>NC_140938.1:8277021-8677021 GCF_014529385.1 Adiantum capillus-veneris
GCTTCTATCCCTTCCTCTGCATCTTTAGTTGTGGATTTAGAGGGTTCTCCCTCTTCTGGAATGTCTAGCATGAATTCTGGATCAAACCTAAGAAAATACCTTTTCAGTCTCCATCCATTGACCCTAGTCTTGTGAATTCTCCCATCTGCTTCCATCATCTTATAGCTGCCGTTGTCATAGCGTTTCTTAACAATGAATGGTCCTTCCCATCTGGGTTGAAATGTCTTGTCCTTCCTGGTGTCGAATCTGTTGTCGTATCTCAACACTAACATACCTTTTTCCAGTCCCTTTTCTTTAAGCCCTTGATTGAAAGTGAGCCGGCATCGTTTTGTTTGCGCTGCATAGTGATTGATGGATTCTTCCCTATCTAGTTGGAGCCTCTCCAGATCCAGGATATGATTTCAGAGATTTACAATTGGGCACTGTATCTTGCTAGCCAAGACTCGTAAGCTGGCTATCTGTACCTCAATGGGTAGAATTGCCTCCTTCCCATAAACTAGATGGAAAGGGGTGAAACCTAGTGATGTTCGGAACGTCGTTCAGTAGGCCCAAAGAGCTGCCATGAGATGTTTATCTCAGTCTCTTGTGTGATTGTTCACATGTTTTGTGATGATTTTACAAATCATTCCATTTGCCTTCTCTACCAGACCATTGCATTGTGGATAGTATGGTGTGGAATGTCGGCGTGTGATGCCTAACTTCTTCATCAGTTCTCCCACCAGATCGCCTCTTAAACTTAGTCCTCTATCTGATATTATCTCAAGAGGAGTGCCAAAACGGCAACAGATATGATAAAAAATGAACTTTGCTACCTCTGGGTTGTAATGTGGGTGGTGGTTGTTGCCTCTGCCCCCCATCGAGTCATGTAGTCTACACCCACTATGATGTACAGTTTACTTGATTGGGCCCTTGGTAAAGGACCGATTGCTTCTATTCCCCATTTCTCAAATGGACCATATGAGATGACAGGAGTTTGTGGCTCGTAGGTTAATGTGCGATCACTGGCCACTTGACAAGCCTTACATGTTTTACACCAATGGTGTACATCCCTGTTCAAGCTAGGCCAAGAGTATCCTACTTGTAGAATCTTCCTACTGGTGATATCTAGAGCAAAATGACCGCCGCAGACGCCATCATGGCAACTTGAAATTACCTCTGTGATTTCACTGGAGGTTGGCACCCGCCTGAGAATTTGAACCTTGCCCTTACAATACAAGTGGCCGTTTACAAGGTGATATCTAGTAGCCTTCCTTACTAGCCCACTGTTTCTGGCCTTGGGTGTATCCTTCCGGACATTTTTCTGTATCTAGAAAGTTGACGACATTAGGCATAGCATCACTATGTTGAAAGAGAGATAGCTTCAGGTTGATGGCTCCTACGGGAACGTTTTGTATTCTTTCTTTGGCTAGAGCATCTGCCTCCTAATTTTCTACTCTGGGGACATGAAATAGTTTCACTGCTTCAAATTTCCTTAGAAGATCCTTAACTTGGCGTAGTTGACCAAGTAAAATCTATTTTTATAAACCCAAGTGCCATATATTTGCCTTATCAAAACCAAAGCATCGCCAAACACATTTAGGCGCTAAATTCCTTGTGAAATACATTGTTCCAACCCAAGAATTAGGTCTGCATATTCTTCTTCCTTGTTGGAGTGGGAGTGTAATAACTGCCCGATGGAGAATACTCTTTCTTGTTGCTCATTGAAAATGACTATCCCAGCCGCAGACTGGTCCATTGTTCTCCGTGTTGACCTTCAGCTTCTTCTCATAGTGGCAATGAGTGAGAAATCCTGCTAAACTAGCCCTGGTGGAGTTTTCTACTTGCATGGTGTAGTCAAACTCTTGTAATCTAATTAACCACTTAGAGATCCTAGATGAGACATCCATGTGTCACATTACATATGGGAAAACCTCTACCATTGTTAGGATTATAAAGGGTCTAGGCAGGAGATAAGAGCGGAACTTTGTGGTGGCAAACAATAGTGCCAGAACCATGTGTTCTACTTCGGTAAATCCCTTTTCTGACGGGGTCATGACACGACTGGAGAAGTAAATAGGACGCATGAAAGAAGTTTGGGGGTCCTTTTGCATTAGCACGGCTCCGAGTGTATCACTTCCTACACTAGGGTTCACATAAAATGGCTCGTCCCACTTAGGGGGTGAAATGGTGGGAAGCTTAGCTAGGATTTTCTACCTCAGTAAATTGCTGCTCATTCTCTTCACTCCATGAGAAGACATCCCTCTGGGTGATTTTTTGTAGGGGAAGGACCACTTGAGATAGCAAGTGAATGAACCTGCTTAAGTATCTTACCTTCTGAAGGAAAAAAACCAATTTCTTAGCGGTGGTGGGTGACGATAAAGATACCAGGGCTTGGATCTTGCTAGGGTCAGCCTCAATCCTTTTTGCTAAAATTACATGGCCAAGTAGAGTGACTTTGCTTTCACCAATGTGACACTTATCCACGTTGAGCTGGCCACCCAAGGTTTGCAGCCTGGTTAAGCCATCATAGACTTTTCTTAAATGAAGGGCTCGTGAACTATAGATGCAAAAATCATCTATGAAAATCTATATTGATGTTCCAAAGTAGGGTTGGAAAACAAATGTCACATAGCGTTGAAATGTGGCTAGGGCGTTAGTGAGTCCAAAAGGCATCACCCTGTAAGCAAAGCATCCCCAAGGTGTGATGAAGGTTGTCTTCTTCTGATATTCTTTGCAATGCTAATCGAGAAGTATCCTGAGTAGCCATCGCACACTGTGTATCATTCGTGACCCGCCACTTCATTGAGAATTTCTTCCTGGAATGGAAGGGGAAAGTGATTCCTCTTCGTGGCTGCATTGAGAGGTTTATAGTCCACACAGACACTCCACTTACCATTCTTTTTTGGTGTGACCACTACTGGGGAGACCCATTCTGAGTCTTCGACAAGGTAAATGAAGCTTGCTTGTAGCAAACTTCTCACCTCTTTAAGTAGTGCCTCTTGTTGAATTACTCCAAGTCTTCTAAGCTTCTGCACTACGGGTTTAGTGCCTTCCTTAAGTTTTATGTGGTGTTGCACTACTATAATTCCTATGATCTTATCATAGCCATCAATGAACAAAGTAGTGAAGTTACCTAGCATGGAAACATATTCCTTCCTTTCTTCATTGGTTAACTCATTTGAGAGCATTTTTTTTAATTTACCTACATCCTCCAAGGACTGCGTACCTGATGATTCCTCTTGGTTTGTCAGGGTGTTTCAGATTGTGTCAATCTTTCGGATCTTTAAGAATGACCCCCATCACTTCGATGCTACTGTCACTCCTGTCAGTGGTGGTTGTCTCTTCTCCTTATGTAGACAAATAGTCGTTGGTGGACTCATCTTCTGAAGCCTCCAAGATCATGTTGCGTTGCTTCCCAGTCCTCATGTCGTAGAATATGGACTTCCCTTTAGCGTCCTTCATCTGAATCATTCCGGTGCTCTAGTTTTGTTTAGCCTCTATAGCCATAAGCCAAGGCCTCCCAAGAATGATGGGGTAGCCCTCCACTTTGTGTGGCATGACAAAGATGTCTACCTCCACTTCTATATTGAATGCTTTTACTTTGACCGCATTCACAATGCCCACGCATTTCACTCTTACATTGTTTGCCATTTTGGCTCAGCAGGGTGCCGTCCTACTTACCTCTAGACCTAGATGGTGCATCATCTTTTCACTCATGATGCATATTTGCGCGCCACCATCTATGTAGACGTTTGAGATCCGTTTCCCCTTGATGTGGGCATCCATAGTTGGTAGGATGTCGTCAAGATCCCTTCCAGAGATAGCCCCAGCTATCCTAGGTCTTGATTTCCTGGTACTCACCATTTTTGTCGATTGCCTCCTCATTCTCAGTGCAAGGTGGAGTAATTGTGGCCAAGTTATCTTCGGGCCTTGCATTAACACATCCTGAACTAAGTCATAGGGTTTTGCATACTCACCTAGTGAGAAGTCCACGATGTCTATCTTTCGTTGCGGTCTAGCTGCTTGCTTGCTAGACTCGGCCTTCCCGTTCATCTTTTCTTCTCTTTGAGAGGCTTCCTCGTGCCTGACATGCTTCACTCCCATAGCATCCACTTCTTCTACCTTCGCTTTTCCTTTGTGCTTCTCTCGAACTGATTCTTCTACCTTTGCCTTCCCTTTAGCCTCCAAGGTAATAACACTCACCGCTTGGTTCACAGCAGGTAGTGAGGGTAGTGGTGGAATGAGAGGTTGGGGTGGTGGTTTTTGTTGTACAGGTGGTCGAAGGATCTGGACCGGTGGGATCGGCCTTGGTTGCCTAGGTGGTGGTGGTCTTGCTCTTGGCGAAGAGGTCTGATTCTCTCTCCCCCCCTCTATTGAAATTCTGCCTCCTTGGATGTGGGCAGTAGTACATACCATGGCCGTCTTCCCCGCAATTGTAGCAGTGGTACTCTTGGTTCTGCCTTCGTTGTCCTCTTCCTTGTTCTGGATTTCAGACAGGTGCATGCCCTTGCTGCACTAGATGCACGAATAAACTCTCTAGTTGGGTGGTGATGCGACTCAGCAGGTCTTGCTGCTCCTCTGATGCCTCTTGCGGTTGGGCTCTATGACTGGCTGTTGTAGTCACTGGGGTTGGTCGGGCCGAGCTTGTTTCCTCTGACTTGTTTACTCTTGCTTGCATGCGCAGCTTCTTGTCTTTAAGGCAGGCTACTTCTACTGCCAACTCATATGTTGCAAGAAACCTTCCCTTCACCTTCTCTTTAAGCGGCGACCATAGACCAGCAATGAAACGGTCCTTCTTTAGGAAATTAGGTGCTCCTTTTCCTTCCTCCAGTGAGGCAACCCATCCCTCCCATAAGTCCACAAATTTGGACTGGTAGGTGGCATACTCTAGCAGACCTCTCTGATTCAATTCCGTCAGTAGCTGCCATAGCTTCTCCGAGCTTGTGCCTCCACCAAACCTCTTTACAAAAGAAGCCCTTAACACATCCCATGCATTCTTGGTAGCTTGGGGCAATGCATTATACCAGGACTTGGCCACTACTTTCATCAGTAGAGGAAAAACTCAAAGTCGTGAAGCGTCGTCATCTTTGGTGGAAACGACACAAGCAATGTCGAAATCATCCAAAAAGTCGGTGGTGAGATCTTCTCCCTTCTTTCGAGTGAACGTGTGGAAAGAAACACTTGCCATGGTAGTGACTCAGGAAATTACAAACCTGTTTTTTTTTTAAGATTAATGACAGCAGCGGCTCATAGCAACTTTTTACAGGGTTGGGTGGATGGGTTAAAACAGGATAAAGATAGAAACATTAAAGGAATGATGGTAATCCAATATAGGAAGAATGATAGGGTTTGGGGAATTAAGGATTTCTCCTAGTACCGCCGCACCGAATAGGTACACGATCTTCTATTGGTAGAAGATTTTCCTATCTACATAGATCATCTATTCACATGCATATGCTGCAAGAATCTGAACGGGAATGTTGTCAGCTCGTTTTCCATCATGCACAGAGGGTGGATTACTTACTTATACTCTTACCATGCCAGTGTTGATGAGTCGGCACATCCACAGGAGGGCGTCGCCTTTCATGGGCTCTACCTTTCCTTCGTCGCTCAACACGTACGGGGTGATGGCGACACGTCTGACCACTCCCAGCCTCTTGGTTAGTAGCAATTGCAGATAATTTCTGTAGTGGGCGTGCTGCATGAATTCCACTCCACTCGTCTCCAGCCCACTGGGTTTCCCCCGTGGTGGAGAGCTTCTTCAGGATAAGTTGTACAGGGAGAAGAGGAAGACCCTCTACCCGTCTTCCAAAACAGCAAGACCAGTATCCAAACCACTCTTCCCTAGGACATGAGAATATTCTTGCCACTTCTTCTTCAGGATTGTCAAAGTGGAGTGGTAGTACTCGCATGCGTCGTGCAAATCGGTAGGCGACCTTCCGCTGCATAGCTTCGGATGACTTCCTCTTTGGCAAGCTGGGTACAACTCGGCTTTCTGAGCTTGAAGCACTTGCTTGGCCAGATGCTTCTCCCTTTGGGGTCATGTGTTTCCAAACTGGCTTATATTTTCCTTACCTTTGGTTCGAGCAGCCCCTTTAGGCCATTTTGGAGTAAAGGTTATAACTTTGACTGCAGTTTCTTTAGGGAAGTGAGGCCTCACCATTTTCTTTCCTCCTTTGATGTGAATGACTTCTTCGCGATGAATGTCGATGTAGATGATTTCAGCCCCTTCGCTGCCTTCGTTCCTGGCACTCATTGACAGTGTGTTTTTGTTGACAACAGTGATGGCACTTCACAGACCTCCCACTTGATCCTCTCAATTTGTGGTTAGAACGAGCAACACGAGATGGAGAATTTACCTCTTGAATACTGACGACACTGCAGCTTGGCAGTAGTACTTCAATGAAGGTGGCTAGTGCCTCCTTAGTCTCCTCTTCTTCCGTCCTCCAGTTAGAAAATTCCTTCAGCCATTCGTCCATGATTGATGGTGTGCATCACTTTCAGCATTGTAAACTGAAGGTTTCTTAGAAGCCCTCCTCAGTGGGGGCACCAAATAATTGGAGCAAAGAGACATCCAAACCCCGACGGACTCTAAAACATCGGGGGCCGATGGCACGCCTCGAGCTTGTCATGGTAAAGCGAATAGGGGGCACCACCTAGATTTGAGCGGCTAGGACGCAGACCACGATGATGTGAACACTGCAAAGTTTCACACACACACACACACACACAGATTGAAAAATGACGAAAACCCTCAAGGGTGTGTGTTAACCCTCACGGCACACGGACACCCCATCACCTACGACGGACGTGTATTATGTATTTGGTAGAGTCAGGTATCGGGCTTGTCGGACCAATAGGAACAGGGTAAGAGTGATCGCCGATGAGAGGCGCACTCTAACACGAATATGCTAGGGTTAGTTGGCTAAGCATGGGCGCCCAAGTGTGAATGGGGTGAGCTCATATAAAAGCCAACTAAACCTAATTTTTACTCATTCTCTCATTTTTGCAATAGAAGAGTGCTCTTGCTCCATCTCCATCTTCTTCTTCTTCACCTCCTCGTGTGTGTGTGTGTGTGAGAGAGAGAGAGAGAGAGAGAGAGGGAGAGTGTGTGTGCGATCGAGCATTACGAAGGCACGACGGCGGCGAAGCGGTTGAGCACGGCACGACTGCAGCTTCTTCTTCATCGCGGCAAGGAATCTACCACGAAGGCGAGCGTAGAGCGGTGAGTGACACACCCTTTGCTCTCTTGAGCTTGCTAGTTTAGGCTTGTTGTGTGCTTGGAGCCGTTTGTGGCTCGCACATGGTGTATTGGCAAGTCCCTTGCTTCGAGAGTGCGGCAAGGAGCGCACATTTTTGGCGCCGTTGCCGGGGATATGCCCTACACTAAGCTCGGTTAGCACTTTACGCTTTCTTGTGGTGCAATTTCTATCGTAGGAAAGGCAGGGAATGAGGGTGTGTAGTTGTGTGGAGATTTCTGTTTTTTGCGTTTTCTACGTTTTCTGGTTTACAGTGCACAGTTAGCATTTCTTGCGTTTTTGCATTTTTTGCATTTTCTGTCAAGTTTCAATTTCTGCAATTTTCTGCGTTTTCTGTGTTAAATTTTCTGTCAAGTTCCAATTTCTGCTATTTTCTGCATTTTTTGTGCTTTTTCAATATTCTGCATTTCTTGCGTTTTTTCAATTTTTGCAATTTCTGCATTTCTGCATTTTCAATATCTGCGTTTTCAATTTCTGTATTTTTTGCATAATTTTTTTTTTTTAAAAAAAATTCTGAAAAAAAAAATTCTGGAAAAAAAAAAAGCGAAAAATAAAAACGCGAGTGAGCGGACGGTGAAATTTTTCGAAAATAAAAAACGTGACTCTTAAAACGGACGGGTTGGTTTGTATAAAAGATAGATCAGGATCATTTCCCCAAGCCCAAGCCCAAGCCCAAGCCCAGGCCTCAATCCTCAGTCTTATGATATACACTAGACTCACTCTTATATATATACCCTACTCCCTCAAGAGAGAATGAGAGCATGTGGGACAAGTCCTCCACTCTCCTCCTTTCTCTTCCCACTTGCACCCTTAGACTTTCTAGTTTGGGCCTAGTTCCCTACTGGAAATTGACAGTTTTAGGGATTCCGAGGACATAGAGTGACCAAACGGAGGGCTGTAAAGTACGGCACGACCCTTTGACCGATACGCTCGTTTTGAGCTATCACACGGCCCATTCCACGACACGCTCTAAAAAATCTAGCAAAAAAACAAACAAAAAACACGCTAAAAACTAGTCACAAGGCCTCCTAGAGCAGCTTTTTGACACCTTAGGGTATCAAAAGCACATGCACTTACGCTCTGGGCGGGTGTTAGAACACGAGCATATTGTAGTGCCTCTGTTCATACGGACACCCATTACCCATCCACGATAAGCTCTAGACCCTCAGCGGGGACACAAGGTAGCACCACCCAAGACCCTAAAATAGCCGCTAGTGATTCCTCCTCCGACTCAGAAATCATGGAAGCATACCCTACCCAAAACACTGAGAGAGAAGGCCATGCACCTCCCGAAGCTCCACAGCCTAGTACTAGTATGTTTAGCCGTTTCATGGAAACATTAGGTAGAGCTACTCGCTCGGAACCTGATGCAAATGAAGCACACGAAGGGGGTGGGGAAGTGGACTCTCCTTTCACATCGCACGTGGACCCCACACCCCCAAAGAGTGTCCATGTGGATATCCTACCAACTTCTTACCAAGAAGGCCCTGTTGAGCTGCCTCCTTCAGAAGTTCCCTCTAGAGTACCGTTGGTGACAAGTAAAACCACGGGGAGCAACATTGCTTCTACCTCACAAGAAACCGTTAACACGTCGACTCTAGAAGGATTGTTCATTAATGATCATTGGACATACGACCTCCACACTGAGGTGTTGACGGATCTACACTCTGGCCACGCCTACCATGTAGGATGGATAGAGATTGTACAATCCACCTCTAGTGCCACGAGCATCGAAGATCAACAGAAAATGATCTGTAATGTTATCCATGGCATTATTCAATCAGAAAGGCAAAACCGAGGGGTAAATATACTCTCAACTGGCCCCATGAGATTTCTGGATACGAGCAAGGCTCAACAGCCTACTCTATCACAAATGGAGACTCCTCTAATGAGCCCCATGGACCCATCTTACGTCATTTCACCTGGGGTCTCTATGCAATCTGAGCCTCCGAGCGAAAACTTTAGCTTCCCTAACTTGGCTCAACCCTCTATCAAGGAAAACACAGTGCTCACTCCAGGGATAAGCCTGACAGAGAATGTACCGATGACATCTACGGTTAGCGCAGTGCCACTACCTAGTGTCGTAGTACCTAATATGGGGCCTCGACCATATGTGCCTCTAGCCCCTTATGCACACATGGCCCCCACACCTCCAATTGTACCACTTGTTTATGCTCCTCGAGTGCCGCTCCCTAGCCCTTATCCGAGTGGACCTATGCCCGGTTATGTTCCATATCCTGCATCATCCACACATATGCCAAGACCGGTACCCGTCCCTCTCCCACATATGATTCCAAGAGTACCTCCACCGGCCCTGCCTCCTCACATAGGTGACTTGGCAGCGTTTGCTCAAACCATAGGTCGATCTATCGCGGAAAATATGCGTCATGCATCTGATAGAGAGCCTAGAAGTAAGGCAGTACAAATTGCCAAACTCACGCAAAAATTCAATGGGGACGAAGATGCTAGGAAACACATTGAAGTGTTTGAACAAGTATGTGATTCCTTAGGGGAACGCAACGAACTACATAAGTGCAATGCCTTAAGCTTGACATTAAGTGGGAAGGCTGGAGATTGGTATAGGACCCTAAGGGTGGACGAGAAAACAATCTACCCTACCCTTCGAAGGTTGTTTCTAAAGGAGTACATACGAGAAGGTGTGCTTTGGGGTGTAGCATCTCAGCTACAGAAGGCCGAACGTAAGGAAGGAGAGTCAGTAAGGGACTTCATTAGTCGTCTAAAGCACTTAAACTCTCGCTGCCCTGTAAATGAGCGCTTCAACAATAACCAACTGCTTGATCGATTCATTCGAGGGTTGAGGAATGAAGGAATCTATAATGGACTAGTGATTAGAGGTATCACAACCTGGGAAGATGTCACTGCCAATGCAATCCAATTAGAGGACAACTTGATGATAGCAGGCATGAGGGTGTCTACTGACACGAGATCCACTAGCTCACAAGCCATTGAGTATGAACCCATGACTGCAAAGCCCATTGCCAATGAGCCAAAGGTATTTGAGACATTCTTGACAGACCTCACCAAGGCAATCCAAGAGTCTCTTAAGGATAATCGACCCCCTCAAAATAGTCACATGTATCCAAGAAGGGAGCAACAATGGTGTTCCATTTGCTTAGGTCCACATAGCACTAGTGAGTGCCCTACGTTTAGAGTAAAATTTAATGGAACTTGCAACGCATGTGGTAGGTATGGTCACCAAGCTAAGGATTGTTTAATGATCAAACGTATGATGGCAAATAGACCACCTGTAGCCTGGACGGATGCACCTCGAGCTCCTGTATTGATGCCTGCTCCACCTGTTGAGCAACTACCGCAACACATGGTCCCTAGATCTCAAAATGTTGTACAAGCTACACCGCTACCACCTCCTGTGCTAGGACCGCAGCCCCCGCATCCAAGAGTCGCCCCTATGAACCAAGTGGGTTGCGAGCCATCAAATGCTTATGCAGATGGCTGTGAGGAGGAAATAGACACTAGTATTGCCTACGGACTTGATACATTGGAAGAGTGTCCTATATACTACATGGAAGATTGTTGGGGGCAAGTCAAGCCGGTTTATCAAGCTGCTGCTCTCGCATCCAGAGGTCAAAATATTAACACCCAGGCTAGGAGGCCACCTCTTCAATGCTACGAGTGTGGTGGACCACATCGAGCAGCGGAGTGCCCTATTAGGCTGCAAAAGAATGCTGCACAGATGCAAATGAATCAAGGGAGCACGTCTACAATGCCAATACTCACATGTAATCGTTGTGGCATAGATCACTTGATTGCCCAATGCCCCTATAACCCAAATGCGCCTAAAATCACACCCCTGAATTTGGTCGAAATTGCTAGTGTGACATCGCCAATACCACCCGTCGCACCCGCTTATGCGATTACACGGTCCATGCTTCAAGGGCCAGGCCATATCCTCGAAGAGAGAGATACCGCGTCAATTATCCAAGCAAAGAGAAGGAAGAGGTCGCAGAATACGGAAAATTCAAAGCCAAGTTCCAAAACAAACATAGGAACAGGAGATGACCCCGTGTATATGAATGACCTCGAGGATGATTCAGATTCAGTCGAGACAATCGAGACTAGAACCAATACCACAAAGAGAAAGACCGACAAAGAAAACCGTAACATGGAACCAAATGAAAACCGAATAAGAGAAAACCATAAAGAGCCTCTGAAAACACCACAAGTGTTTCCAAATCCAATCCAAGACCCCCAAGATAAACCGCAGGGGCAAAAAGGGAAGAATCGTAAAAAGAAGATTGGGACGTACCCAAACCCAGTAGACGAGATTAAGCAGGTGAAACATCTAAGAGGTTTAGTGGAGGAGACTCAAAGGAAACTAGAACCAGAACCCATGCATGTCAAAATTCATGACACAGTGTTTCCCACGCAAGTTCATCCACCCCACATGAACCATAGACCGTTAGCCATATCTAGTATCATCCAAGAAGGGAGTGAGGACGGGACATCAGAAAGTGAGCATACACCCTTCTTGTTGGAAAGGATGTTTAACGAAGGAATACCTGATCCCATTGAGGAATATGAGATTCCATCCTCACCAGTTCCTAGTCAAGGACCTACACCCTGCAAAACGCCAATGAATGTTGCCAAACTAGTGGACTTCATGTCTTCTGAGGTCCGAACCACGATCATAGCAAAGCTGTATGGAGATCCTGAGTTATTCCTTGCACTTCGAGCATTCCTTAACGGAGAGCTACGAACGGGATTACCGCAGTTTGCGCAACCAAATAGGCCTGACTCGATTATGATTGATGAGGAAAATCATGTGCAATCACTTGACTTAGATGGACACGAGTCTGTGATCGAGGTACCCATTAACGAATTAGGGCAGTATTTTGAAGGCGACGAGTCTAATGCGACCCTACCCATCACTACCAAGGGATTAACTATAAAGGGAATTCTTGATGGTGGTGCGGGAGTTAGCATCGTTACAAAAGATTGTTGGGAATCCATGGGAAAACCCCGCCTCAGTGTTACTAACATTGTGGTAAAGATGGCAAATGGTACCATAGCCAAACCTATGGGGATGCTCAAGGATCTTAAGATCAAAGTTCTAGGACACAAGGTACGACATACGTTCATTGTAATGGATTTCTCTAAACACCTTATGTCATATGAAATGATTTTAGGACGACCATTCATGAGGGAAGCACAAATGGTTCACGATTGGTCTAAAAATCATGTCTATTTGCAATTCCAAGACTCTGTCCTTAGAGTGGATTTGGTGACTGGTAAGGTACACCCCTTAGGGAGTAAAACCATTATTGATCATCGCTCTGACACCACAGTTCACTCGGCCCCACTACAATATTGTTACACTTGTAAGAAGGATACAGACATTGGCCAAGATTCTCCTTATATGGATATCCTACCTGGGATGACTGAGTCGGACAATGTGGATTGGGTCCACCTAGCATCAACCATAGACACTTGGGGAAATAGGGGGACGACCTGGGTAACACCTGAGGGGGATGAAATTCCTGTACCCTTAAATATGCTACAAGCAATGCATATCGCTTCCGACAAGACTCATCCTAATGTAACGAAGAAAACATACAAGTGGGTCCCTAAAGCTTCTTTAGTGACCATAGCTAGTGCTAAAAAACAGAAGCCTTGTAGGAAACGTACCACTCGCTCCAAGAAAAGTAAGAAAATGTTGCGATGGATCCCTAAACGACTATTGGAAGCCCAAGGCTATTATCAAGGAAATGATCAAATCTGGGTGCCAAAACGTAGATTGTGCTCTTACCTATCACCTGACCCAAGTGAGCCCAATCCCGTAGCTCCAAAACGAATCAATGATCATGAAAAGAAAAAAATCACAGAATGCTACACACCCGCTCCCGAGCTAGTTTGGGTACCAAAGAAAGAACGAATTGTTCCACCTAGTTCAGGAAGGGGGGAGTCCCATGAAGCTTCTAGCTCCTCATGTAATACATCCATAGAGGTAAAAGCTTCTACACAGACTCCATCTATAGTAGTGGACCTCCATGAATCTACAAAAGAATCCACACCTCCCAGTGTTCAAGAATCACCTGATGAACCACTTCAAGTTCGATCCTGGGAGAGTACCTTACCACCCTTGCAGCTTGACGAGGCACCTAGGGTAATAGAAAACTACTGGCAAAAATCCTCACCTATTACCAACTGGAACAATTGGTTTCAAAGGGTGACAAGCTCATTTCAAATGGTATGATCTACCCAAGGAAGGGGGGAGTGTTTGTGGACATCCATTATTCACTTGCTTCCCTCTCAACCTTTTTCCCTGGCCTCTCAATCACCAATCTTAGGGAATGTACATATAAATCTTTATACTCACAAAAAAAAAAAAAGAGCAAGAGCAATTAGCAAACGAGTATGCACATTAAAAGTCAAAACATTGACTCAGACCTACACATTCACATCTGGTACAATGAAACAGAAACCTATGCCATAAAACACCTTTGATCCTCATCACTTGAGTGATGGAGGGTAAGGTAAGATTAGTACGATAGGAGTGTTTCTGTTTTAGAGTTGAGAGATTAGCGAAGTTCTGTTTTCCCACTAATGTGCCTCCTGGAGGTATTCCTTTTGTTTCCTAGTGTGTACAGGAGCGTGTTGCTATTGATAGGATTTGGACCTTCATGGAACCTTTCTCTCGTTCACACTTCAAATCAAGCGCGACCATCGACACAAACAGGTGTTTCTTGTCCATTAGCATTGCCCTTATCTTTTTTGCATCCATGTTTGTCTGCTTTGATTGTGATTGGTAGCATAATATTCAGCGCATTGGCTTAGTATCAAACATTTAATTCAATGTAATGGTTTGTCATAATCACTTGTTTAGGGGTAAAAATCAAGCAGTCCGAGTAAGCTAGTTTGACCAAGCTAGGTGTTAGAGATCTTCTCTTAATACCATGGGGAATGCCTTCCTAATAAGCAATGGTTACTTAGGTTCTTAATCCGATTTAGGCAGCATTGTATGAAATGTACTAGGGCTTTCTAGTGGGCTTAACCCTAGTGACCTTTAGCTTAAGTATTATAAAGGGAGTTTACTAATGTGATAAGCCTGGGGAGGGTAACAGTGTTATATGACCCCCCAAAGTTACAAATTAAAATGCTAAAAATGAACAAACAAAAAATCAAAGTGCCACAATGTAAAATTTTAAGCTGGAAGAGGAATCTCAGCTTGATTTGGTACTTCACTCACATGTATCGCCTATGGTACTAGAGCCCTAGAGGTTCCCAGTGTGGGCGCTTTTCCTTGAGAAGCAAAAAACCCAAGGCATACAAAATAAGCACACACATCATAATTGAATCAATGTGAAAAGACTTTGGGGGGTCAAAGAAAAAGTAATCAGTCAGGCGATGATTTCATGAGAAAGTCCTTTTATGGTAGCTTAACTACAAGGTTTTCTAGATATAGCCTCTAGTCAGCCCTCGAACATGAATACTTGGCTCTCGCAATTAAACAACTTAATTGACCACTGAAAATTAAGAAACTTACCCATGGTATTAATATTCGATCTCTAGTGCCTTTTGACCGTCAAATTAGCGACCCCAGACTTGTCTAATTTTCTACCTTTACATCTGTTTATGCATTTGATTACATTGCAATTTAATGTTCATTGCTAACAAATTGTTTGAAATTCTTTGACCAATCAATTTGTCTACCTAAAACTGCATATGCTTTTTAAGAGAATGCAATTACTGTGCCAATGTTGTTTGATTTTGCAGTGACTGAAGAAGGCTAAGGACATTTATCTCAAATGCTCTTCCACCTCGACGAACCAGCTTCAACTCAATAGCTTCCGAGGACGGAATCTACATCACGAAGGGGGGCATGTTAACCCTCACGGCACACGGACACCCCATCACCTACGACGGACGTGTATTATGTATTTGGTAGAGTCAGGTACCGGGCTTGTCGGACCAATAGGAACAGGATAAGAGTGATCGCCGATGAGAGGCGCACTCTAACACGAATATGCTAGGGTTAGTTGGCTAAGCATGGGCGCCCAAGTGTGAATGGGGTGAGCTCATATAAAAGCCAACTAAACCTAATTTTTACTCATTCTCTCATTTTTGCAATAGAAAAGTGCTCTTGCTCCATCTCCATCTTCTTCTTCTTCACCTCCTCGTGTGTGTGTGTGTGAGAGAGAGAGAGAGAGAGAGGGAGAGTGTGTGTGCGATCGAGCATTACGAAGGCACGACGGTGGCGAAGCGGTTGAGCACGGCACGACTGCAGCTTCTTCTTCATCGCGGCGAGGAATCCACCACGAAGGCGAGCGTAGAGCGGTGAGTGACACACCCTTTGCTCTCTTGAGCTTGCTAGTTTAGGCTTGTTGTGTGCTTGGAGCCGTTTGTGGCTCGCACATGGTGTATTGGCAAGTCCCTTGCTTCGACAGTGCGGCAAGGAGCGCACAGTGTGAGGGAGAATTATTTCTGTAGTATTTACAATGACTTTCCTTCCAGCGAGGCGGCACACTGTGGTGATAGAGAGGTAGGGAGAAAAGATGGTGAAACTACTTGGTGCGTTCTGTAAAGACGACTCAATGATTGTGAAACTTTGCTACCAAGAACGTGTATGTGTGTGTGCATCGACCATTCGAGTCGAGAGGTGGACGTGGCTCCCTTCACATGGTGCAATTCCCAAAGCAAACCATCACACAAGCCCCCTCCTCGTGATGCCCCCCCCCCCCCCCCCCCCCCCCCCCCCCCCCCCCCCCCCCCCCCCCGATAGTGACCTCTCAGTGCCCTTTTATAGGTGTTCGCTACTTGGATTAGGGTAATCCCGATTTGATTAGACAAAGCAAGGCGGTGGGCCCGGTGTGGTTGACCCTTGCTTTGTCTTAGGAGTTATTTAAAATGAAAACCTCTAGGTGGGCCTTTGTGACCATCACCTAGAGAGAGGGAATTTACAAATTGGGAATTTACAAGGCTTGGGTGAAAACTAAACAAATGATGATCATAACCTACAAATTATTGAAAATGGCATCGTGGTTGTGTGATGCCGACGAATGGTGTGTTGCCGGTGCATGGAGGTAGCTTGTACGTCTTTTCGGGGTCGTCCAGGGCATGCCTTCGGTACATTTCTTCTTTCTGTTGTCAACGGTGCGTGATTCGGGCCGTCTTCTTTGTTGTCGATGTCAATGGCGTAGAATCCCTTCGGTTTTCTTTTTGTATGTTGTGTGTGGTGCGTGCGTATATGCGTGTGTGTGTGTGTGTGTGTGTATGTATGGGTGGGTGCGTGTATATGTATATGGAAGCGGGTGTGTACGTGGGAACGGGGGGCTGTGTGTGTGTAATAATATATATATAATATATATATTTTTTGTTTTTTGTTGGCGATGGTGTGGTGACACAGAGGCGGAGGGGGGGGAAGATGGTAAATGGGGTGTGTGTGTGTGTGCAGTGTGTGTGTGTGTGTGTGTGTGTGTGTGTGTGTGTGTGTGTGTGTGTGTGTGTGTGTGTGGGTGTGGCAGCGCCTCTCGGCTGTGTACAGAGAGAGCGCGAGCGGCAGGAGGGTGATGACAGGCTGCTGCGGGCTTGGTGCAGAGCGCGATCGGGAGAGAATGAGGGTGGGGAGACTGAGGGGGGGGGGGGGGGGGGAGAGGATAGGGGTGGGTGGTGTGTGGTATCCAAGGCACCTGACGGGGCTGGGTCCTGACTGCGCGAGGGCGGAGGGTGAGCCGTGGGCCATCAGGCACCGAGAACGGGGGGGGGTGAGCGAAGTCAACGGGAGGGGGGTGAGAGAGAATATATTTATGTATATATATAAATAATCTCCCCCTAAGGCGGGTTCCCACCAAGGGAAGAAGAGGGAGAGAGAGAGGGGGTGAGAGGATAGGGGTGGGAGAGAGAAGAGGTGGGTAGAGAGATAGAGAGAGCTAGGTGAAGATTGGGGGGGGAGGGGGGGGGGGGGTGTTTAGGACATTGGTCCGCTAGGGTGGGGGGAGGAAGAAAACAAGGGGGGGTGCTTAAGGTGGAAGGGAGTGTGGACGAGAGGGGGTGGGGGTACGGCCCGCTGTGGCTGGAGTGTCGACAAGCAGATTGAGATAGAGAGAGAGAGAGAGAGAGAGAGAGAGAGAGAGAGAGAGAGAGAGGGGGGGGGGGAGAATATTTGGAAGAGAGAGAGAGAGAGACGATAATATCTGTGGCAGCCCGCCGGGGCTGGAGTGTGACAGAGACACCAATGCA
This sequence comes from Adiantum capillus-veneris, assembly GCF_014529385.1. Classification (NCBI taxonomy): domain Eukaryota; kingdom Viridiplantae; phylum Streptophyta; class Polypodiopsida; order Polypodiales; family Pteridaceae; genus Adiantum; species Adiantum capillus-veneris. Next base: position 8,294,478 of record NC_140938.1, read on the forward strand.
CCTACCGGGCCGAGTGATGCAGCGATAGAGTAGGAGAGAGAGAATATTTAGCGGAGCGAGGCAGTAAGAGAGAGAGAGATCGTCTTTTGGTGATAATGGAGGGGTGTGGCCAAACTGGCGGCACCCCACTGGTGGTTAACCTTGGGGGGGTATGGTGAATGGTAAAGGGCTTCGTTTTTTTTGTTTTTTTTTTGGTAACAAACCTTTCCTTCCTTAGGGTGTGGTTCTCACGGTCACGGTTTTGAAAGCCGGCCATCAACATGAAAGAGCAAAAAACGACCCTTAACTTCCAAGATCCCAAAAGTCACTTAAAATAAACTACGGTTCACACCTTTGTCAAAAGTAATCCTCCTAAGGTCCAACTCTAACAATTACCTACTATCGTGTTGAACCTGACATAAAAAAGACTTTGCACTTTTTCATTTCTCATGATAAAAATCACGACAGTTTGTTTGTCCAACACTGCTTTATGCTACATTGGCAATGGATAAAAGATAGAGGCTTGGATGTCAGCCAGCACTGGGTTTGGTCAGATGGGGCAGCATCGCAGTTCAAGGCAAAAAGGCCTTTCTATTTTGTTGGTAGATATGCTACTTTGACAGGGAAAGTGATGGTGTGGAACTTCTTTGGAAGTGGCCACGGGAAAGGAGAACATGATGGGGTAGAAGCAGTTGTGAAAAGGGCACTTACACACGAGCAGCTAAAGAGCAATGGAGCTACGCTCAAATGTGCAGTTCAGGTTGTGCAATTTCTCGCCAGCATTTATCCGATGGGTCCATTGCTCACTACCCTTCCAAGCATAGGCAGGTAGAGCGTGTGTTTTGGGAGGTCAAGCTTGGAGAAGTGTCCCGAGAGAACAAATGGGATTGTGAAGCTATCCCTAATGCACGCTCTATACATTCTGTTCGGGGCTACTCAAAACAAGATGGCTCCTCCATCGCACACAGGCAGCTATCTTGCTATTGTAGTGCATGCATGCACAACCAGTGGAAGAATTGCAGCAACAAAACACACGTGTCTAGCTGGAGTTTTCAAAAAATCACTCAAAGTGATGGTGGAAATAGTGATGACAAATCTCAGAAGCCTATCTATAAAGGGCACTATGAAGCATTGAGTGATGCGATTCAGGTAGGTGACAACTTTGTTTTCAATGCCGAGGACGGGAACGAAGAAGGTGTCGACTTTTACTTGATCAAGTGCACAAGCACATTGGAGAATCTCAAAGCACACGACGTTGACAATTGGGACAGTGTGTTTGAAGCACGGTCGCACATTTTGAAAGGTCTCTATTATAAGCAGGTCGACGATTATTGTTACAAGCTTTTGGGCAGAAACACAGTCTTCATGTACTCCCATCTTGTAAGGTGTATAAAAATCCCACTGACAGTAGTCCAGGGTGCTAGGGGATTGTATACAATCTCACTGGAGGTCTTTGAATCTGTATACAACAGCATGCCATGGGAGATGTAATTCTAATTGTTTGGTTTTTATATGAGCAAACAAGTCTTTTCATTTTATTCATTTGGTCTACATGCGTTGTTAGTCAGTTATGCAAGGTTAACAGGTATAATGTTTTACCATTTGTCACTGCCAAATCTACAAGTAATTTGTCCTATTTCTATCAATACAACTCTCATGGCACCAAAACATGGAAATTGAGAAAATCCTAAACAGATGATGTTTATGTACTTGAACTTAAGACCAGAACTTAATAAGCTTTGCACGAAATTAAATAGTGCAATGTCGCATAAAGCCAGATTTTGTATAATGTACTCAACACAAGAGTGGAACTTAATAACCTTCTCAGGAGAAAAACAGTACATGGTCCCTTTGGGCGATGAATTATATTACAGATTTTTGCAATGAGCAAGAACCATAAAAAAGTATGGTGTTACAAATAGGATGACTAGAGAGGATTCTCTAAATCTTCACAGAACCTACATCCACTAGCTATTACAAAAAGCAGGCTGTCCAAACATCAGAGGCAATCCACCAATGTGCCCAAGCGTTTCTGTCAAGCCGTTTATGAAAAACCATATCCCACACCACCTTGTAGGCCTCCTTTTGCTCTGGGCAATCCCCCACTTTGTCCGATGCCTCCCGCTAAATCTCCTCAGAGGTCTTCTTTTAAATCTCACCCCATCTAACACGATGGCACCACTCTAGGCTTCTTTGTCCATGCAACTCTATAAGATCCTTAACAATCAAGTCCTCTTCATTGCCCCAGGTGCCAAACACATCTCCTCCTCCGGTAACAAACTGTGTTCTATCCCCTGCCTTCAGGTACTTGTACAGTCATGGGGCAAGCTTATGTGTAAGGAATGGACTTCAAGTTGTATCTTTAGGTGAGCCAAACGCTGGCACAATGCAGCAATTGCCAGAAAAATTAAATATACAGTTGTACAAGCTGTCATCAACCAGTAGCGTATTGTGTAGATCAAACTGACCATTACACCTGTTCCAGAAATCATTGAGGTGCTTGAAAAAAAATAGGTTTTTTGCCCTTGATTTTGTGATTATGAAGCACATCACAAGAAGTCTGTGCAATGAACCCTGCTACGAGTCCTCGTAAACCTGGAAAGCAGTCACGGAAATGCTTTACAATGTTATGTTCCATGGCTGAGCTCCAAATGAAAATACCATATTAGGTAAAGTGGGAAAATCCCAATTCCCATGTTGGACAACTTTCAATATATCATGTACAAAATATTGGGATTTTGTCAAAAATTTGAGTTTTCTTAAGGCTCATTCCACTTTATGCACATACAATACACAATGAAAACAGCTAAAATTCCATGGTTTCAATCAATTGGATTATTAGGAGACTAGCATATTGCATCCATTATTGTTGTCTATGTTCTACTATCCTACCTACAACTTATCTCAACATGGAGAGCTTGGCTTCTAGGTCCACCACTTGTCCAAGTTAATGTAAAAGTGACTCAAGGTTCACAACTTGTGAAAGCAAGGATCCATTGAGGAATGCGGCATGGGGCATACATAAAATATGTAGCATATCCTCTATTGCCTCATAGGAGGGTTGGTTTCAAGGTGCACTTATCCAAGCTAGCCTATCTTGGAGAAATGATGCAGCTTGCTTCTCTCCTTGTTTCAATGGAGACTAGCTTGGACAAGTGGTGGACCTTTTCTTCTCTCTATGTTTCAATAGAGTTAGCTTGGACAAGTGGTGGACCCTGGAACAAAACCCCCATGTAAAACATATCATGGATATTCCAAGTGATTATAAAGATTATCATTTAAGATATAACCTTATAGGTTGGACAACTAGAGCCTAGCTTGGATAAATGGTGGACCTTTGATTCTCTCCATGTTTCAGTGGAGCCTATCTTGGAGAAATGGTGGAGCTTGCTTCTGTCCATGTTTCAATGGAGCCTAGCTTGGACAATTGGTGGACCTTTGCTTCTCTCTATGTTTCAATAGAGTTAGCTTAGACACATGGTGGATCTTCAAACTAAACCAGCTACTATCAATGTTTCCTAGCTTGGACAAGTGGTGGAGTGTTTCTCCTCTCCATGTTTCAATGGAGCTTAGCTTGGACAAGTGTTGGACCTTAAAACAGAAACCCCATGTACAACATAGCATGGATTTTCTAGATTTCAATGGAGTCTAGCTTTAACAAATGTTGGAGCTTGCCTTTATCTATGTTTCAATGAAACTAGCTTGGACAAGTGGTGGACCTTGTAACAAACCCCCCCATGTACAACATATCATTGGTTTTCTAAGTGATGGGAAGGAATACCATTCAAGATATAAACTTATAGCTTGGATAAGTAGTTGACCTTAAAACCAAATTCATCATAATACAATGAAATATAGGTCAGCCAATTCCTAAATCTTGAGACCAAACCTCCCATGCTATTAGAGATAATATATTGGATAAGTGGTGGACCTTCTATTATTTTCCCATACCTAGTTTAGACAACCGATACACTTTGCAGCTCTAAAGGTTGGACGAGTGGTGGAGCCTTGTTTCTATCCATGTTTTAATGGATCCTAGCTTGGACAAGTGGTGGACCTTGGAAAAAAGCTTCCATGTACAACATATATGAGGTTTTCCATGTTTTAATGGAACCTATCTTGGACAAATCATGAAGCTTTCTTCTCTCCATGTTGATTTTGGAACTACCTTAGACAAGTTGTGGAGCTTTGCTTTTCTACTCTTCATAATAAAATGAAGTATAGGCTGGTTACATGGTGAATCTTAAGGCCAAACCTCCCATTTTACTAGAGATGATAGGTTTGACAAATGGATCAACGTTCTATCATTTCTCCATGCCTATATTAGACAATTAGTAGACCTAGCATCTCTCTATGTTGTCTAGAGATGAGCTTGGACAAGTGATGGACCCTGCTTCTCTCTTCCCTTGGTTTACTAGTTTGAAAACTCATTATATATACTTTCTTAGATCTAGCTTGAAGAAGTGGTGGACCTTGTATCCACAATCTTAATCCATTACAAAAAAGTATATGAAAAAATAACATAGGAATCTTGGTGTGAAGGTCAAGCAATTAGGTTCCAAATGCACATAATAATATATTTTCCACCCATAAGAAAAGAAAGTTAAATATGTTATTTCATACCAAATTGACAAAGGTAACGTCCAAGAATTCTTGCTTTGCATCTTGTTAGATCTAAACTTTCATCAAGGCGACATGCATGTGTACATCAACTTTCAAGCCAAGAATACATGCACTTAGATTCCATAGTTTTCTTTTCAAAGTCTTTTAGGTTCTAAAACTCTTTTACATAATTGATGGAATGATAAAATTTTGAAGCAAACATTTGTGCCCAAGAAAAAGATCCCTCTCACATATTTAAAGTCCATGAGTTCTCTAATCCACACTTACAAGTTTTATTTTGACATCAAACATCAATTCTCTCCTAGTTACAAATAAATGCAACCTCGAGATGAATTGACAAAAAATGAATTACTTTTACTATATGATCCAACATAGGTCCCAATCAAATAAAAAATGAGTCCCCAAAAATTTGGGTGCACTCTAGCAATACATCAGAGTCCCCTTACAATAGGATGCACTCCAATAGTACATTGAAGTCCCCTTAGAGTAGGTGCACTCCATTGAAGTTTCATAAAAATTGACACACCTTTGTTTATAAAAAAATAGATTATATCAAATTATACAAATGTTGAAAGATACACACTAGAATAAAGAAAGCATCTTATGGCCATATTTATTCAATGCTTTCGTGTTGACAAGTACACACCAAGGACATAATTTGTCTCAGAATAACTGTACTGATTTACAATTGTGTTGTATGTATGGGCTCTCTTATCTCTTGCATACAACCATCCTACCAACCATGGAATTATTGTTCTCCGCAAGAAGTTTTGAAGTTGTTCGGAATTTTGCCTCCACATCTTTGTAAATATAAAATATGTCCCTGGCATGTTCCACATCACCCTATATGGAGTGTCATAAAAAATTAAGGTATTGTTTGCATCCAAACCCTCAAAGATCTTCCAAACATCACTCAAATTTTTGTGATAAACCCTTGTAAATCCTAACATGATATTTGGATTTTTGCAATTTTTGTTACTCATAAACACCTTGAACTTGGTATACTGCTCAAGAAAACGTTTTTGTGTGATGCGTTGCACCCTTGTTTAGTTATAGAAACTCCATATCCATAGCTCAAAGTATTCAGCACAAAACCCAAAAAACTTTGTGCATCTGGTTACACCACATGATAAACTTCATCTTTATCCTCCATAGGTCGCATGTGTTGAGCCCAATCTGGCATAGAATCTCCATGTTTCATTTCAATTGTCTTGAGAAGTAACCCCTCTAGATCCAAGATAAGTACTCTTTTGATGTCCTTGAAAGCAAGTGATAGGTGATAAGGAGGTGGTTGATTCCTTGGAAAAGGTCTTGGATGAGGTTGGATGGGTAATTCAATAGTTTCCTTCAATTCATGCCAGCATATAGCCAATCCATTTTTTTGTAATGATTCTGAAATTAAAGAACAAGAACACTTAATGCAAACACAACAATAGACATGATTTTTACATTGTCTACCCTAAGGTTGTATTAGATACCAAAATCCATCTATGATCTACTCATTAATAGAAAGAAAGTCAAATTAAAAGCGTGACCCTTTTTTATGCTACACTCTCTCTTAGTCTCAATACCATGGAGTTCAACTAGATTTAAGTCAACTAATAACTACTACTTGTCTTAAGTATGGAGCTTGATTTACCTTTGTAATCTTCTGTGGTAAAAGCGCACATTTGTAAGGCCCCCATTATGAGGAGAATCCATCGTGTGTGAAGGAAAATCACTCATCGGAAACAAAATTTTCACGGCCAAAAACCAGGGGCAACTTTAGAGGCCTCGGGGGCGGAAGCCCCTGAGACTTTTTTTCCCTTCGCCGGAATATTCAATTTCGCCGGAATATTATGGTCAGACGGCAGCCGGAAAGTGGTCGAAAAAAAACCGGTCGGTTGGCCGGTGGCCGGTAGTCAATGGCCGGTGGGGCTGGTGGTCGGAAGTCAATGGCCGATGGTGGCCGATGGCCGAATTCAAAAGCGGACTTGTCTTCTCAAGGGCGGCCACACATAGACGGATTGAAGGGTCCGATTTGGACTTATGTACACAAGGGCGGCTACACATGGCTCCCTCTCATGAGAGAGGGCAGCCCTTTTGGCCTATAAAAGGAGGCCATTTCTACACACATTTCATAGTGTGAAGTTGATGCAACAAGGTAAGTGTGAGGTGGTGAGAGTGAAGCAAGGCGGGAGCTCCATTAAGGGTATAATCCCTTTGTAAACTACTTCTTGTTTTGAATTACTAAAGCCATTGAGTGGCTGCTTTTCCGTGGACGTAGCCTACATTGGATGAACCACGTATATCGTGTGTACTCTCTCTCTCTCTCTCTCTCTCTCTCTCTCTCTCTCTCTCTCTCTCTACTCTATAATCTCGTGTATGTAAATCTGTCTCTCTCCATTAAATAATCTACTCAATTATCTATTTAGCTACGTCTTATTTCTTAACAACTTGTTGTTAAAAGTATGCTTGAATTGCATAAGGCTTAACCAATGCTCTAGTGTAGAATGGGTATTTAGGTCTCAAGGTCTACCACTTATCCAAGCAAAGATCAATTTAGATATGGAAACCCAATTTTTCTTAATATAATGACATAGAGTGGACAAGTGGTGAATCTTGAGACCAAATCACTCATGCTACTAGGGATAATAGGTTGTACAAGTGGTGGACCTTGAATGTAAACCCCCCATGTACAAAATATCATGGGTTTTGGGTATTTCAATGGAGCCTAGCATCTTGGAGACATGGTGGAGTTTACTTCTCTCCATATTTCAATGGAGCCTATCTTGGATAAATGGTGGAGCATCATTCTCTCCATGTTTCAATGGAGCCTAGCTTGACAAGTGGTGGACCTTTGTTTTTCTCTATGTTTGAATAGAGTTAACTTGGACAAGTGGTGGACCTTGAAACAAAACCCCCATGTAAAACATATCATGGGCATTACAAGTGGTGAGAAAAAATACCATTCAATATATAACCTTATAGGTTGGACAAGTGGTGGACCTTAACACCCAATTATTCTTAATATAATGACATAGAGTGGACAAGTAGTGAATCTTGCGACCAAACCTACTAGGAAAAATAGGTTGGACAAGTGGTGGACCTTACATTAGGGCCAATTTGGATGAAATATGGGCTGTTTAGGGTTTCTCTATTCTTGATCTAAGGGTCAAGGAGGAGCCACACTTCCAAAAGTATGGCACTTTTGTACACGTGTCAAGATCTCCTTCACTTGCTTTTGAAATATTTTGCACTATTTTAGCCATAACTTTTTCATATAAACTCAAAATCTAGCGCTCAAATGGTCCATGGGTGGCGCTTGATGAGCTCTATCCAATGAGTACCCATGTTGAATACTTTTGGTAAGATCTTCATGGTATTTTTTAGGTTGCCCCTTTTTAGATCCTTACACAGCCTTTTTTTCATCCAAATTGGCCCTAATAAAATGCAAACCCCCCCATGTACAAAATATCACTCATGCTACTAGGAATAATTTGGTATTAAGGTCCATGCTTCAATGGAGCCTCGCTTGGGCACGTGGTGGACCTTTGTTGCTCTCTATGTTTCAATAGAATAAGCTTGGACAAGTGGTAGACCTTGGAACAAAACCCCCATGTAAAGCATGTCATGGGCATTACAAGTGGTGAGAAAAAATACCATTCAAGATATAACCTTATAGGTTGGACAAGTGGTGGACCTTAACACCCAATTCCTCTTAATATAATGACATAGAGTGGACAAGTGGTAAATCATGAGACCAAACCTACTAGGGATAATAGGTTGGACAAGTAGTTGAACTTGGATGTAAATCCCCCATGTACAAAATATCATGGGTTTGGGGTATTTCAATGGAGCCTAGCATCTTGGAGACATCGTGGAACTTACTTCTCTCCATGTTTCAATGGAGCCTAGCTTGGAAACATGGTGAAGCTTGCTTCTCTCCATGTTTCAATGGAGCCTAGCTTGGACAAGGGTGGATCTTGGAATGAAACTCCCATATAAAACATATCATGGGCATTTCAAGTGGCGAGAAAGGATACCATTTAAGATATAACCCTATAGGTTGGACAAGTGGTGGACCTTAACACATTGTTCTTCTTAATATAATGACATAGAGTGTACAAGTGGTGAATATTGAAACCAAACCACTCATGCTACTAGGGATAATAGGTTAAACAAGTGGTGGGCCTTGAAATAGAACCCCCTAGAGTGTTTCAATGGAGCCTAGCTTGGAAACGTGGTGAAGCTTGCTTCTCTCCATGTTTCAATGGAGTCTATCTTGGATAAATGGTGGAGCATCATTCTCTCCATGTTTCAATGGAGCTGTTAGCAGTAAGCTAAAGTGGACACCATTTTTCGGAGTTCTCCTTGTAAAAACAATTATTATTTTGATAAATCGAGAATATTGTAACTCTTGTTTTCTTGATAAACCTTGTAATTAATGAGCCCGGGCTACAAGCTTCCAGATTGTATCAACCATTCAATTCCCAGCTTTGGTAGAACTCCAAATTATTACTTTTGACCACCCAAAAACCTTGGCTACGGTATAAAAGCCAATTTTTATAAGTTTTTTATAAGTTTTTGGATAAGAAATTCACAGCGTGAGCTAACGGCGCTCACTTCTCTCCTTCTTGTGCTTCCTACTCCCTCCCCGGTTGTCACATTGCGAATGCGTTTGTTGCATTGCAACCGCAGGTAAGAGCTCTACGCATTGACGTAAGCAGTTCACAGTATTTCGTAGTTTTTGGCGTCGCCGACCTGCGGCTTAATTTCATCATAACTAGGAATTTATACTTTTAAATCGAAAACTAAGCATAGGCCAGGTATTGGGGCATCATTGCTAAGAATTTAGATGCATTTTGGATCGAAAACGACTAGGTCAAAAATCCACTGCTGTTAATAATCGCGATTTTGGAACTTGACCTAAAGTGGGTTTTGAGGCCATAAGCATGTGTGCTTAGGTCTTATAAACTTGTCCTAGAAGTTTTTTTATGTTTGGATGTCGTTTGATGCTGTAACGGATGTGAATTGTTTGCCGATGAGCGATTGGCTTTTGGTGATTTCAGTCACTTGAGTGTAGCTTGAGTTAGATTCGAGTTGTTAGTTGTTTTCCAAGAGATTGACAACCTCTTGTAGCCTCTATGCACTAGTCAAGTCAACTTCATCCCATGGTTTGACAAATTAATCGTGGTTCCCGCTAATACTACAATAAGATAGGATGGTGAGGTTAGACATGCGTCCCACATTTGGCACCGTTGCCAGGGATCGAAGAGACCTAAACTATGGAAAAACACGAGCGTCTTGTGTAATTGTCATTTAACTTCCTCTAGGTTCGCCTAGAGTTCAAAACTCTCTTTTAGAAACCGCATAGCTTTAGATTGTCGTCTTTTGCTGTGTAGAGGTAGCTTGGAAGTAATCGTACTTGCTGAGTACCTTTACTATTGTAGGATTGTAGATTTAGATTCGGATTTGGAGAATGATTGGTAGATGAAACAAATCTTAAGATCAAGACTCTGAAAAACATAAAAAACACAAGAAAACGAGTGTTTGTGGACACTTTCCACAACCCCATTGCATGAGAAACTAGGAGTAGGGTAAGTAGGATCCGAGGTGGATTTCATAGCATTGCTCTCTTTGAAAGAATCAAGTGTGAGTTGTTATGTAAGGTTGCATAATTTCAGGTCTACGGCTAGAAATAGCATGAAAAGACTCGAATTCACTCAATCCAATTGGGGAGTAAGCCTAAGAGTTGTTTAAACCAGTGGGTAAGCTCAAAGACACTTCGAGGTAAAAATTTCAAGAAGTTGACCAAAACTCAGATTATTTACTTTTTCTTGACTTTTTAGGCCAAACTAAATTTTGACTTGATTCATAGGTTTAAAACACATCATAAAAAGACTGTTCTTAAGAAAATTTCAAAAAAGTGCTCATTTCAAGCCTCAAGTTAATAATCGCGATTATTAATTTTTTACTCTAATTTGGCCGAGGCTCATACCATTGACTCATTGCATGTGTACAAACAACTTTTGTAAAGGCCCAAGAGATTTGGATCACTAAACTGGCAAAAAAATGGGTGAAAACTAAAGTTTGTGCTACTTTTTGAATCTTGAGTGTGAATAGAGAAAAAAAACTATCCAAACTTGGTGAAAATTGATTCATAGACTTATATTGTTACGAGACTGGGCACCCTCCTGTTGTAGTGGTTAACTGCAATTGGGATAGCTAGGCGTAATGGTTAATTATGTGCTGTCTATTTATTTTACTAATTGAGTTGATAATGATTTTGTAGAGTGGAATGCGGGGAGTTGATGAAGAGGCGACGACAATTATTCTTGGCCATTTTATAGTTGCACAGTATCTTAGAATCTCATTTCAATAAGCCACTATGGCTCTGTAAATATTTGTAGTGGGAACTCCCCTTATGGGTCATGCAAGAACTAATGAGCTTCACTCATTTACAAAAGTGAAGTGGTTGTAAAAGAGGGGCCTCAATTTTTGGCACCTCAAACTCAAAAATAATATATTAAATACCAACTCCACAAGAGAGGTGCCGTGGAGTTTGGGGCTAGATTTAGGCCTTTCTCTTGCAGATTCTCTTCTCTACTCTCTTAAGCTATGGTTATTTTGTTGTGTACTCTCTAATCTAGTCTCCATCTCTTACACCTCCTTACAAGCTTTTCTATATCAATTCTCTGTTTACTGTGTGTGTCATAGTCTAGGTGAGTGTGTGTGCTTGGAAATTGGAAGAAGAGGTGGACAGTTTGATGGTGATGGCTTGAAAGCTTATGTTGAGTACTTTAAGCGGTCGATCTCCCACCTCTTCTCCCAACAGTGGTATCAGAGCCTCAGGTTCGAGGATTAATCGGCACCAGATTTCAGTTTTAAGAAGGAGTTTTCTCTAATCGACAAAACCCCAATTGCAATTCATCGACTTTGCAATTCAAGGATTCAAGGGTTCATGGAAATTCGAAGTATAATTGATCGAGTTCACAGAAGAAAAACTCGATTGTTAATTGGTGGCTAATCGGCAATTAATTTTCAATTTCGGCTTCAAGACGATCAAGAACGGGTATGTTCAACGGTTAAATTTAAGCACTCGCTAAGCTTGCGTATACATGAAGATACGGACTAGAACAATCTGCGAGAACACCCTCCTGCACACAAGAAAAGCTAAATGTCAACCTCATCAAAAGCTGCAGAAAATACTGTCAAAAGTATTGGCTTAGTTTATGCATCATTTCTTGCTTTTGTCTTGTAGCCTGGAAAACTTCTAGAGGTCGCCATCTCAATTTTTTTTGGCTTGAGTTGTTCTTCCACAGAATCCCATGCAAACTTAAAAGTTAAAGTTAACTTCAAAGACTTAAAGTTAAGCTCAAAGAGGTATTTCAATGGTCAGCAGTCCATTTCATCTTCAAGCTTAATAACCTTTAAATAAGACAAACACCCTTTCAATATCCTCAACACATTGGCTTTGGACACAATTAGTAAGCCTTGCACCCCTTGGTCGGCACCACTACAAACACAACCGTAAAAATCACATACTCTGCCCTTCATTAAGAATTCTTGGGCCGCCAACCTTCAAAAAAAAAAAAAAAATCTTTGGCTGTCTTTCGGGATTGCTGATTGCCATTGCTTTTGAGATACGGGAGATCGGGTGCCACGAAATTCAACTGGCTCGGTGACACACCGTTGGACTGTCTATTCTCTGGCAATTTCCTAGCGCATCGCCATTCTGGACTGGATGCCACCGCTCTTTTTCAGCTAAGTACATTACATTTCTGTTATTTATTTTATTTTATTCCGCATATTGCATCTATGAATATCACCAAATAGCCTTTTTAAGCATTACCATTTAATTATTTACTTTTTTTAAAAGAAAAAGAAAGAAAAAAAAGAGAAAAAAAAAGAAAAAAAAAGGACGCAATCATGGCACATCTTCCTCATGCACCCACGATTGCAAAGCAACTTCAAAATTTGCAGCAGTCACTCACATATGAACGCATGCGAAGGCAAGAACTTGAAGATAAATTATTACATTCTGTACGCACCGAATCTGCACCGGCACCCAAGAAAAATAAAATTAGCAGAAAAGCCTTCACTTTCAAAGATTTTGATGGCACTAAAGATGCTAGCACGGTTCTAGCATGGGTTAGTCAGTTAGATGACTACTTTCATGATGAAGACTATCCCGAGCGTGAAATGGTAAAGTGTGCATCCAATCATCTCACTAGCAGCGCTGCATTGTGGTGGAACGCCACCAAACAACATGGAAGAAGACCACGCACCTGGAATGCATTCAAAAAAGTGTTTTTACCCCAATTTTTGCCAACACAGTACAAAGCTAAAGCATGACGTCAATGGGATTTAATTCGACAGGGTAGAAATGAAGATGTACAGGGTTACACTAACCGTTTTTGGAATTGTCTAATTCAATTGCAAGCTATTGAACATGTTAGTCGCAGGAAATTGAAGCGAAAGTACATATCAGGCTTGGCACTACAAATTAGTGTTGAGGTAGATATGTTCGAACCAGATTCTCTGTCAAAGGCCATTAATTTGGCTCTCAACGCAGAAAAGAAGAAAGGTGGACATTCCTCTCACACTGATCAACCTGCTAACACTAACCGCAACAAGAGACCTCCTTTCTCTCCTAACTCTGATAGAAGCAAACACCAAAGCCGTACCTTTTTCAAAAGACGAAGATTTGACAATCCTCCTGCCACTGCTCAACCTCATACGAGCAACAACCACAACAACACTCAGCAACGAGGCGACCAACATCCTTTCAACCAGCGTTTTCCTCCAAATTCTAATGGTAACAAAAAGGTGAAGTGTTTTAAATGCTTTCAGTATGGTTACTATGCAGATAAGTGCCCAAATGGTCATGCTAAGGGCAATGGTCAATCCAATGGCCATTCAAATGGAGTCAACAGGAATTCAAGTCAAAAACCCTTCAACAACAACCGCCCCAACGGAGCTACTCTTAACCTCATTGAAGATGCTACACCCGACGACAATGAAGTGGAAGTTAACTACGGTGAGGGATATGATCCTTATTATGATAACGATGACAACCCATCCTCAGGTACTCCTATATCTCCTCACACTTTGTTTAAAGTGCAAGGCATTGTTAAGGGTGAAAATGTCACCATTCTGCTAGATGATGGTAGTAGCCATGATTTCATTTCCACACGATTGGCACAACAACTATCACTCTCTGAAATTTCATCACCCCACAAGGTCAAAACTGTTTTTAATAATCAACGTTTTAATTGTAAAACTCAAGTCACTGTTGAAGTTTGCATTGGTGAATTCACACAAGCACGTACATTTTTGGTAGCACCATTGCATGGACTCGATATGATTTTGGGAATGCCATTTCGTCATGAATTTGACCCGTTGATTAATTATAAAACACGTATAATATCTCTCACTCATAATAATAAAAAATTCTCCATCCAAGAAACACTGGCACATCAAAAATTTCCACTCCTCTCTCACACTCAAGCCAAACGAGCAATTCGAAAACAGGGGAAAACATATCTAGTATTGGTAAATCAAATTTCTGTTGAAACTGAAACTTCACGTAACTCCACACACGATGAATTTCTCTCACAATTTAAAGATTGTTTCATGCATGATCTCCCACCTAAAATTCCACCATCACGCCCAGAAGACCACCAAATTGATATCATACCGGGTAGTGAACCTCCTTGTAGAGCACCTTATCGTGTAAATCCTACCGCACACAGGGAAGTACAAACTCAAATCACTGATTTACTTGACTGAGGCCTAATCCGACCTAGTAGTTCACCATACGGAGCTCCAGTACTTCTTGTCAAGAAGAAAAATGGAACCTTTCGTATGTGTATCGACTACAGGGCTTTAAACAAGATCACCATTAAGAATAGGTTTCCTATTCCTAGAGTGGATGATCTACTAGACAAACTGAAAGGGGCAAACATCTTTAGCAAAATTGACCTTAAATCAGGATATCACCAAGTCAAAATGTTTGAACATGATGTCTACAAAACTTCTTTCAGAACACAAACTGGGCACTATGAATTTCTTGTCATGCCATTTGGTTTGACAAATGCACCAGCTACATTCACACGCATGATGAATCGAATTTTCATTGACCATCAAGATTTTGTGATTGTATTTTTTGATGATATTTTGGTATTCAGTAAATCTGAAGAAGACCATAAGCAACATTTAACACGTGTATTTGATCTGCTTGCACAAAATCACTTGTATTTGAATCCTGAAAAGAGTTCATTTTTCCAATCTGAAATTGAATATTTGGGATATATTGTATCGGGTAAGGGAATACATGTCGATCCAAAGAAAATTGAAGCCATTCAATCCTGGCCTAGACCCAAAAACTTGCATGAGCTACGATCTTTTATTGGTCTTTGTAGCTATTACAGGAAATTTGTT
The DNA here is from genome assembly GCF_014529385.1 of Adiantum capillus-veneris. Lineage (NCBI taxonomy): Eukaryota > Viridiplantae > Streptophyta > Polypodiopsida > Polypodiales > Pteridaceae > Adiantum > Adiantum capillus-veneris. The sequence continues at coordinate 8,309,505 of NC_140938.1, forward strand.
CGTAATTTTGCTTACAAAGCACATTATTTGACTCTCTTGTTGAAGAAAAACACGCCTTATGAATGGACTGATTTGCAAGAAAGCTCATTTAATGCACTTAAACATGCTTTGACTAATGCACCTGTATTGCAATTGCCTGATTTTGAAAGACCATTCTTTGTGGTAGTCACTGATGCTAGTGGAAAAGGTATCGGTGCAGTCCTTATGCAAGATAACCATCCCATTGCTTTCGAAAGTCGTAAATTCAAACCGTCTGAAATAAAGTTCAGTACTTATGATAAAGAATTGACTTCTGTGGTACATGCATTGAAAATCTGGAAACACTATGTAATGGGTATTGAATTGATCATTAAAACTGATCAACAAAGTATCAAATATTTACTTTCTCAGCCTTTAATAGATGATAGACATATTAAGTGGGCCGCTTTTATTCAAAGTTTTCAGCCCAACATTCAATACCAACCTGGTAAAGAAAACGTTGTAGCCGATGCTTTGAGTAGACGACCCTCACTTAATCATCTATCAACCATTACGGGAACTTCATTTGACACTATGCCTAACACTTATGCACATGACGATGACTTCAAAACGACATGGTTTCACATGCTTGATAATTCTGTACACACATTTCTCGAATACACTATTCAAGAAAACTTCCTTTATTTCAAACAAAAATTGTGTGTGACTAAATCTTTTCGTACATTAATTATTGAAGAATTGCACAAACCACCTTATGCTGGACATAGAGGATTTGATCCAACTTTTCAAAATTTATGTCGTGATTTCTATTGGCCTGCTATGAGAATGGATGTTAAACAGTATGTGTCAACTTGTTTGATTTGTCAAAAAATCAAAGCAGCTACAGGTAAGAAATTGGGACTTTTACACCCTCTCCCCATTCCTGAAAGACCTTGGGAACATATTTCAATGGATTTTGTTACTGGTTTCCCACTCACAATGCACAAACATGACATGATATGGACTATTATTGATCGTTTCTCTAAACAAGCGTATTTTGTTCCGTGTAAGAAAACACTCACAGCACATCAAGCTGCACTTTTGTTTCTGAAGACTGTTTTTCCACATCATGGTTTGCCTAAAGTGATTATTTCCGATCGAGACTCAAAATTTTGTAGTGCTTTTTGGACTACTCTATTTGAAAATCTTGGCACTACACTTGACTTTACTTCTGCATTTCATCCTGAATCTAATGGTCAAACCGAAGTCACCAACCGCACTATTATTGACTTGTTGAAGGCTTATGTTTCCTCTCAACCTAACAAATGGGATGACTACCTACATATTTTGCAATTTGCATACAACAACACCACTCACACTGCCACGGGTAAATCTCCCTTTGAAATTGTATACGGTCACTCACTTCCTACTCCTGCTTCACGTCTTTCTAATGTTGTGCCTGCCGCTGATGATTTCACTACTGACTTTCATGATATTTATGCAAGTGTGCATTCTGCCAATAAACACTCACAAGAACTTTACACCAAGCATGCTAACAAGCACCGCAAGGCACACCAATTCAAAGAAGGTGATCATGTTTTACTTCGCATCGAAAAACGAAGGATCAAAAGTGTTGATACTAATGTCTTTGTTAAGCTTGCTCCTCGTTTTTATGGACCTTTCAAAATTTCAGCTGTCATTAATGATGTTTCTTTTCGTTTAGAATTACCTGCACATTGGCACATTCACAATGCATTTCACATTAGTCTTTTACGACCATTCAGAGGACCCCTACCTACACACCACATTTACGAAGACCCACCTTCACTTGTAGACCAAGAAGAGCAACTCATCCCTGACAAAATACTTGACCATGAGACCACCACTACACGCACTGGAATGGTTTATAACCGTTACCTTTTGACTTTCAAGGGCCACCCTAGAGAGGATGCCAAATGGATGCCTGAAAAGTTTTTTCGCAACTTTCCCAACCTTCTCCATACTTTCCATCACTCATGGTCCAGTTGATTTCTCTGTTGAGCAACTGAGGACAGTTGCTATCCCTGGTGGGAGGGATGTTACGAGACTGGGCACCCTCCTGTTGTAGTGGTTAACTGCAATTGGGATAGCTGGGCATAATGGTTAATTATGTGCTGTCTATTTATTTTACTAATTGAGTTGATGATGATTTTGTAGAGTGGAATGCGGGGAGTTGATGAAGAGGCGACGGCAATTATTCTTGGCCATTTTATAGTTGCACAGTATCTTAGAATCTCATTTCAATAAGCCACTATGGCTCTGTAAATATTTGTAGTGGGAACTCCCCTTATGGGTCATGCAAGAACTAATGAGCTTCACTCATTTACAAAAGTGAAGTGATTGTAAAAGAGGGGCCTCAATTTTTGGCACCTCAAACTCAAAAATAATATATTAAATACCAACTCCACAAGAGAGGTGCCGTGGAGTTTGGGGCTAGATTTAGGCCTTTCTCTTGCAGATTCTCTTCTCTACTCTCTTAAGCTATGGTTATTTTGTTGTGTACTCTCTAATCTAGTCTCCATCTCTTACACATCTCTTACACCTCCTTACAAGTTTGTCTATATCAATTCTCTGTTTACTGTGTGTGTGTGTCATAGTCTAGGTGAGTGTGTGCGCTTGGAAATTGGAAGAAGAGGTGGACAGTTTGATGGTGATGGCTTGAAAGCTTATGTTGAGTACTTTAAGCGGTCGATCTCCCCCCTCTTCTCCCAACATATATTGAGGTGATAAATATGTGTATGTGCTCAGTTGACCAAAAACTTGCAAAAATTTGACAAAAGTAAAGAATCACGATTATTTACATTTGCCCTGTTTTTGAACTTTTTTGACCAAGTTGGCATACCACTAGCTTTACCATGTTGTAATAAGTCCACAAACCAAATTTGGTAAGATTTGGATCACTGGGGTGAAAATTGTGGCAAAAATTGCAAAGTTAGTCTGCGGACAGACAATTGATGACTACTTGATCAAAAATTGTCCAAACTTAATGGAAATTTTCTAGTGACCTTAATATAAGGTGCTTAACAGATCTGTGTCAAAGTTGGGACAAAAATTTACAAAAAAGTATCAAAAATAAATTATCGTGATTATTTACATTTGCTTCAAAACTTGGTGATTTTGCAAATTTGAGTATACCACAAGGTCAAGCACATCAATTGGACCCCACAAATCAATTTTGGTGAAATTTGGACCACAAAAGTGAAACCTAAGCCAGATTCTCGAAATCAGAGTCTGCGGACACGAAACAGTGGATAAACTTGATCAAATTTTGTCCAAACTTGTTGAAACTTGCCCAAGGGCTTTTACAAGTTGTATACTTGCCAAAACAATCCAGAAAGTGCAAAAAAGTGACAAAAGTAAATAATCGCGATTATTTACTTCTGCTATTCAGAGACTTCAAATTTGACTTTTGGGCTTATACAGTGTTAGACCAGCATAAAATAAGGGCATTGGGAAATTTTGGGTTCAATTGGATCAAAATTAATACAGAGACACTCAGTTTACAGATTGCAGATTAAACCTTTGATTTTGCTAAGCTAAATTTGAAAGTCAAAATTTTGACTTCCATAGCACGAATTGAAGTGAAATACACAGACTAATCACTGGAGTTCTCAAGAGCTTTACTGTCCTTATAGAAAAATAGTTAATTTGACAAATTCTGTACAGGAATCAGGTTGCAGACGAGGAATCAATGGCTTGACAAAAAGTTGCAATTGAGTCAAGTGAAAATTGAATACAAGTCAATCTAAGGTAAGTTCTCTATCCAGGGCTTCATAAATCTATATGAACCTTAGATCCGATCATGTAATAGGAAATCAAGGCCTATTTGGAGAAAACACCAATAGAGTATCCACTGAAGAAAGCGTAAATCAAGGCAATTCCTTGCACACAATTTCTGAAAAAGTCTTGGACACTTTTTCAGATTCAACATCCGAAATGTCTTCTTACTCGACTCACTCGGAAACCGGAACGACAATGCGCTACAAGCATATACTCTCTTTTTACAAGACTAATCGTCATGGAGCCCAGGTTTACTTGGATCCTAACGAAGAGTATGCTATTCGCATTGATGATCATGGTATTGAGTTCGAAGAAGAAGTTAGGGCCAACAAACAAGGAAAAATGTACATGGATCGAAACGGAACTCAATATGTACAGGTTGAAAATCCTGATATGGTAGACAAATGGGGCTTAGAAGTGAACACTATAATCCCGGATATGTCAACAAAGAAGGACCACCAACTTTGGAATTCGAGGGATACGATCAAGTAGACTTGAAGCCCTTGAAACGGCTTAGTACGGATAATCCTAGGATAGGAGTCTATTGTTGGGAAGATAGAAACGTAAAAGATCTTTTGTGGACATCTCATGCTAGACCACGACAATTACCGGCCATGAAGATCATCTATATCTTCAAAATCAAAGATAAGGGATCTGCGGATCTACCAACTTTCTTGTTTAGGGATTGTTATAACAACTTTGTTATGATGACTCCTGAGGAGGTAGAACAAACCAAATACCAAGGGTATTCCATACGGGATTGGATATTGGGTCAAGGACCAGAAACCACTCCAAGAGACGATCATCATCTGAGAGTAATGTGAAGAAGCCAGATTCCACCTCATCATATAGAAAAATGGGTGACACTAAAGCCAGTCCAGGGCTACATGAGTCACTATTTCCGACAGACTGGTTTGAAGAACTAGGAATAGGACCAACTCCTTAAAGACCTGGAGTTGAACCGAATAGATGTGTCAGACCAGCTGATTTCCAAAAATGGGTCAGAAAATACAGTGGATCAGGAGATCCATATGACCACTTAGCAAGCTTCAAGCAAGTGCTAAGAGCGGAGCGTATATTCGATTTCCATACTCAATAAGGGTTTGGAATGACATTAGTAGGAAAAGCTTTGACATGGTTCCAAAAAATTCCACCAAGGTCAATCATGGATTTGAATTCATTAGCTCAAGGATTTGTAGCTGATTGTTCTAAAACGGGGATTAAACATAATGCGGTAGCTCAAATCTACAGCTTCAAACAGAAACATGGTGAGTCTGTTAGGGATTGTGCAACTCAAATGAAAAAATACATTGCTCGATGCCCAAAGATGGAGATACCTGCAGAGGAGCGACTTGTTTCATTGTTTCTGGAGGGACTTCTAAACAAAGAACTTCATGTTATACTCTATAGTAAAAAGCATACAACCCTAGAGGCGTGTGTGTCTGATGCTATCGACCTAGGAGACAACTGTGAGATCTTTAATGAAGAGGATGTCCCTAAGGATAACCAAAGCGAGAAGACTTCATCTACAAAACCAACACAAGTGGAAACGGCTGCCGCGGAACCACTCTCATCCATAGAAGATATGCTAAAAAGGATGAATGACATGATGAAAAATGTGCAAAAAACACCTATGAGAGGACCAGGACAGGGGATATCCCCACAAGGACAACCAATTAGGCCACAAAAATGGTGTGCAATCGAGGTTAAATGGACCAACCATGAGACCCATGAGTGCTACTTCAGAACAAAGTATGATGGGAATGTTCAGTACGCGTCCATGAGGCCACAAGGACAACCCATGTACAGATATCAGGCTAATATGGCTCAAGTTCAAAGACCACCAATGGGTATGGAGAGACCTCAACCTGTGTTGGGACAAAAACCTCCTTATCCAAGACATAATACGGTGCTTGTAAAGTACATGCACTCAGAAGCAGTCATAGATGAACAAGCATTAGTGCCTGTTACACCCTATGCAGAGCCTAGTCCATCTACAGTAATGGTAGAGGGAGATTGGTATAGTCCACACCCACCACCAATGGAGGAAACCATGAATTATGCTCTACCAGATCTTGCACCAATGTATTATGTAGCTAATCAAGGTGTCAGACCTCCTATGGGAAGACCCATGATGAAGCCCAGAACAGGAAACTGTCATAATTGTGGTGCTGATGACCATTGGAAGAACGAATGTCCAGATCTTGACAAGAACCTCAAACCAATTGAAGCCTATTGCATACAATGTTGCAAAAAGGGAGGACACTTTCCGGAAGATTGTCCTAAGAATCCTTTGAACAAGGTAAAAACTGTAGTCAATGTAGTCCAAGTCATGCCTAGTAGCTCATCAGAGAGCGAAATGATTTTTACAATCAAGGTAATCACTAGAGCCCAGGCAAAGAAAAAGAAACACAATTCCTCTGATGATTCGAAGAACACGAAAGTTTCTTCTCAAAGAATAAAAAGGAGCAAAAGCAAAAGATATGAGATAAGAAAACAAAAACAACGGGTTGAAAACGAAGAGAAAGCAAAAATTTTAGCCCAGGACAAGTTGAAAAAACTGGTAGTGAATTAAGAAAACAACCGTGAAATCTGGAGGATCCATTTTGGCTGATAAATTTTCTGAGCCTATCAATGCTTCCTTGGAAGCCTACCAAGCCGGACTAAAAGCAGGAGGCCAAAACATGGAAAACAAATGGAAAAACTATCCATCTCCAGACATGGAAGCAGCTAAGCCGGAAGCTTATCAAAATTTGGTGAGAATCACGCAAGAAATGCTGGATAAACAAAAACCCAAGCTTGAAAGTATTGCAAAACAGGAAGAGCTAGCGGTAGAAGAAACGAAAGCAAAATCTGATGTGGTGGCAGAACCCCACCTTGAAACAAATGAACCAGAGCTCAGGGTGCCGGATAGTGAAGATACCTTAGATGGAATTCCAGATACCTTAGATGGAATTCCATTCGTGGAGGAAGACTGGCCAGGACACTTATGGGAAAAGGTACGGGAGATCAATGATGGGAGCCTAACTTTAAAGTCAGCTCCTATAGAGGAAGTCTGGTTGGATAACCTACCATCTGATATAAACATGGATGTACAATCCTTGTACGGGGATTGCAGGTCAGAGGCTTCAGGAATATCTAAACCGATGACATTAAAAACATTACCTTCTTACTTGGGAGATAACGAAGATGAGTCTATCGTTTGCAAAACCACTTAAGTCAAAAGAGCCAAACAAACCCTCAAAGTAGAAAACATTCATTCAATCATGTCTACACCTATCCAATGCACTCTTACCTTGGGAGAACTGTTGAAACTCAGGCCATACTTGTGGAATGATTTACAAAAAACCCTAGAAAACGTGGGGATAACGGGGTTAACCTCTAAGAATCTGGGAAACTCAAAAAATAAAACGGAATGCAAAGAGATACGATCAGTTCCTATGAACAAGGTTGGAGAATATTATGAAGGGGAAGAAGGAAACACTACCCTCCCAGTGAAATATAATGACACTGAAACCATGGCAATACTGGATATTGGAGCTGGCATAGCCATAGCCACTAAAGCAGTATGGGAATCCTGGGGACAGCCAGCCATTAGACAAACGCAAATGAAATTGCAGTTGGCTGACGGACACATTGAAAGACCGCTAGGGCTACTAGAAAAAGTGATAGTCAACTCATATGGAATTGAATATCAACACACTTTTGCCATAGTAGACATTGGGGAAAAACTCAACTATGAAATCATATTGGGAAGACCTTTCATGCGACAGGTACAGCTTATCCTCTGGGGAAACGACTATCTGTACTTTAAACAGGTGGGATCTATAACAAGGGTCAATCTAAAGGAACACACCTATAGAGAGGTCTTGAAAACACCCATCCAAGAGTTTGATCAGTCTATTCAACTGAAACTAAACTTCCATCTTGGCTAAACAAAGACACTCCTATTTGGATGTGCAGAGCTTCAGAAAACAGAAGCTTAAGACGAGAGGAATGTATCCTAAAAAGAGACTGTACAGACGAAGCCTACATACCTGAACCCTTTCCAGATCATTTATTGGAACCATTCGAGTGGACTCAAATCTTAGAGACAATGGATTTATGTGTGAATACGTCTATACCTACTCAATTTGTAATGAGGATGGCTACGACATAATTCCCATCCAAATGATGTCAGTCCTTAACATTGAAAATAAGGATGAGGAAACAGAGGACTTGATGAAAGCTCAACAAGTCTTTTCTAACCTCTATTACGATGCAACTGATGAGTTGGATGAATACTCCGCTACCTCCGAAGATTCGGGATCCGAAAAAGAACATACGAGAGCTCAACTACTCTTAAGGGGAAGGGAGGAAAAGTTTTTTGACTTTCCAAACCAGAAATCAAGAAGACAAAAATGGTATAGAAGAAAGAGGGACACTAAAATTGTGCAAGCACGACCTATGCCATCAGTCTCCAGTAAAACACAATTCCTGATGCAGATAGATGCTAAAGATTGTGTCAAGGACAAAATAACTGGCAGATATCCTTCGAACGGAAACTCAAAAATGTCTCAGACATCGATAAAAACAAGTAAGGGTACTCAAGAAGAACATCAGAATAAAAAACCACTCATAACCAGAGTCGAGCGAAAAAAGAAATATCAAGAGTTGAAAAAAGCTCTAAAGGAGATATACACCACCGAAATGGAAACCACGGAAGAGGATGGTAAGGATGTAATGCATGTTCCATCCCATTACAAAAAGTATACTCTCCAAGATCAGAAAATCATAATCAAACAACCTGTTAGGGAATTACGAAAACAAGGCAAGTCTTACGAAGGACCTGAAAACGCTAAAAGGGTAGACTTGGCTGAACCAGGAGAAGAGCCTAGACCAGCCTACATTGCAAATGACCTAACAGAAGAAGAAGAAAAGCTTTTGTTAAGTTTGCTAAAGGAAGGGATATCTTTGCTTGGTCTTACAAGGATCTCAAGGGTGTTGATCCAGAAATCTGCCAACATACCATACCCATGAGAGATGATGCGAAACCAAGTAGACAGAGACCATACACTTATAACGAAACATTTGCCAGAAAGAACAAAGAAGAGATTGAAAAACTAAAGGAAGTTGAATTCATTTACGAAATTGAACACACTGATTGGGTGTCCCCAATTGTGGTAGTACCTAAGAAGAATGGGAAATTACGAGTGTGCGTTAATCTCAAAAAAGTGAATGCAGCTACGATTAGCGACAACTTTCCTCTTCCGATAACTGAGCACGTTTTAGAACGAGTGGCAGGAAAAGAAGCTTACAAATTCCTAGATGGCTTTTCAAGATACAATCAACTTTTGGTTGACCCAAAAGATCAGACAAAACTGCTTTTGCAACAAAATGGTGTATATTTGCCTATCAGGTTATGCCGTTTGGCTTAACTAATGCTCCAACCACATTTTAGAGATTGATGAGCTATGCTTTCAAAGAGTATCTTTAGAAATTCTTGGAAGTATACATGGATGATTTATGCGTACATTCGTCAATCCGAGCTGATCATTTTGAACACCTCAAAAAGGTATTCGAGAAATGTAGACTTTACAGGATTTGCTTAAACCCGGAAAAGTGCACGTTCATGGGAAGACAAGGGAAAATCCTTGGACACATAGTGTCTAAAAATGGAATAGCTATCGGTATTGAAAAGATCCAGGTCATTGTTGATTTGCCTAGACCAACAACAGTCAAAGGGGTACAAGCCTTCATGGGACATTGTGGATATTACCGACGGTTCATCTACATGTATGCTATAATTGCAAAATCTTGATTGCGCACTTTGAATGGACCGAGGCATGTGAAGAATCCTTCATGAAGCTTAAGCAAGCTCTCACCTCAGCTCCAATATTGAAAGCACCCGATTGGGATAAGGTATTCCACGTATGCGTAGATGCTTCAAATTTTGCTATTGGTTGTATACTAGCCCAACCAGGAGATGGGGACATTGACTTTCCTATTTCTTATGCTAGTAGACAATTAAATATGGCAGAAAAGAATTACACCACCACTGAAAGAGAAGGACTAGGAATGATGTATGCCGTTAAAAAGTATAGACATTACCTATTGGACAACAAGTTTGTGTTCTTTGTGGACCACCAAGCTTTGTTATATTTGGTCAACAAGCCATGCAGCACAGGAGGAATAGTGAGATGGTTCATCATTCTTCTCGAATTTGATTTCATTGTGGTTGTTAAAAAAGGCACTACACATCAACGAGCAGATCATTTGTCCAGGATTTTTTCAAGGGAATCACCTAAAGGGGTATATGATGATCTACCAAATGCCTATTTGTTCTCCGTGGAAATGATACCTAGATGGTCGGAAAAAATTGCGTCATTGATGACAATAGCCCAAGTGGATTCACCACTTACTATCACAGTTGACTTAATCGAGCAATTGGCTATGTATCAATTACTAGCTGGGAGGCTATATAAAAGAAATCAAGATGGGATATTTCTTTTATGCATTAACCCTGAAGAAAGGGATCAGTACCTAAGTAAGGCACATGTAACCATAGTAGGACTTCACTTTATGGAAGACCAAACTATGCAACGAATCTTACAACTTGGAGTATTCTGGTCGACTATGAGAAAAGATGTTCGATCTTTTGTAAAATATTGCCCTCAATGTCAGAAACAACCATCCATTCCTCATGTGACATTGTTTCAAATGTCACATGTTCCTACGTGGAGTAACTATTTGGTTACTTACTTATCGAACCGAACATTTCCTGAGGATATGAGTAAACACCATCAAAGAGCAATTGAAAAGGAAGCAAGAGACTATTCTCTCATTGGAAACCAATTGTATCGGAGAGGTAAGGATCAACATTTGCGTCTTTGTGCAAATGAAAACGAGTATATTCCGATTATAGAACAAGCACATGTTGGATTAGCGGGAGGTCACTTTTCTAGCGAGACCACCGCAAGAGCAATCTTGATGGCAGGCATATGGTGGCCAACACTTTTTGCATATGCCAAAGAATATGTTCGAAGGTGTGATGCTTGTCAACTGCCAACACGAGTAGACATCATACCCTTAAGACCAATGATGGGGGCCAGAGCCTTTGCAAAATGGGGTATAGATTTTGTGGGACCGATACAGCCACCTGCTTATAGAACCCAAGCTCAATATATCATTGTAGCTACAGACTATTTGACCAAATGGGCTGAGGCTAAAGCGACTCAAAGGAATGATGCCAGAACCACTGCTGCATTCTTATATGAGTATGTATTCGTAAGATATGGACTGCCAATAGAGATTGTCAGTGATCGGGGAACTCATTTTCTCAACGAGGTAATAGAGTATTTGCTTAATGAGTTTATGGTTATCCATAACAAATCATCTCCCTATCACCCACAAGCAAATGGACAAGCTGAACATACGAATAAAATTCTTAGCTTGGTACTGACCAAAGTGGTTAGTTCAGGAAGGACAGACTGGGAAATGAATCTCCATGTTGCTCTATGGACTTATCGAGTTTCATTCAAAACGGCTTTAAATGCTACACCCTTTAACCTTGTTTATGGTCTTGATGCCATACTGCCAATAGAATTTCTATTGCCGACCTTAAGGGTAGCACAAACTCTTGAGTGGACTGGACATGAATTGTCAAAAAGACTTGAAGATTTGGAAAAGTTAGACGAGAAAAGGCTAACTGATGTAGCTCATATCTATGCACAAAAGAGGAAACGAAAACAGTTTTTTGATTCCCACTTAATCACCAAAATTTTCAAGAAAGGGGACTTAGTTCTAGTTTATTCCCTTAATGGACCATTTATCATTGAAGATGTATCTCCAAGTGGAGCAGTAAAATTGTACCATAGATGGTGAACCAATGGCTAATTGGATTAGTGGATGTGTTTAAAGAAATACAATTTGCCACCAACCAATGAATTGCTAGAGAGAATGCATGCAGCCAAACCAAGGAAGATGAAGCGACAGCAGGTTATTGATGAAGCCCAAGAGGAAGCTAGACTTCGGGTGCTCAAGCGTAAAGCTGCTCTCAAGAATCAACAGATACCAATTCCCATCAACACTTTAAGACTAGATGATCGACAATGGGAATTACCTAAAGATGCAGTTTCAACAGATGACGACTGGTTAGATGGAATGGATCTCCACATCAAAGTACAACTCAACAATCATAGCACCAATGCTTTGGTAGACATAAGAGCTAGAGTGAATGCAGTCAATTATTCCACATACAAGAAAGCAACAAGTCAAGCATTGACCACAGGAATAACGACAATCAAAGGATGCAACAAGAACCCAACTCCAACATTGGGAGTAGTCAACTTGAACGTGGTATTACATGGATGCTCATGTCCACATCAGTTTGTATGCTTGCCAGATGAACACATGAATGAGACGATGATTCTTGGCATTCATTCCTTAAATGCGTACATACAAAGCAATACCGGATTGGGATACAAATTAGCTAAAGCTATCACTTAAGGGAGGGCAACTCATTGTTCCTATTGCACCTAGCAAAGTGGGAATGAAAAAGATGCAATCAGAGTACCAATCCACAAAGTAAATCTTCTCCATCCCCTCGACAAACAAATGCTACACATAACATGCAAGGAGTTAGGCAAATTTGGGTACCAAAGGCACAACTTGTGGATAAACCAAATCAGATCTGAGTGCTTAAAATTTTACTTGAGAAACAGAAGACAATTCCAAGGATTCAAGCATCGATTCGAGCATCTATGAATAAGGAACCTAACATGAAAAAGGTTTGGAAGAAAAAGGAGCACTTATCTTCTCCACACAAAGTGAAACCAATCAAACAGTGGCGAGTTAAGTCTCAACAGACTCTCAAGAACCATGCACCAAGCAGACCAAGCTACCAATGGCGAGAAAAAGCTCGACAACCGTCTAAAGGGCTTAGCGTGCTTAAACACCCTGATGGTACTATCAAACAGAGAACACAAAGGCTACAGGATTTGCTCTTTGAAAGACACCGCAGCAAACCTCAACATTGGAAACCATTGAGTTATTTACTCAAGACCCAACTCTTGCACTGCATATTGAGTTGAATTGCATTGATCTTCATATCATGGTAGAGCCAATCACGGCTATGCATAAACACAATTGTTCAACCCAAGCACACAGTCATCCCGGAGAACGCCATCTAGGAGGGCTGGAAGGATACTACTAAATACTAAGTAATTAAGGGCAATGTTTGAAGAGGGAGGAAAAAGGAAAAAGTTTCATGTTAACGTGTGATTTTTGCAAAATTACCTAATAATGCTCTTGTAATTCATCAACTGGGAAAAAGTCACTGATAATATCTTCCCGATGAGTGTAAATAGTGTATATACTATCAGAAAATCATCAAAAATAGTCCTTTTTTGGGTATTTTTCATCATTTTTACTATAGGAAGGCTTAAAAATAGAGAAATCCGACAAAAAAAAACAATAAAGCTGTGTTTTTCAAGGGATTTTTTTAATTATTGGATTTTTATTTTTCTTTTTTAGAGAATTTTTCTATTTTCTTTAATTTTTCCAATAAAGAGGTCAAAAATTAATAATCATTAGCAGGAAAGCTCAGATGGAAAAACGGAAGACACGATGGTGATCAAAAAGACAAGGCAGACAAGCAAAAAAAAAATCAACAAAATCAGAAGATGGAAGCAGGAAGCCTAAATTAGGCGGCCAAGCCTACTTCTGCAAATTTTTTGCAGAATGAGCTACAGGAATCTGATTTGGGAAATTTTTGAGCCTAACATAGATTTCATGGCCTAATAGGACTAACGAGGGAATCTGGGGAAATTTGGTTCGGGAAGTCCGGGTATAGATAGCAAGAGTAGGCTAAAACCACCTCATTTCCACTTGGAGCTTTGCAGAGAGAGCATTTCGGCTTCTTTCGAGCGTATTTTCGGAGTCTACAGTTGACCTTTTTCAGCGCTGTCTCACACGAGACATGAGGGATAAGTTTCTTACTAATCAATGATCCATTTTGCACGGCCGGTAGCTAGTCTAAAGCCCTAGAAAAAACCCTAGAAGCCGAGCAGTGCACGAAGACCTACGACCTAAAAGTGACCATAGCGGCCTGTCATCTTGACCAAATCGGATGGGATTTGAACCACAGCATGCCCTAACATAAAAGAACCATTCCGTACCATCAAATAATCATTCGACTGGGGTCAAGGGGGTCCTCAATAGAGAATTAGGGTTTTTGGGAACGGCCAGAATTCCAACCTGACTCCACAGATGTCTTGCTAATGAGGTTCACGTACAATGTATATGATTGGTTTGGAGAAATCCATCAAGTAAAGCTCTCAAAAAGCGGAAAACGGCTCGAAGATTACAAAGAGTCAAATTCAACACACGAGGCGAAACTGACTCCAAATGAGCCAGAATTGGACAGGTAGCTTCATGATGATGTTACGGACAAGTCCAAAGCCTCAAAGTTGACCGACCAACCCAACAGACAGAGTAGTCACAAAAAACGATGATTTCAAAGTCAACAGAGCACAAATTGATGCCAGCATGACCAAACTTAACCAAATTCAAGTTAGGACTTGTATTAGGTGTATGAAACATGTTTAGGTCAAAATTTATGTGAAATGCAAAGTTTTTGTCACTGTTGTAAATAATCGCGATTATTTACTTTTGCAATATTTTTGCATGGAATTTGTCAATTCACCTCACCTATCATGTGTACACACCTATTACATGCCAAAAATCAAGTATGAGATAAAATGACCACCCTTTACTTGCAAAATTGCCAAAAAAAACGCAAAGAAGTTTGTGAAAGCCAAAATTTGGGTTATGAATAACTTTTCTTGATCCAAATCACCTCATAATTCATACCCAAGGTCTATACCATGCTTAGAACCAGACTATGCCAAAAAATGTCATTTTGGGAAGAAAAGTTAATAATCGCGATTATTTACTTTTTGGCCAAAATGGGGCAATTTTGAAAATTTGTCATCATACATCCAAAGTACATGATGTGATAAGCCCACTAGCCAATTTTGAGTCAATTTGGATTTCAAAATCTCAAATTTCCTTTATATCTACTGTTTCAGAGACCTAAAGCCAAAAGCTGGTACCATTTTCACCCTATACATCCAAATGAGCCCAAATTTCCCTCAGAGCATGTAATTGGCACATACTCCAAGCCTATAAAGCCGAAATTGCAAAAAAGTTGAAAATTTTCCCAACTATAAATAATCGCGATTATTTACTTTGGTTGCAAATTTTTGTTTTGACCATATAGTTTTGTTCCTTGCATGATTTTATGCATCTTTGCTTGTTCAAAAATTGATTTGAAGCAATTTGGACCGGATTATCAACATTTCAGTCTAAAAGGACATTCTGGAGAAAAATCTGTCAACTCCGCTAACTTTGCACTCTATCCACTGAACAGGAGCAATGCAATCCGCGGAGAAGGCCAAGAAGGAGTTAAACCAAAAGGAGAAACTGCGAGAATTGCCCCCGTATCAACTGGACCCCGAGTCAGTAAAGGCAGCAAAGGAATCTTATCTTTCTAAAGAGCAGTTAGAAGAACACCACACCACGGACTTCACGCAGATTTAAGAGTGAAGAAGGGCATCCGGTGGAGTTGCATCTCTTGCCCAAAGAGGTTTATGATGTCGTAGCAAAGCCAGAAACCAAAGAGGCTAACCGCAGGTTAGGAGTCCGACACTTCTATGAACAAGAACCCTGCGGAGTGGACTTCCAGAAAGCTTACGAGCTTCTGTCCACCATCAAGGAAGATGGAACTGCCCAACTCTCAGACAACCAAGGAAACAAGGTAGAGGTTGTGATTACAAAGGAAATAGTGGCAGAGGCACTCAGATTGCCCATTGAAGGGATGACCATGCGGGCAAGAGATAGGAAAACAGCGGGCACGTTTACAAAGGAAATAGTTGCGGCTACATTTGCCGATCTCATCCACAAGCAGGTGGAAGAGGCAGCCCATTTGTATCAAACATTTCCATTTCCTGGCAAAAAGGCCACCAAGGTACACTACACCAAATCACGCCATGGCCACCACTTTTACACAAGTTCTAAAGTTAACCACCAGACAACCTGTGGACCACGCGCAATATGTGTTAACAACATCGAAATCCACCAAGAAGGAGGGAAAGATAACCTACTTGGGCACACCTAAAGTCTTGACTAGAATAGCCTATCATGCCATCGGCATGGCCGACAACCTACCGCCTGCCCCGGATCAGAACACATGGATCTTGGTAGCTCCACCCTCTCCAAGATCTACAAGATCTGGTAAGTGATCATTTAAATCAGGTGATGAATCTGATGACAGTTCATCCGAGCAGCATAGCAGTGAAAGCGCTGACAACGAAGAAAAAAGAGCTAGGAGGAAAGAAATGAAGCGAAAAGCTGTGGCTGCTCACCAAGAGGAGCCAGCTCAAAAGCAAGCGAGATTTGAAAGAGAAAAACACGCGTATCAGTGCACTAGGCAGGCACGGGGAAAAGACCCAGAAAAGTGGGTACCCACCGGCTTGAAGGGACTCAAACGAAACATCATTCAAGGAAAGAGGCCGAGGATCCCAAGGATCATTTAGAAAGAATCTACCAAGAGGCAGAGGGCTTGAAGCTGAAAGAGATGGAAGAAGCGGCCAAGAAAGGTGAGGAAGCAGCAACTCAAGATCAAGGCCAAGCATCTCCCCGACCCACCTCACCACCGCCGGAACAACAGGACCAACCCATGTTCACTCCACCATCATCACCGCCAAGCCAAGAAACCATTGAAGAGGCCGAGACTGACAAGGCAAAAGAGTCTGAGTTCAACCACCAAACGGAAGATACACAGCAAACTGACCACGCCGAGCAACATGAAGAAAAGGAAGCTGAACCAGCACTAGAGCAGACAATTGAGGATACTCACAAGGAGGTGGATGAAACTAATAAAAAGCAAGATACGGAAACAGAACAAACCACTACACATGAGGAAGAAACCAAAACTGAGACGACAAAAGGGCCTACAACTGAAGAAGCTGTAAGGGTTGAGACCACACAGCTTGTTTCCACTCAGCCAGAAACTGCTGAGGTTTCAAAAACTCAGGATGGCCAGAAAGCAACCATCTCTATAGAGACACCAGTAATAACAACACAGCAAGAAGCAACACAAGAGGCTTTCGGCACATCTGACCTTGCAAGACAAGAAGAATGGCAGTCCAATGATGAAGTCATTTTACAAGTGAACGAGTATGCAAGGCAGATGCAGATCATGACTGAGAAACTCCGCTCAGCATCCTTTAACCGCAATACTAAAGCCAAAAAATTAGAAATGGTCATCGATGCTCTTCAAGGAGAGCTAGAAGACAAAATGGCTACAAGTACTGAACTCCAAAATTAGGTACAAAGAGCTAAAGACTGAAGCAGAATGACATCAGATAGCCAGGGACAGCCAACAGAAGGAAATGGAGGAGTTGGATGACCTCCTGACTAAGCTATCTGATGCCTGCAAGGTGAAAGATGAGCAGTTGACAGAAGTGACCAATGAATTTCTTACCACCTCTCTGTCAGCTCAAAAGATTCAAGTACAATTAGATGTAGCGAACACATCTCAACAGTATTCTGAACAAAGAATTAATGATCAGACCACTTTCTTGCAGCAATTAAGAGAAAATCTAGTCGTGGCCTCGATCAAGGGAACAAATGAGGTGTATAAAGCACTTGAAAAGAAAAATAGAGATTTAGAGCTAGAGTTGAAGCTGGAGTAGTCACAACGCAGAGACTTGGTGCTCATGCGGGTCCAAAGAGAGGAGGAGCTCCTTAAAGAGATTGCAGAATTAAAAAGAGTAAACCAACTCCTCAGAGATGGAAAGCCAGACATACAAGAAGAGGCAGGCACTTCAAAGCCACCCCTAGTAGAAATCCCCTCGGTCTCATTTGCTGACTTTGAGACGCAATCTACAGCAAAGCCGAGTGGGGAAGAAGATTTTCAAATCCAAGTCACAGAGGAAGACACAGTGCCAATGGTCCAGCTGTTAAAGGCTGAAGAAGATGCACTAAAGGAGAAGATCTCCTTAGAGGTAGATGAGCAGTGGAAGGCAGCTATGGATTGGGAGTTGAAAGTTTTACACTTTGTCAACGTCACACAGCTCACTCCCAATCAAATCAATGCTCAATGGCACCAACAATCCCTGCCATACCCTCTCATCAAGGTTGAACTCTTACAGGTAAACGAAAGATTATACCGAGATATGCAAGAAGATGGCGTAGATCAAGACCACCCGAAGTGGCGGCTAAGCTGTTTGAACAAGAATCCAAGATAGTTGATTATGTTCATGAGAGCACCTGTGGCCATACAGAAAGATCCAACATTTTGTCATGTACCTCGAGTAAGGACATGGCAAGCACACGAAGCACTGCAGAAGAAGAGGCCAACATGGCTAAACTTTCCCAGGCTGCCAGATCTCTCCTGCACAATGTTTTACAAAATCTGCAGGATGCTACTTACTTGCATACAAGTCTTCAATGATCATGAGCAGACAAGAGCCCCATGGCTCTCATTTTTGGAAGGAAACAAAGGCCTCTGCTATGATCTAAGTGGGCAGCCCTCAGAGGAAGTTCTTTATGGCTTTTACGCCCGATGCATGTTTCTGCCCTCGCACAATATGCTAGCTTTTGAGGAGGCCTTCTACACTGGCTTTTTCACGTGGCGAATGAAGATATTTGCGCCGGTGATAAGCAACCTCATAGCCAGATTTGTAGGCTACGCAGTAGTAGAACTCAAAAACAAAATCACCATCCCGTTTTTGCAAGTGCCAGACAAAGAACGCAAAATCAGATATGAAAAAGCACTGGAAGCACTGAAGGACCGCCTCGCCCGCCGTCAACCCGAAGATTACTTCAGCCCATAAAGTTGTGTCAAGGGACGACACAGGCGAGGAGGGGGAGACTTAGCAGCAAGCTAACGTGGACACCATTTTTCGGAGTTCACGCACATCCCTTCTCTCATCAAGCTGCAACAAGTATGGTAGTAGCTCCTCCAAGAGCATATTTTCAACCATCTTCTCAGCATCAAATTGTGGTGGAAAAATGCAATTGTTTGCTGGTGAAACACATCTCTTGTAAGGAGAGTCATCAATAAGCACTGTTCTTTGTGGATCACATTCAAACCCCATGGCAATTTTGGCTAGAGGCTTGAACATTGCCTCATCGTTTGGAGTGTCGGGTCTAAACAATTTTTGAGTTTGAGCGGTGTAGCAAACATCTTGTGACCAAATTGCAAAGGAAGTCAATGTATCCTCAGCTAAGTTGTTTAGTGCTCCAAGGATTTGATACACATTATTCCCAGTAGCTGTCGACCAAATTGCAACATTAAACCTCTGCAAAATAGTCTTCAAGAATTGGATGCAGCCTGGCCTTAGTATAATATATCTTTTTGAATCCATTTGCACTGAGCTGTGGTGTAAGTATGATTGAGGGGAACATTTCAACAATAGACCATTTAAATCCAATATAATTGTAAGCATGGATTTCTCAGCATCTACACTACATGAAGTAGTAGCAATTGGTAATAGCTCGTGAGTGGACTTTTCAGTCTCTTTTGATGTATGTTGTATTTTTGAAGCATCGATTTCTTGGTTCTCATTATTTGCAAGCTTGCTCAAGTTGCACAACACTAGACTATAGTATAGAAATATCATCCATCTTGGACACTTTAAAAACCATAGAATCAATGGATTCTATAGTTGTTAGACTGAACCATAGGAGCATTATCCATCCCAGTTTGTGAATCTAAAAAAATACACACACAATTGGTGTCTCAAAACTCACTAGAATTTAGTTCACCATATTTACATGTAGAACTCCTAGTAAGAAATTTATTTAAGGTAAAATAGTTGTTAGAATCCTTGCAACTTAACCATTTTCACCATTGGTACACAAAACACCACTTGTCTAAAATGCAATCTACTAAAGCAACATTTTTCATCCTACACTTTATTAAAGATGAGTACTTAAAGTGAAACTAAAGCCACAACTTGTTGAGGAAACATGGATACAAGGTCCACCAAATGTCCAACCTAGACTACAAGCAAACAATTAGAGATTTGGCTTGGATTTGGATTCAAAGGCCACCACTTATTCATAGCTCCACTTGTTTAAGACAGTAATGTTTAAAGTCCCACCACTTGTCCAACTTAGACATTGATTAAATTTTGGTAAGATTTATCACAAATCTAGAGTAGAATCAAGATTCTATGGCCAAGGTAATCAAATAAGTTAGACAACACACAAAGCATAAGAGCACTCTATTGAGCATAAACTAAACAATAATCAAATGTTACATTCACTTGAGATTTCATCCATGAAAAATGAAAATGATGCATGTACTTGAGATTTCCATCTATGTACAATACTTTACAATGTCAAGTAAAGTCATAGTCAGCAAAAACTCTTCTCCTGCTTCAAATTGACAAATAGTCTCAATGCATACATGGCCATATTCTTCTGACTTGATGTGTGAAGAGGTGCATTTATGCCAAGGTAGAAAATTTGGATCAAATGTATAGCGTACGTTGGGACACACACTTGTACTGTGATAACTATTTATATAGCCCGACACATTTCCTTCTTCTACACAACCAATAACGTATGATTGATCTTCCTCTTCTTCTATGTTTGGATCCCCTAGAAGAGAATAATTAGAAGATCTTGGAAATATTTTGCATACCTTTTTCCAGTCTTGATATCTATACTTATGCCCTCCATAGTTTAGAATAGTCACTCCACTTTCCAGGGTAGTATGCACAAATAGCCCATAACCAGCTCCTTGAATACATGAAAGTCGCACTTCAAAATCCACACTGTTAATATGGAAAATTGCATCTTTGGGAATAGGAAAAGTTGGTGTCCCAAAAGGATCTTCATGCCAATCATAGTATGAAATACATCTAGTTTTTATATCACTTAACTCCTTTGTGTCTGCAAAAAGAAGAAAATATTATGCATAAAATAATGACAAGATCAAAGAAATATATCATTATCATATAGTCCAATAGGTCCATTGTATGGAAGACTTAGAGTGCCTCTTACATGGTGCCTCCAAGGTTTCCAAAAAATAAAATCATTGAAAAAAAAAGGCCACTATGTCTCCAATCTATTGCCCGTTTGAAGCATAGAGAGAACCAAGGTACACCACTTGTCCTAGCTAGACATGGAGCATTGACACAAGGTCCAACACTTATCCAAGAACCCTATAGTATATGTGGTAACATGGGATGCGTTGATGCAACAAAAGTAGTCTAGCCTCCTCATCCATCTCTTTTTTCTTGTAGCCTAGAGGGATTAGTTTCAAGGTCTATCACTAGTCAAAAACTACACATAGAACATTGATACAAGGTTCCACCACATGTGCAAAGTATCATCTCTAGTAGCATGGATGGTTTGATATCAAGGTTCACCACGTGTCCTACCTATACTCTATTGTAGCATAGAGATTCTGGTTTGGTGGTACTACACTTGTCCAAACTTGGATTGTTGTTGATATCTGGAGGTAATCAAGGGTCCTCCACTTGTCCAAGTTAGGCATATAAAACAATTGCAAGGTCCACCATGTGTACAACATATGATTGATTATAGCATGCATGGTATTATTTCATGGTCCACCATCTTCTCTCCAACATGTGTCCAACCTCAGCTCCATTGAAGCATAGAGAGAAGCAAGGTCCACCACTTGTCAAAGCTATTATTTTCTCCCAGGGCTTTCAAAACCCATGATACGTTTTACATTGGGGGGGGTTCTTATTTCAAGGTCCACCAGTTGGCTAAGATAGGATCCATTGAAACATGAAGAGAAGCAAGCTCTACCATTTGTCCAAGCTAAGTGCCATTGAAACAGGAAAACCCCATAATATGTTGTATACGGGGGGTGTTTTTCAAGGTCCACCACTTGTCTAAGCTATGGTCCATTGGAACATGGAGAGAAGCAAAGCTCCACCACTTTTCCAAGCTAGGATCCATTGAAACATGGAGAGAAGCAAGATCCATTGTTTGTCTAAGCTAGGCTCCATTGGAACATGGAGAAAACAAGCTCCACCACTTGCCTATTATTGCATAGAGATTTTGGTTTGAAGGTCCACCGCTTGTCCAATCTTGCCTTCATATATGGATATAATCAAGGGTGCAATGCTTCTCTAAGCTAGGCACATAAAAGAGCTGCAAGGTCCACTACATATACAATCGATGATGGGTTGTAGCCTGGGAGGTTTCATTTTAAGGTTGACCACTTCTCCAGCTCCACTTGTCCAACCTCAAATCCATTGAAGCATCGAGAAGAAAGGTCTACCAACTCTCCAAAATAGGCAAGAAAATCTCTATAAAACCCATGAATTGTTAATATATGCTCTGCTGTGGAGTTTTGTGTGAAGGTCCACTCCTTATCCAAGCTAGAATCCATTGAAGCATGGAAATAAGTAAGATATATCTCTAGTCCAAGATAGGATCCATTGAAACATAGAGAGAAGCAAGGTCCATAACTCGTCCAAGCTATGCATGGGTAATTGATATAAGGACCACTATTTTTTCACCTATACTATGCTCTATCATGGATGGTTTAATATCCCACCAATTTTCCAACCTATTTAATATGTTGTATTATGGAGGTTTGGTTTCAAGGTACTTCACTTTTCTAAGGTGGGTTCCATTGAAGCATGGAGAGAAACAATGTATACCACTTGTCCAAAATATGCTCCTTTGAAACATAAAAGCAAGGTCCACCACTTGTCCAAGCTAATGTTTCTCTCCATTGAAGCATGGAGAGAAACAAGGTCTACCACATGTCCAAAATATGCTCCATTGAAACATAAAAGCAAGGTCCACCACTTGTCCAAGCTAATGTAACAAATGGGTGTTGGTTTCAAGGTGTACCACACTTGTCTAAACTAGTCTCCATGCAAGTTCCACCACATGTCCAAGCCATATGAGCTTGGTTTGAAGGTCTACCACACCTCTTAAAATTAGGATCCATGTAAGGTCCACCTTTTTTCAAGCTATGCCTTTAGTGAGTACTAAATCTAAGTAAATTACAGTACTTAAATACCTTTCCAAGCTCATTAAGATTTTGGTCTCTAAGGCCACCACCACATGTCTAATCTATGCTCTAATTGATTACTTATGCTAGTTCTCAAAGTCCAAACATAAGCTCCCTTCTAGCAAGGTTAGTTTAAATTTAGGCTCCATCACCTGTCTAAGCTAGGTTCAATTTATGAAGAATCACCATTTACCCATGCTAGGATCTAATGTAGCAGATCAAGGGGGTATTAATAAAAGGTCCCAAACTTATTGAGTTCAAGCTCTTAAGTAATTAAGTCTTCGTGAGTATTAAATGTTATAGTTTTAGTCTAAAGATCCATCATTCAAAAACTCAAGTAATTTACTATTTACATTCAAACCTTAAATTCTTGAGATAAAAGATACAAACTCAATCAATATTATATAAAGCATAATCTAACATTAAGAGTATCAAATTAGCAACAAGAAACACTAACATGCACAAGAAGCTCAAAACATACGTGTCTCCATTTCCAAAAAGTCCTCCATTGATAGAGGATGTTGTTCTTCTCCTTCTTCTTCTCTTCATGGAGAGCACTCCTTTGTAATAGGCACAGTGTCATCTGATTGCAAAGTGGATTGTTGAAGTTCAGCCCAATTTTTTGTATCTTCATGAGACTTAACAAAGTCTAGCAGCCTGATCTCCACGTTTTTTGCCTCCTCCACACTGTCAACTAAACATATAACTTCTTTTTTCTGTTGTATTCCTTCTTGTGCAACCAAGGAGCCATCACCAAAAACATCAACAAGCTTGCGGTCTTCAAAACAATATGTATGAATGTAGTGCTTGATAGCTCTTTTTTTGGCTCCAAATATTGCAAATCTGACATATCTTTATCTACTACTTGAAGAAGAGAAAAATCAATTGGCATGGGATGTTCCTCTGATCTTGTTCTCAGGTCTTCAAATGCATTGCCTTGTCCCAAGAAGGCAATAACTATTAGGAATTGAATTGCTCCTTTGCAAGGAGCTGATGGAAAGTGATGCAGTGCACCACAACAATGGTAGCTCGAATCATCTCCCATGGCGTGAAAGGCACATTGCAATTTTGTGAAGTTAGTGAAATCCACAAATGCAAGAAAGACAAATCCAGGATCTGTTGACCCTCCAGCAATGAGACAAGATCCCATCCAAAGCATTGTTAAATGTTCTCCTCACTCCACTTCAAACTGCCTCCAAGGTGTTTTGTCATATCTAAAACACATAAGCCAATAGGCACTTTGTTATTGAAGTAGCGCATCAGGTAGAGATTGCCTTCCATTTGTAGGCTCACCACATAGATTGACCATGGCAAATCTCTAGGCTCAATTTTCTCCTTTTAAAGGTGAATTGCCCATTGCATGTATTTTATTGCTCCATCTGGAAAAGCCATTTTCTTTGTTCCACGCTTCAAACTAGAGCTGAGCCATTTCTCGCATAGCATTAAAAGTGTTTTATAAACAACATCATTGATATTATACATATTGACCACCTCCTCCCAGTCTTTACATGGTGAAGACTCATTCAAATTGTTGAAGCCTTCAAGAAGTGCATCTTGAATCAATTTGTCTTACTTCAACTGCTTGATTCGATCATACATGTCAGTTGCATCACCATCCTTTGCACTCTTTGACAGTAAAATCTTCTCATCTGTAATCTCTTCTTGAATAGTATTTACCTCTGATTCCTCAAGGCCACAAAGGTATCTAAATATAGTTGTTGGGGGTTTCTTCTTCTCCTCTTCTAGCCTTTCAATGATTTCTAACCCAGCAGTCATAAATTGGATCAGAGTACGTGACCATGTGTGCCTGTTTAGCTGTCCAACTTGCTGCTCCACTCATTCTTGTCAATCAAAGAAAATCCTAAAAAGAAATAGAGAAATAATTAAACTATTGAGCAAGATTTGTTACTTAAAGACTATCAGAAAGACAAAGAAAATAACTTGCATCCCATCCGGCACGAGATGCATGTCCCTCTGCAATTCCACTTGCTACCTTTGGTGGTCATCCTGAGAAGATCCATTCACTCCGTAAATGTCTCAATATTTGGCTGTAAGGTTGCTTGACATACAATGCCTGAGCCTCCTCAGTTGCAATGGTAGATATAGCAATTGCAACAAATGGAGGAGCATTCACAACAGTGGGAGCCTTTCTAAATTTATACACACCAATCAGTCTTTCAAATATCTCTTTGTTATTTTGTTTATTGTAAAGCAAAACTTTTGCAGCATAGATTGAATGCTGCCCATCAAGAATCCAATAATGATAATCTTTAATTTTTTTCTCTCTACCTCTTCTACTGCCAAAGGAGTCCCCTTCTTTGACTTTGCATTTTGAACAGGCATCAAATATGCACATGCTGCAGGCTTGGTCGTACTCCGTGAAAATACAAATAACACACTTTCAGCGTGTTTTTTATCCATAATACATGCATTATAGTGATTGGGAGCAAGCCAACAATTTTGAATAGGGATATCAGATTCCCTATACTGGAAAGAAAAATAGTTTATGTACTTATTCATTCCACCTGTATCTTTTTCTTCTCCTTTCATGGCCTCAGCTTCTAAAAAATCTGGATCCACAATTCTCATCTTTGACATTGAACCCTCTGTTGATGAGGATGCCAAAGATGCATTGTCTACATCCAAAATGGAACTAGTTCGCTTAGCTACTACTTTCTGCACTTTTGCTTGCTTGTTTGTGGATGGTGGTTGTAAAGATATCACCTTTTTTTGTTGTAGTGTGGAAATGATGGAGCTTTGAAGTTGATCTGCTGTGATATTTGGATTTGATTCTGCAAACTTCCATCCTCGAGAAAACATTGTCTCTTCTTTGTTTCTAGACATGCACTCCAATGCATATGCTCCTGGAGATAGTTGAAATTCTAGATTTATTGGAACTAAAATTTCAATGCATTCCACCTCAGGATGACTATCAACTACAGAGATAGATGCTTCCACAACTTGTCCAACATCTTCAAACAAGCTGTCATTCTCCTTTTTGGCAATAAATAGATGCACCTTATGAAATTGTGCACCCTCTATACCATGTATGTCCAAATACCATTTCCTAATATCATTGCAAGTATAGTCAACTGAGACAGCAACCCTTGCAACCTGTGTTTTTAGAGCCATCTTTCCTGAAACAAAAAAAAAATCTTATTTTAACATATACTTTTTTGTAATGGATTGAGTTTGTGTGAATATAAGGTCCACCACTTTTTCAAACTAGATCTAAGCAAGTATACATAGTGATATTTTAAGCTAGTAAACTAAGGGAAGAGAGAAGCAAGGTCCACCACCGTGTCCAAGCTCAGCTCTAGACAACATGGAGAGATTCAAGGTATACTAATTGTCTAATATAGGCATGGAGAAATGATAGAAGGTTGAACACTTGTCCAACCTATCATCTCTAGTAAAATGGGAGGTATGGCCTTAAGATGCACCATGTAACCAACCTATACGTCATTGTATTATGAAGACTTGCAAAGCAAAGCTCCACCACTTATCCAAGCTAGTTTCAGAATCAACATGGAGAGAAGCAAGCTCCACCATTTTTCCAAGCTTAGCTCCATTGAAAATATAGAAAACCTATTATCCCTAGTAGCATGAGTGGTTTGGTCTCAAGATTCACCATTTGTCCACTCTATGTCATTAATATAAGAAGAATTGGGTGTTAAGTCCAACCACTTGTCCAACCTATAAGGTTATATCTTAAATGGTATTCTTTCTTACCACTTGGAATGCCCATGATATGTTTTACATGGGAATTTTGGTCCAAGGTCCACCACTTGTCCAAGCTAACTCTATTGAAATATAGAGAGAAGCAAAGGTACACCACTTGTCCAAGCTAGGCTCCATTAAAACATGGAGAGAAGAATGCTCCACCATTTCTCCAAGATAGGCTCCATTGAAACATGGAGAGAAGCAAGCTCCACCATGTCTCCAAGATGCTAGGCTCCATTGAAATACCTTAAACCCACGATACTTTGTACATGGGGGTTTAAATTCAAGGTCCACCAATTGTCCAACCTATTATTCCTAGTAGCATGAGTGGTTTGGTCTCAAGCAGGGTTGTCCACGTCCGTCGAACGGAACGTCCCGTCCGTTCCGTCCGGGTTCCGTCCGATCAAAAAAAAGTGACCGTTGGTGGACTTTTTTGACTGTTTTTACAGCCGTTTTGTAGCGCCACGTACTGGCAGTTTTGGAACGTTAAAAATTGAACGTTGGGGGCCTTGGAGCCTTTGCCCTTGGGGCATCATAAGCCAATGTGCCATCCCACCCCCCCCCCCCCCCCCCCCCCCAACATCCACACACACACACACACACACACAAAGCCACATGGGCTATGGCCATGGCACATGGAATTTGAATTTTGAAGCATGCTCTCTCTTTAACCCTCTTCTCCCTCTCTCCTCAAAACCTATATAAGGTTGCCCACCCTCTCTTCTTCTCCATATATCCCTCAAGCTCTCTCATTCATCTCCTTCCCTACTCAAGCTCCCTCAAGCTCTCTCCATTCATCAAGGGCCGAGGCTTCAAGCTTTGGCACTCCATCAAGGCTTCAACCTTTGGCACTCCATCAAGTCTTCAAGCTCTCCATTACTCCTTCAAGCTCCCTTCATCTCCTTCAAGCTCTCCATTGTTCCTTCAAGGCTCAAGCTTTCTTCATCTCCTTCAAGCTCTCCATTATTCCTTAAGCTCCCTTCATCTCCATCCATCTCCTTCAAGCTCTCCATTACTCTAAAGTTCTCTCATCACTCCCCATCCCTCAAGCTCTCCATAATGCCGCCCGCTCTTCATGAAGCCTTCAACAAGCATTGCCGCTACTTTGAAAGGGTGAAGAACAAGCAAAATGTTTGCAAATGGTATTGCAAATATTGCCCGAAGACCGTGACCTCAAGCTCCACCCGCCTTATCATCCACTTGACCAAGGTGGGAGGGGAAGCGGGTCCTTGTCCGAATATCCCCGGCGACATTCTCCAAGAGTGCAAAGCAAAGTATCTCCCCTTGAAGACGCGCAAGGTGGTTGCAAAGGCATCGGAGGAGGTGGTTCCGCCCAACCATGATCTCTCCGATTCGGGAGAGGATGCTTCTCCATCAATGTCCATTGCATCCGGCGGCACTACCATGGCCTCCACCGAGGGTGGTAGCATCTCAAAGAAGAGCAAAAGAAGTCATGGTGGGCGGCCTCCAAAGCAAGCTACTCTTGCACAAACGGTGGGTGGAACTTCCGGTCCATTGTCTTTCCTCAAAGAGAGGCAACGACAAGCGGAGATAGAGATTGCACGCACCATCATTGAGTGCAATCTCTCTTTTCATATTCTTCGCACGGATCGTTGGAAACGCATGGTGAAGGCTATTGCCGTAGTTGGTCCATGTGAAGGGTGGACGGGAGTGTCATACCATGACATGCGCACCAAAAAGCTTGATGAAGAGAGGGCACGAATCGACAAGTCTCTTGACCCCGTGCGTGCCGGATGGGTAAAGTATGGTTGCTCTATTCTCACCGATGGATGGAGTGACCGCAAGAAGAGGGGAATCATTAATATCCTTGTCTCATGCCCTCTTGGCACCTACTTCTTGCGAGCGGTTGATGCGGGAGCAAGGGGGAAAAAGGTCACGGGTGCCTTCATTTACCGCCACATTCGTCAAGCCATAAAAGAGGTAAAATTTTTGATTCCACTCTCAAGTATCTACTATTTTCAATTTTGTCTTTTGCCTTGGCTCTTCTCACTTTCCCTTCTTTCTCCATATGTAGATCGGTCCAAGCAACGTCATTCAAGTAATCACTGACAATGCCTCCAATTGTGCTTCCATGGCCAAAAAGCTAGAGGCGGAGTATCCACACATAGTATGGACTCCATGTGCATCACATTGCATTGACCTCCTCTTGGAGGACATTGGCGACCTACCTTGGGTAAAGGACATCCTATCCCAAGCCCTCTCCATCGTCAACTTCATCAACAAAAATGTGAGAGTACTTCCGATATATCGCACTTACTCCGGCTTGGAGTTGAAGAAGCCTTCCGCAACACGCTTTGCCGCTATGTGGCTCCTCCTTTAGCGCCTCTATGATGTGCAAACCAACTTGCAAAAGACAATGGTCTCGGATGAGTTCAAAGCATGGATTGAAGAAGAGACCCAATCATCCCAACAAGATGCAAAGGCCATCCAACGGCTTTGCTTGAAGGAGGAGTTTTGGCAAGAGGTCAAGGGTCTTGTCATGGTGGTATTGCCATTGTATAAGGTGCTTCGGATGACCGACATGGAAGGGTCTACCATAGGTCTCCTTTACCACTTCATGGAGGAGGCTTACAAGGAGATTGAGAGATCCACCATTCTTGATGGAGCAAACGATGGTTCACGGTAAACATATCACCTTATGATTTATGTACATTGTAAGTTGTCTTTTTCTATCTACGGTTCTACCCTTCCATGCTTGACTATCTTTCTCTCTCTCTTTGTAGTGATGTGTTGGAGGACTCTCCAAAGAGAGATGACATTCTCTTCCTTGTTAAAAAGCGCTGGGATTGGATGAGGCGACCAATCCATGGCTTTGCCGCCCTCTTGCATCCGGCTTTCAAAAAGCCATCAATCTTTGCGGATCAAGCACTTCAAGAGGAGCGCGACAAGTACCTTCCAAAGATACTCAATGAAGAACACCATGGAGAGTTTCTCCAAGAGCTCATCAACTATGGAGACCAAAGAGGCACGACATTCGCTTCCTCGGTGTGTTGGAAGAGGGATTCGTTAGTGAAGCCTCTTTTTTGGTGGGAATGTTTTGGCTATCAATTGCCACACCTTCAAAGGGTGGCATTGAGGGTTCTTGGACAGGTATATCATATATATTAATAATTATACATAATACCATACCATAAATTATAAATTTATAATCTCAATCATGTCATCATTTGACATTCATCATTCATGTGACATGTCACATAAGTCACCTCTCAATTGAAAATTCCCACAATTCAAATCTCATGCCTCTCTTCTATCATCTATGTGCTCTAGGATTGCTCATCGGGTGCATGTGAGCGGAATTGGTCGGCGTATTCTCTTATACACACCAAGATCCGCAACAAGCTTTCTACGAAGCAATTGGAGTGGCTTATCTATTGTCGCTCCAATTTACGCATGTTGAGGTCCATGCACGAGATGCCAATGGCTAGGCAGGTAATTGAGTTGGCTACATCATACTCTTTATTTATGCTTTCACATGTATGATGTAATATGTATGATGTATCATGTGCTCATATTTTTGGCATACCAAATTGCTAACTCCATTAATCTTCTTGCATGTTGTAAATGACAAATAGGTGAATGTAGATGAATGCAAGCTCTCCAT
The DNA here is from genome assembly GCF_014529385.1 of Adiantum capillus-veneris. Lineage (NCBI taxonomy): Eukaryota > Viridiplantae > Streptophyta > Polypodiopsida > Polypodiales > Pteridaceae > Adiantum > Adiantum capillus-veneris. The sequence continues at coordinate 8,339,684 of NC_140938.1, forward strand.
TGAGACTCTTAAGAGTCTCAACAAAGATCGCGATCCAGAGGAGGAGCAAATATTTCGAGACCTCTACTTGGAGTTGGAGGAGATTGATCGCCGTGTCTCTCGCACACGGTCCCGCAAGAAGGTGGTTGTGCGAGCTTTAGCAACTACAGGTAGAGGAGCTTCCACTTCGGTTGCTCGTGGGAGTGGAAGAGCGTCGGCACGGACACCCAGGACCTATGTGCGGCGAGGCTCGGGTAGCGGATCTACTATCGCGGAAACCACTTTGGAGAATGTGTCCATTTCTAGACCTGCGGATCCTAGAGAGCCAGAGTTTGATGATGAGGGCAACATCCTAAGTGAGGGAGATTATGGTCTTGCATCTAGTGCATCTAATGCAAGTAGTGATGAGGATGATGCAGCTACCTCTAGCTCAAGCTCTAGCTCAAGCTCGGACCACAACTCCGGTGATGAGAGCAATATGAGCACTTACTTAGAACTCTCTCTTTATGCTTTAAAGTTTGTACCCATGGGCCATGAGACTATGAGTTGTGTCACTACTTTTTTGTACTACTTTTTGTCACTTGTATCTCTCAAGCCTCGACTCTCTACTTATGTAATGAATTATGAAATCAAATGCAATCATGATCATCTTTTTTCGAACATTGCCGTTTCCAATGTCCATCGCCAAATCTTTAATGTTCTTACTTGTAAGACATCTCCTTTGAGTTGTATGTACTTAATACTAAGTAGTTACTCATAATAGAGTAAAAGCTCTGAAAAATATATGATTTATTTTTTTGCATCGTACGTTACGTTAACGTACGTCTAATTTTTTTTAGTTCGATTAGTACCGCACGTCTTCGTACGTGTAACCATCGTACGTGACCGTACGTGTCAACTATGGTCTCAAGATTGATTCCATTCTATGTTATTATATTGAGAAGATTTGGGTGTTAAGGTCCACCAATTGTCCAACCTATAATGCTATATCTTAAATGATATTCTTTCTCACCACTTCGAATGTCCATGATATGTTTAACATGGGGGTTTGGTTCCAAGGTCCACCACTTGTCCAAGCTAACTCTATTGAAACATAGAGAGAAGCAAAGGTCCACCACTTGTCCAAGCTAGGCTCCATTGAAACATGGAGAGAAGGATGCTCCACCATTTCTCAAAGATAGGATCCATTGAAACATGGAATAAAGCAAGATCCACCATGTCTCCAAGATGCTAGGCTCCATTAAAATACCCTAAACCCAGGATATATTTCTCACCACTTGTCCAATCTATTATCCCTAGTAGAATGAGTGGTTTGGTTTCAAGATTCACCACTTGTCAACTCTATGTCATTATATTAAGAATTGGGTGTTAAAGTCCACCACTTGTCCAACCTATAAGGTATATCTAACATGGTATTCTTTCTCACCACTTGGAATTCCCATGATATGTTCTAAATGGGGATCTAGTTCCAAGGTCCACCACTTGTTCAAGCTAACTCTATTCAAACATACAGAAAATCAAAGGTCCACCATTTGTCCACTCTATGTCATTATGTTAAGAAGAATTGGGTGTTAAGGTCCACTACTTGTCCAACCTATAATGGTATATCTCAAATGGTATTCTTTCTCACCACTAGAATTCCCATGATATGTTTTACAAGGGGGTTTTGTTCCAAGGTCCACCACTTGTCCAAGCTAAGCTCCATTGAAATATGGAGAGAAGGATGCTCCACCATGTCTCCAAGATGCTAGGCTCCATTGAAATACCTTAAACTCATGATATTTTGTACATGGGGAGTTTACATTCAAGGTCCACCACTTGTCCAACCCATTATCCCTAATAACATGAGTGGATTGGTCTCAAGATTCACTAAGATTTCACTCTATGTCATTATATTAAGAAGATTTGGGTGTTAAGGTGCACCACTTGTCCAACCTATAAGGCTATATTATCCTAAATGGTATTTTTTCTTACCACTTGAAAACCCACGATATTTTATACATGGGCGGTTTACATTCAAGGTCCACCACTTGTCCAACCTATTATCTCTAGTATCATGAATGGTTTGGTCTCAAGATTCACCACTTTCCACTCTATGTCATTATATTAAGAAGATCTGGGTGTTAAGGTCTACCACTTATCCAACCTATAAGACTATATCTTAAATGGTATTCTTTCTCACCACTTGGAATGCCCATGATAGGTTTTACATGGGAGTTTGGTTCCAAGGTCCACCACTTGTCCAAGCTAACTCTATCAAAACATAGAGAGAAGCAAAGGTCCACCACTTGTCCAAGCTAGGCTCCATTGAAACATGGAGAGAAGGATGCTCCACCATTTCTCCAAGATAGGCTCCATTGAATGAAAAGAAGCAAGCTCCACCATGTCTCCAAGATGCTAGGCTCCATTGAAATACCTTAAACCCACGATATTTTGTACATGGGGGGTTTACATTCAAGGTCCACCACTTGTCCAACCTATTATCCCTAGTAGCATGAGTGGTTTGGTGTCAAGATTCATCACTTTTCCACTCTATGTCATTATATTAAGAAGATCTGGGTGTTAAGGCCCACCACTTGTCCAACCTATAAGGCTATATTTTAAAGGGTATTCTTTCTCACCACTTGGAATGACCATGATAGGTTTTATATGGGGGTTTGGTTCCAAGGTCCACCACTTGTCCAAGCTAACTCTATTGAAACATAGAGAGAAGGAAAGGTGCACCACTTGTCCAAGCTAGGCTCCATTGAAACATGGAGAGAAGGATGCTCCACCATTTCTCCAAGATAGGCTCCATTGAAACATGAAGAGAAACAAGCTCCACCATGTCTCCAGGATGCTAGGCTCCATTGAAATACCTTAAACCCACGATATTTTGTATATGTGGGGTTTAAATTCAAGGTCCATCACTTGTCCAATCTATTATCCCTAGTAGCATGAGTGGTTTGGTCTCAAGATTCACCACTTTTCCACTCTATGTCATTATATTAAGAAGATCTGGGTGTTAAGGTCCACCACTTGTCCAACCTATAAGGCTATATCTTAAATGGTATTCTTTTCGACCATTTGGAATGCCCATGATAGGTTTTACATGGGGGTTTGGCTCCAAGGTCCACCACTTGTCCAAGCTAACTCTATTGAAACATAGAGAGAAGCGAAGGTCCACCACTTGTCCAAGCTAGGCTCCATTGAAACATGGAGAGAAGGATGCTCCACCATTTCTCCAAGATAGGCTCCATTGAAACATGAAGAGAAGCAAGCTCCACCATGTCTCCAAGATGCTAGGATCCATTAAAATACCTTAAATCCACAATATCTTGTACATATGGGGTTTAAATTCAAGGTCCACCACTTGTCCAACCTATTATCCCTAGTAGCATGAGTGGTTTGGTCTCAAGATTCATCACTTTTTCACTCTAAGTCATTATAGTAAGAAGATTTGGGTGTTAAGGTCCACCACTTGTCCAATCTATAAGGTTATATCTTAAATGGTATTCTTTCTCACCACTTGGAATGCGCATGATATGTTTTACATGGGGTTTTGTTCCAAGGTCCGCCACTTGTCCAAGCTAGCTCTATTACATATAGCATGCATACAATATTCAACTAGATTCCCTACCTATCATGTCCAGTACCATGGATGCTCTGGCTTTAAGGTCCACCACTTGTCAAACCTATACTCTCTTATGTAAGGGAGATCGTGATATAAATTCAAAACCTTCCCGCCTAAATTTAAAATTCAAATCTTATCGCCTAAATTTTGAATATCCCGCCCAAATTTTAAAATTTAAACTTTTTTATTAAATTCAAATTTTACCGCTTAAATTTAAAATATCCCACACGAAATTGATTATAAATTCAAGTTTACCACAAAAAGATGTGATTATCCTGCCCAAATTCAAATTCGCAAACCTCAAATCATTATATTGTACATAAATTCAAACAAATTCAAGTTAACAAGCCTAAACTGACATTAGTTTACATAGATATCAATTTATCACACCTAAATTATGTCACCATGTTAGAGAGAGTGGTTAGAGAATTTGAACAAGGTCCACCACTTGTCCAACCTAGATACCAAGAAGGATTGAGTGTACAAGGTATTGTTTGTAGGTCCTTATAGTCCACTGGTCTCAAGGTCCACCACTTGTGGTAAGGGTCACCAACTAGTGTATCTATTTATCCAAAGAAATACACGTATTTTTGGTCTACATGTCCTAGTTTCAGCCATTTATGTCCATTAGGTGTATCACTAAACAACACTACTTTTGTTGAGAAACAGAAGTTACAATCAGATCTACAAATGGATTAGAGGAAAATCAGCTCAGCATAGATCCAGAACTCGCTACAAGAATCTACTTTAACAGATCACGCAAGTAAGTCTTCCATTCAAGTTTACTAGTATTACAATGTGTTATTTATCTGCGATATTTATGTATACTATGTGTGCATATTGTAGTTAAGTGTAATTGTGTATCTACATTATGTATGAGTATTACAATGAAACAACACAAATATACATACATACACATAGATAACACAGACGAACACATACATGAGCATGTATTTTCAAGAGAGAGACAGCAAGATACAGAGAAAGAGAGAGAGAGAGAGAGAGAGAGAGAGAGAGAAATACTTGTTTTCTGGAGAGAGGAGAGACATAAAGATAACAGATGTCACTGTGTTTATGTATGTGAAAGAGAGGAAGACAATATGTGGGAATATGTGCATGTATTTTCAAGAGAGAGACAGCAAGATAGCAGATTTCACTGTGGTTATGTATGTGGAAGAGAGGAAGACGATGTGTGGGAATATGTGTATGTGTGTGGGAATACTTTTAAACTATGTATCTCAATCTTTTGACGAGAGTGTGTGTGTGCAAGAAAGAGTTACAGAGAACCATCTTCTCTATATGGAGAAAGACAGAGAGTGAGAGAGAGAGAAATACCTGTTTTTTCCCTATTCACGAGGTGTGCAATGTCTCCTGAGAAGAAGCTATGCCCGATGCTGCCCTTCTAGAAAGCGTTGCATACGATGCTGTTTATTTATCATGTGTTTCTGTGTGCTCCACCTATGCGTTGTGTACGATGCGGGGTTCGATCCTGTGCGCGCACGTATACTCCAACTGTGTGCGATCCGCGTGTGCTTTCTCTGTGTTTGCTACTCATCTGCTTTCTCTGTGTGCATTTCTCATGCGCTCTCTCTGTGCCTAATCTTGATAGGGTTTATTAGAATGCCACGTAAGCTACAAGTCCACGTTTTATCATAGGATTAAAAAAAAACAAAAGCAGTATAAAACATTAACCAATTCACATGGCCAAAATTAAAGAAATCATGGTTGAAAAGATGCAAAACATGTGTAATTCACTTTATAAAAAAAATCTATGGGCATTGCCCCTAGCCCTGCGGGGGCGCTGCCCCTCGACCCCGCTCGGCAGTCGCACCGGGAGGCGACAAAGGGCTGCTGCCCCTTGACCCCGCCCAGAACAATATCCCAAAATCACCCTCCCAAGCCCCGCCATCGAGAGCGCTATATTCCACATCCCCATCAAGAGCGCTACCCCCAAACCTCGCGTGGAAGCGCTGCCTCGTCGGATGCACCCCATTGTGGCATTGCCCTAAGACCCCGCATCTGGAGTGCTAAATGGGAACATTCGTCATTAGTGAAATTTTGAACATAAATTATATTTAGCATATACTTAAATATAATGTAAAAATTTAACATAATAATTAGACTACTAAATTTACTAAAGAACTTCTAGATTATGTCCAATACTATATTTAAGGTGCCAAAGTTTTGTCCTTATGGTCCTAGATTTAGCCAAGTGGTCAACACATATAGGACCAAGTACACACTGTGCCAAGAAACTTGGCCACCACTTCACTTGCAAAAGTTTAGGCCACATGGTCAATCCTAAGTTTCCGTTGTTCTTATCATGTCATAAGAGACAACAGTTCTTTTCTGTCACATTTTGCCTCGTGGAAAACCTAGGCTTGTTTTCACATACTCAGGCACTTCAAGCCATAAGAAATTTTCATTACTCTTCGGCAACCCTTTAGTTCAAGTCTTTGAAAAACGTTGTTTAAGGCCACCCTAAACCATTTTCATTTAGGGGTGTCTAAAACTAGCTTTTTGGCAATTCGGGAAGAAAACGGACAAAGTTTTATACTTAGTTTTAACCACTTGACCAATTCAATATTGGAAAGCAAGGTCTTGCAATACTTTCCTTTGGACATCACACATTAAAACTAGGTCCCTCACTTGTCCAATCTATGCTCTAATACAGTAAAGGGCTTTTGGTTTCAAGATGCACCACTTTCCCAACCTTGATTTCATTAAAGAAGCTAGCTCTACTTAGACATTTAATAGCAAGGTCCTGTAGCAGTTCCCATTGAACATTTTCCATGACAGCTAGATCCACCACTTGTCTAAGCTAATAGAGCAAGGGGGTTTTGGTTTCAAGATCCACCACTTGTCCAAACTTCATTTGGCAAGCAAGGTCCTATAATAGTTTGCTTTGGACATTCACCATTACAACTAGGTCCACCACTTGTCCAAGCTATGTTCTAATACACTAAGGAGGTTTTGGTTTCAAGGAGAACCACTTGTACGACTATGTTTTTGGAAGTAAGGTCTTTCCATAGTTCACCTTGGACCTTGGACATTGGATACTACAACTAAGCCCACCACTCGTCCAATCTATCCTCTAATATAGCCAAAGGGTTTGGGTTTCAAGATTCACCACTTTCCAAACCTTGCTTCCATTAAAGAAAGGAGGGGCTACGTAAAAATTGTCAAGCAAGGTAGCAAGGTCCTCTGGTAGTTCACCTTGGACATTGGGCGTTAACACTAGGTCCACCACTTGTCCAAGCTATGCTCTGATATAGAAAGGGGATTTTGGTTTCAAGATCCACCACTTGTTTCACCTTGCAAGACTCAAGGGCTACTTGGACATTGGAAATCATAGCCTATAGTAGTTGATAGGTGTCAGTGGGTATTACAACTAGGTCCACCACTTGTCCAACCTATGCTCTAATATAGCAAGGAGGCTTTGGTTTCAAGATCCACCACTTTTCCAACCTTGCTTCCATTAAAGAAAGGAGGTTCTACGTAAACATTGGCAAGCAAGGTAGAAAGGTCCTAAGGTAGTTCAACTTGGATATTGGGCATTATAACTAGGTCCACCACTTGTCCAAGCTATGCTCTGATATAGAAAGGGGATTTTGGTTTCAAGATCCACCACGTGTTCAACCTTGCAAGACTCAAGGGATACTTGTACATTGGAAAGCATAGTCCTATAGTAGTTGATAGGTGGAAGTGGGTATTACAACTAGGTCCAACCTATGCTCTAATATAGCAAAGAGGCTTTGGTTTCAAGGTCCACCACTTGTCCAACCTTGCTTCCATTAAAGAAAAGAGGGGCTACGTAAACATTGGCAAGCAAGGTAGCAAGGTCCTAAGGTATTTCACCTTGGATATTGGGCATTATAACTAGGTCCACCACTTGTCCAAGTAATGCTCTGATATAGAAAGGGTATTTTGGTTTCAAGATCCACCACTTGTTTCACCTTGCAAGACTCAAGGGCTACTTGGACATTGGAAATCATAGCCTATAGTAGTTGATAGGTGTCAGTGGGTATTACAACTAGGTCCACCACTTGTCCAACCTATGCTCTAATATAGCAAGGAGGCTTTGGTTTCAAGATCCACCACTTTTCCAACCTTGCTTCCATTAATATAGCAAGGAGGATTTGGTCTCAAGGTTTACCACTTGTCCAACCTATGCAAACCTTTTTCATGTTGTAGCATGATTTTTTGTTTGAAGAGTATTTTTCTATGACTATGGATTTAACAATGTAATCTTTTTCACTTAGAGGATGGACTTCGAATCTGGGGAGAAATTACATATGATACTTGACAATGAAATTGTTGGTATTGGTTGTGTGTGTAGAACAGATCTAGATTCCACTTGTGGTGGTACAAAGATAGGGCAAGGAAATGTCTCCATACTAGTGGAGGAATGCTTGAAGGATGTGGTCCTACCTTTTCCTACAATGGATACTTCATCTCTCCAAGGTTCATTATGGAGTGTTGTTCGATGGTCAAATCTTCTTTTGAGATCTTGTATATTGAATGGGAACTTAATTGATCCACACAAAAGCTACAATGGTGATGAAGAACAGGATCATTATGATCCTCTAGTTACAGATGCAATACCTATGACAAGCCCAAAATTTGAAGCAGTGATTCGAGAGTCTTGGAGAAATCAGAGGGTCCTTTTAAAAGATGACACAATGATGCAAACCATGAATGAAGGGACCATCTTATATGTATTTCAACATGATTATATCAACTTTCAGGAACTTGTTCATGATTGTGTGGGTGTGGGTGTGGGTATTGAAAGAGAAAATGCAAGCATTGATCATGTGGTTGAAGTGGGTAGTATCACTTTGCTAAAGTGGCCCATCAAGCAGACAACAATGTTGAATGGGAGCCCATTACAACGCTTTGTTCCTGTTGGTGGAATGCATGCTACATATGAGGATGTATCCAATGATGACAATGTTGGAAAAAACTTGATGGGAGTAATGTTGTCCAGTTGTCAAGGAAGAGACGATACACTTTCATGAACATGACTCAAAAATCAAAAGCAGCACCAGCTTCCACTTTTTACCTTTCAAACAAATCAATTCAAAGGGTCTCATGCATTGATTGTTGTGCACAAAAATGTTTCCAGTTTGCATATCGTGATATGGTGACAAGGTTACGACAACAATTTTGGAGAGTCTCAAAAATCACGCACTAATTATGTTTATGATGTTCTTTCTATATGCTATCAAAAAGATAATAAGTCACGATACCAATTCAGGCTAAATGGCTCTATTGTTTGCTGTAGAGCATGGTATAAGCTGCATGGAATACCAAAGACATCATTTTATCGATACAAAGAGAACTTTGAAAATGGTGTGCGCCAATATGTACATGGGAACACATGTACATTGAGAAGGGGACTTCAACATACTAGTTTAGCAAGAGCACTGCTAAATGAGTTTGTGGAAAACAACTATGAGAAGATGCCACATAGAAGTAGACCATTGCTACATGGCTCAAGAGAGACTCAATTGGTGATTCCATCAACATACAAACAAGTGGATAGTTTATGTGAAATCAACACGACACTTGACCAAATGGGCTATGGAGAAGAAGCTATCCCAATCTTCTTTTGGTAGAATTTGGAACAAAGAGTACCCACATGTCACTTTAACAAAGACGAGTGAGTTCTCTAAGTGAAATATTTGTAGCTCAATCAAGGCAAGGTTAGAAGCTAAACCTTCTCTTGAAGAGAGAGCTCTTCTCTTGAGGGAGAGACAAGTTCACATGGCACAACAAAAGAGTTGCAGAAGCCTATATTATGCATGCGCACATATTCAGAAACTCAACCACAAAAATATGTATGTATAATCCATGATAAGATGGATCAAAAGAAGACTGCCATTCCTAGATTACGCATTGTTCCTAAGGGTGTGGATTCAGGATATAATCTGTAGGTGGCATTGATTGGCATGATCACTCATGGACATGGAGAAGGTCATTAAGAACACTTTGTCTTGAATGGTTTGTGGGTAGTTGATCCAAATCTTACATTTGGCTCAATTTCTAATTGTTTACATAACCTAGAGAGGATAGATAAGCATCCTCTTGGTGATCTAGTAACAAATGGACTTCCAAGGAGCAATATTTCACTACTACATGCTTTGAACTTAAGGGATGCTTTGGACTACCATAACTTGAGTGATGGAAAAGAGCCCATTGTGCATCCATTAAAAATTGCAGAAGAGGAATTGGGGTCAACATTTTGCAGGTTGCCAGAGAACTTGTTGCTAAAATTTGATAATTGTGCAGGGGAAAACAAAAATTGATACTTATTTGCCTATTTGTCAATGCTTGTTGCAAGGGGTGTTTTCAAAACCATCCAGCTAGGATTTTTAATGGTTGGGCATACACATGAGAACATAGACGCCATGTTTAGTAGGTTTTCAAAGAAGTTGAGAGTTACACAAACCTATACTTTGCCACATTTGATGGATACATTACGAAACAGCTCATCTTCATCTCCAGCTCCATTTTTTCTCACAAAGATCCCTGATTCAAGCAATATTGTGATGGCTATCTTTGTGATGGACAAGACATACTTGTTGGACATTCCAAACCGCTTCAGTTTAGGTTCTTTATGCAGGATGAGACACAAATGATGCAATATAAATCACATGTAGGTGGATCAAGTTCGAGTGGAAGTATTCGCCTTTGGAAAATAGACATAGAAGGCAAGCCAATGTTACCACATGGAGATCCACCTCTGGTACAATGGCGGAGTATGTCAAGGCCCACGTAGAAGTCATTTTGGGGCTAAAGAACTATATAAAATTTTGGAAAAATTTAGGGAATGGTTCAAGTGTTCCGCGATATTATAGACCCATGATAGATTATTGAAGTAAGGTAATTGAAGAGATTGGAAAAGCAATCATATCAGAGGAAGTCTTGTATGAAATGTTTTGGTCGAAAACTCAAGAGTATTCTCACCTACAAAGCACTACAATGAATTTGCAACAAGGAGCAGAAAGATTCCTATGCCTTGAAGAGTTGAATGATCATTTTTGTGGGCCTCAACGAGATAGGCCAAGGGAAGAGTTTGACCCTATGTCTTATGTGCACCAAGGTGACTTTCTTATTCTTGTTCCGAGTGACACAGAAATCTATCCAATGTGGCTTGCAGTGGCTTTATCTGACATTGATAATGAGCCTACATCACCAAACTACAAAAAAACTCTTGATTCAATATTGGGCACCTTGCCCGAGAAAAAGTGGGATGACAGATACTCAAGCTTACAGTAATTGTTGGAAGGGTTGTTGGGCTGTCAACTATAAGGACCCACAAGTGTGGAAAACTGTAGATGCAATTGTTTGCTCCTGGAGACCCAACAAAGAAGGACCATTTTCTAGAATAAAGATTCCAGAAAGGCATGCTCTAAGAAAGCCTCACTCGTGCACATCAACCACACTTGGATCAAAGTTTAGATATGGTATCAAATGTGGAGTAGAATTATATGGAGCTTCTATTGGGACTATACTAGTCAATTTTGTAAACAAAATATTTTTTGTATCTTCCTTTGTTTTATGTAATTCGTTGTTTTTATTCAGATCCATGTGTTGTACATCCTCTTGACTTTTGGTGTTTATCAACACCACAATCCTATGAGATTTTCACTTTATTTACTAACCAAAGACCTCAATTTTTCCCACTTTAAGTGGAAAATTTCCAAATTACATGAATTTAGTCGATTTGGAGATTCCCATAATGTGAGATTTTTACCAAAATACCTAATATGGTCTTTGAAGACATTGAAATGAGTTTCTGTCCACAATAAGAACTACCTTGCATCGGACCGCACAAGGAAGTATATCCTTCTTGGCCTCTCCTCCAGTACCTGATCATATTGTAGATTCCATGTAGGGAAAAACATATCTTCTTCCAGATCCACTTTATGAATCAAAAGACCATTCATATCCCAAATAAGAGCCCGAGGATCATTCTGCACACTTTCTGGGACAACATGATAATCCTCCTCAGCTGATGCAAGCATCCTACTTGGATCGTTGCAATTTGGGAAAGCCCATGAACATGAGCTGGATACATACACATGTGCCAACCTGATGTGGTACATCCACTTGAGCGCCATGTACCATCTCCACCTTTTAAACGGGTGATCTATCACGAGTTTTTTTGGCCTTGACTTGGGCTTCGCTTCTGACTGTGGACATACTACTAGCATCAACATCAATTCCTTATGAATTACTGCATACACAAGACTGTCTACATAAGTTGAATAATTGCAAGGAAAAACAACAAAATATTTGCAAAAACAGCTTGGAATAGCATTCATATTATGTCCTTGAAACAGAAAAGTTTACAAAGATGCATCAGGGGACAATAGACCAGCACCATGATCTTGGCTGGTGGTATTAGGGTGATCAGCCAAAGGGCTTGCTTGATGAACTTCCTGTGGAGCACGCACACTGCCATCAACACTACCATCAATGCTCACACAATGAGCACGGACTTCACTATTTAGGCTTGCATCAGCAACTGTATCAGGAGTAGGCACGGTACCATCAATGCTCACATGATGAACAAGGACTTCATTGTTTAGGCTTGCATCAGCAACTGTATCAGGAGCAGGGCCTTCAGCACCAACCATTGTTAGGTCAATTACCCGAGTCAGAGTAGGGTCTTCACCAGCATCCTTTTCATGCCTTTCTATTTCAACATATGGGCAAGGGATTTCATCGCCACTCTTAACATCTGGAGGAGTTTTGTTGAACAGAGTTTTCTTCATCCTCTTGGATCGTGGCTTTGTTGACCCTTGCCTCTTTCTTTTAGCTTCTGCCAACATGTTCTCCAGAGTGTCTCCGCAATCTTTATTGACAGGAGATTCTGCATGTTGTTCTGCCATTAGTAAGTGCTCCAAAAAGACAAAAAAACTCAACCACGTGTAAGTGGGATGACACTAAATTTACTAAGGCATACCTTTCTGCATCAATTTATTGCAATTTGTATCTTCATTGTCAGCTCGTGTGCAATTACTGACCTTCTTGTCAACCTCCCAGACATACTTTGCCCATGCTTGCCACCTCTTGCAAGCTTTCCCTATTTTACCTTGTCCTCTATGTCTCCAACTATTGCCTCTGGAACATCATCAAGTGTCTCAGAGATCCCTGGAGCTGCAATGGAAGATGTGATTAAACTAGAAGTACCTTCAAAGCTACTTAATAGCTATCTAGAAGTTGGCTAATAACATAATATTAATTGGCTAACAGCTTTCATACACCACCTAAAACTCTGTAATACTTTGCCAACAACATGTAGCCATAGCATGGTTGGAGAGGTACACAACTTGAAACTTAGCAAGAAAATCTTGGAACTCACCTTTGCTTTGAAGACCATCTTTTGGACTTGTGGAGGAGCCCGCAGCAACGTCACGAGTACTACTTTTCCGATTACTGGTAGCTGTGAATTCTTGAAGGGGCTGCAAGAAGATTTTGTTGGGGATTCTCCCCAACAATCAGAGCTGACTGTGAATCTTGCTGAATGCATTGTATCTCCACCAAATGTCTTCGTTGACTGCATTGTATCTCCACCAGATGTCTTTTTTGGTGTGAACATACATGTGGTTGGAACACAATCAGCTGCTGTTACAAAAAGATGCTAAGCAGCAATATTAAAAAAGGAAGTCCACCTTTTGGAAACAAAGTCAAACTTTTCAACAAATTATTGGACAGCTTTTGGTTGTTAACAACTAGAAATACTTCCTACATAGTGAAAGAGAAAAGATTTACCACACACAGTCAACAGCTATTAGGGAACTGATTAACAAGCATCAAGTAGCATTTGCCTGCTACTAGCTCTCTAAACCTAGCAAATGGCTATCACCCACTAGCTGGTTAGAGCTATCTGTTAGGCATCTATTAATAACTGGTAAAAAAGCTTTCTAAGAAGCAGTTATAGCCTATTTGCTTGCAAGCTATTGAGCAGCAATTGGTTGTAAATAAATAGGCAATACTGGCCACATAGTCAATAAGAGTATATACCACACAATCAACAGCTAATGTGGAGCTATTTAACAAGCATAAAGTAGCTTTTACTAGCCAGTAGCTCTCTAAACCTAGCAGGTAGCTATCACCCACTAGCTATGAAAAATAATAGCTACCCAATAGTTAGTTAATACCTACACAATAGTTAGCTATCACCCACTAGCTATGAAATACAATAGCTACCCAATAGATGGTTAATACCTACACAATAGCTACCTAATAGCTGGTTAAAATAGCTAAAATCTCTCAAAACCTGGAAAATAGATATTACCCACTAGCTGTGGAAGACAATAGCTTCTTAATAGCTGGTGAGATAGCTACTTCCAGCTAATAGCTCTCAAAACATTCCAAATAGCTGTTACCCAACCCAATAGCTTTGGAAGACAATAGCTACCTGATAGCTGGTTCTAAGTTTTCAGTCAAGCAGCTATTGATAGCTGGCCAAAAAGCTACTAGCAGCTGATAGCTCTCAAAACCAGGCAAATAGCTTTGACCTAATAGCTATGGCAAGCAATAGCTACCTAATAGCTGGTTATAAGCACTATCAAGCATCTATTAATAACAGATTCAAATGGCTACTTCCAGCTAATAGCTCTCCAAAATTGGCAAAACGCTATTACCCACTAGCTGTGGAAGACAGTAGCTGTGATCAATAGCTACTTCCAGCTAATAGCTCTCCAAAATTGGCAAACGCTATTACCCACTAGCTGTGGAAGACAGTAGCTGTGATCAATAGCTACTTCCAACTAATAGCTCTCCAACCCTGCAAAATAGCTATCACCCACTAGCTGTGGAAAATAGCTATCATCCACTAGATATGGAAGCCAATATCTAACTCATAGCTGATTAAAAGCTCTATCATAGAGCTATTAATAATAGGTCAAATAGGTACTGCCAGCTAATGGGCCATCACCCACTAGCTATGGTAGACAATAGCTACCTAATAACTGGTCAAAAGCTGTCTGAGAAGCAACTTTAGCCAAGTTTTGGTCTATAATATCTACTTGCAAGCTATTAAACAACTATTTCTTGTTGCTAACTAGAAATAGTGGCCACATGGTGATTGAGTGTGTATATCTACACACTATCAATAGCTATTGTACAGCTACGAAAGTCAATAGCTACCTCATAGCTGGTCAAAAGCTTCGAGACCAGTAGATATGTAATAGCTAGTACCCAGCTATTAGAGAGCTATTAAATTCTAATAGCTAGGAATACTGGCCACTAGTGAATGAGAAAGTATTTACTCACACAATTAACAGCTATTCTAGAGCTATTTAACAAGAGCCAGGTGGCTATTACCAGCTACTAGTTCTCTCTAAACCTAGCAGATAGCTATCACCCACTACCTATGGAAGCCATTGGCAAACTAATAGCTGGTTTAAAGCTGTATCTAATAGCTTTTTAAAATATTGTGATAAGCAGCTATTGGTAATTGGATAGTAAGCTGTATTAGTAGCCAATAGCTATCAAATAGCTAACTCATAGATGTACCTAATACAACTATTGGTTACTAATACAACTTACTACTAAATACAAGCTATTTGACAGCTTACCACTAATTATAAGCTATTGACAGCTATTGGTTACTAATATAATTTACTACTAATACAGCTATTTGACAACTATTGGTTACTAATAGAGATTACTACTAATACTTTTGGTTACTAATATAGCTTTTCCTTCCTTGGGAGCTTGAGTAACCAGAATTGGGAACATACCTATTGGAGTAACTTTTTCTTCTGCCATGGACGTTGTCTCTGCACCAAACATCTTCTTCACCAAAGCAGAGATCTCTATGCCGCATCCCAATGCCAAGCAGGAATCATTCAGTGTGGACAAAGTTGTGAAACAAAAATTGTGATAGGGGTGTTGGCATGGTAGCATGCAAACACCCACCAGTATTTTATCCTGAAGTTCCAACCCACAGGCTGTGCACGGCTCGTCACAATAAATATAACGCCTCGACGTACATTTGGCATGATTGGAAGTGATGGAGAGAATACAGGTGCTTTTCCCTCTTGCAATTGTAAAATTGCACTACCAACAAAAGCCTCCTGATTTTTGAGTCTCGCCAAGAGCACATTCTTTTGTTCCAGCCTCTCTTGTATCGGAAAAAAAAATTCAGCAAAACTGTTCAAACACAAAATAAGAGGAACAACAGTATCTTCTTGGTGTTTGCAAATCAACCCTGTATGGCTGCAACATCGTTGTTTTCAGACGTGCCATCCTCTACGACACCAAGAACTTGCAAGTTAGCACTGATCACAATTGCAACGTCATCACCCTCGCCAACGGCACATTGCCACTAGCCTCAAGCGTGGCTAATTCCTCTCGTGCTTCCTGTAACTGTTTCAAGAAAGTGTATGCCTTTGACTGAACCTGCACTTCCACTTGCTTGCTGCATTTCTTTATAGATCTACCCTATTTCACTCTCAAGCTGCCTAAATTTAGCTTGTACATCAGATCGCATGATCTGTGCCAGCTCTACATCCTGACTATTTGACGTATCCACACTCGCCTTCGATGACTGAGCTACAAATACTGACTTGCACACTATTTTTCCGTCAGTCATGTGCGTCATTACTCTGGACATCTTGTTGGAGAGCCCTTGCTTATGTGCCCCCAGTCGAGTAACTGAGTTCTCAACCACAACAGCCCAAGCTACCCGGTATTTGGACATGTCAAGAGACAAGTCCACCCTCTAGAAATTTCAAATGCAAATGCTTTGTCAAACAAGGCAACGCACTCATCGCTTATAGGTAACTCCTGGTAAACCATCTGATACAGCATCATGAATTTATCGTAAAGCTCTGACCGTATGGTTCGAAGCTTCACCTTCTGCCCTTTGGTTCGTAGCACCGTGAACACGGACAACCAGTCTTTCTCTGTAACATCCATAAAGTGTGGGTTCTCAACCCCGTCCAGACTGAGGTTGTAGACTTCATGGAAGTCTTGTCTTGACATGCAAAGTTTTGTATGTTGGATTCTAGTAAATGGAGGTGGGTTCCACCTGAAATATACATATAAAACCAGTTTTATAATTAAATGACCCATCGAAGTAACATTTTTAATCATCATTTCACCACAAGAAGTAACTAATAACACATAAAATCTCCTAAGAGGAAGGATTTTTGCACCAATAACAAATCCTAATGTTGAAACAAGACTCTCTGTGTGTAAGTGTGTGTGTGTGTGTGTGTGTGTTCATATCTATGTCCATGGATATGCATCATGGAACAAAATGAAACTGAAAAAGAAACATACAATGGTCACAGTTGGGTGGTGAAGCTATCGGGCCATGAAGCACCTTGTAATGGTGGTGACAAGGAAAAAAGCAAGAAAAACATGTCCAATCAAAGGTGGCAAGCTTGAGACTAGCTACCCTATTTCAAACATGCAATACTTTCAGTTGTGTGTGTGTGTGTGTGTAACTATTTAAATCTTAACTAATAAGACCTAATTGAATTTTTACATTCAAAAGACAGTTGGCCAAGGAACAATGAATTGATATGTACAAAAACAACTCAGTATCAGAATTATTTAGGTACAATGATTGTAAACAAGAGGTCCTCTTTCAGTAGGGTTGGTAGTAAAAAACTTCCCCGTTCCTCAGTGGGTATTTCATCACAGTAATGTTGCTTGCCAAAGAAAAGAAAACCCTCTAAGATAAGATAGAGTCCTTACTTGCATCCATCCAAACAAGACAACAATTCTGTTAGCCTTGGATGTGTTTTACATGTATCAATGGACTATATCAGTTGTTATCCATGTCCATCTTATAGGTTTTGATTACTTTAGACAAGCAAGTTTATTCATTAGTTTTTGGTATGTTTAGCAGTCTTTTATATCACTTTATAGTCTATGGTGAAGTCCATCAGTAGTAAAACTACAAGCCATAGCTTAGTAGCTATGTATAAAAGCAACCATATACTTACCTTCAAGATCAGTAGCACCCATGGTATAAACGGGTATTTTCTTTTAGACAGAGAGATGTGAAATCCGACTTCTTTTTGTCATCCAAAAAGTCACAGATGAGGGTGGTGACAACCTTTAATGTTTAAAACCAATAAGACAACCATGTAACCGGTCAAGAGAGTAGTAAGGCCCCCCCTTTTTTTTAAACAAACCTCGGCAAAATTTTGGGAGCTATACCCAAGACAAAATAAAATTGGCCATATACTTACCTTTATTTCCATCAGTCATTATCAGTTTTCAAGAACAGTAATGTCCGGCCTTGCCAACCATAGCTTTTTTGCAAAGACAAAAAAACCTGTGAGCTGGTGTATACTTACCTTCACAAAATGCCAGGCTATCACGGACTGTTAATGTCCGGCCTCATATGAGCTCCCCATTTGTGATAAGCCTCAGCGATAATCAGTTTAATCACTGAAAAAACCAACCATTTTCGAACGCTGCCAGTCAATTAGATGCCTCTACCTCCTTAGAGAGAGAGAAAAAAACAACCAGTTATAACAGCGAAAAAAACTAGTCATAAAGAAGTTTTTATTTCCGCCAGATACAAAGTCAAGTGGCCCATTGGTCATAACCCCTATGTTGCCACAATTTATACAGTCGGGACACCGTATCAGTCCCCATTTTTGTATACACATCCAACTGTAGCATGTGTTAGGAACGGCCATCAACCCAACCATCATGTTCACAACCATATACATACACATACTGCCATATATGCTCAAGAAGCTTTATGCAGAGATGAAGCCTTTTACAATTTCCTGAGGCTACCCTTAACCACCGACCTATGTTTTCTTATGCATAAGAGACCCAAGGTCTGCCATGATGTCAAGGCTTTAATACAATAACCAGTCATGCTCATAAACCTGCTACGAATCGACAAATCCTTCAATTATGCTACATAGGCGATCTATTCAGTCCTGAGGTTAAGAGACGCTTTAATACAAGGCGGGGATACAATATCCCTAGGACCATATCAAGCTTTGTAAAATATTATCAATAGAAAATAGCATTTGTACACAGTTCTGCACGAAAAAAGCCCAATGCTTTGTATGCACAAGCAGTTCCAAGGTTCAAATAAACCTCATAGTACAGTAGTTGAATTAATGCAGCGGCTACTTTCTAAGCCGAATATATGCAGGAAAAAGAATCCATTGCTCAAGTGCTTTAGGCAAAGCAAGAAGTACATAGTGCTATGCAAGGTATTGCATCTTTACTTTGACAAAAAATCCTAAGCTAAGTAAGGTACCTGTGTGACTTGAGCTGCGAGCTCCATGTTAGCAAGATCAGACAGTAGCAAAAAAAAAAGACAGAAATACCTACTCTAGAGCTAAGTGAGGGGCAAGGTGCGCCCTCACCTTATTTATAGAGGTTTGAGCTTCATTTCCTGAGCGTGATCAGCAAGAGAGGCAAGCCGCCCTCCTGTTAATTGTCTTCAAGTGATGCACAGAAACTTTGCAAGGGGAGATCTCAGCCCAGGATGCGTAGGCCGCCTCATGAGAGCCCAATGTGTCTATTTTTAGGAGAGCTTTTTTTAAGCAAGGGCCTAGTCCCACCGGCCATGAGTAGCGAGTTATGAGTTAGTGTCCCATGAGTGCTTCAAAAGGGGGGGAAGGGGGGGGGGGGGGGGGGGGGAATATATAGAAGGAGGGTGAAAATAAAGCATTTAGTAATACCACAATGTGTGTGTGTGTGTGTGTGACATAGAAAGAGAGAGAGGGATGGCAGATATTGACCACCCTGCCTCAGAGAGCGAGAGAGAACCTGAGAGACATGCTACGAGCGCAATGAGGATCTCAATGAATGCGAGGTCTTGAAGAAAAGGAAGTTGGTTACCCTCATGAACAGAGCTTTGGATCCATCAATAACCAAATAGGACCCATGATACTTCAGTGTGTAGTCTGAAAACAACATTCTGACACTAGGATCATTTGAGGTATACTTAGTTCAATCTAAAATAACAAAAATATTGCATGTATGGTTCTTGATTTTATGCTCTTATTTTAATTATAGATTGATAAGGTAGATTTTTAAATACTCCATTGGGTTTTAGGTCAACCCCAAATTCTTTCTATCATCAATGAACAAAGAAACAGAGGTGTACTTTTGGTGGAAGGTTTTGGTGACTATATAGTCAAATGGCACATGTCAAGTGACTTAAAGAATCTTAAGTGCATGTATAACATAGCATGTGGTGCAGTTGTCGCAAATCCATGCTTATACTACATGGGTGATGCACATTGGTTTCCACGGACGCAATGTCAAAGATTAAAAAGGACCCTAAGATATCTCAAAGTCGTTACAAGGAACCTACGAAAGCATCGATAGGTGATGTTGGAGAGGGGGAATGGGGAACACACCCAGCACACACACAGATGCCTCTATATATCTCAGGGTATCCACATCACCCCTATCCTCTCAAAAAACATATTCAAAGAACACATTTCTACTAGCAGATGACCGCCTGCATACCTCCCAACTCAACAACACTGTATCAGACCACAATCAACACCCACGCTCCGCATGGCACAATCCACAGCTTCCCACACACCCCAGGAGCCTCTTTCTCTCTCTTTGCCACAAGACACCGCTAGTTCGATGGGGGCACACTTGTCTACACACACACACTCACCGACACTGCGAACACAAGTACAAGAGTAGAAAAACAAAGGGGAAAAGGGGAAATGATGCCAACATGCGGGCAGTCCTTGCTTTCTTTATTCAAGAGAGCCAATTACAAACGGCTCTGTCGGCACAACCTTGATAGGCACAAAAAAAGAACTTCAACAACCCTCATTGACATCGTCTCAATGATGGATATTTCCTCCCCTACCTTCCTCGCAGAAGCAGGCACACACAAGCTCTCCTCCCTTCTCTGGTCTTGTCAACCAAAAGAAGAAACCGCTCCTTGGGCTCGCTTCACCCTTGACAAAACAAAAGAAGAAGCTGATGAAGAAGCTCTCGTCATGCAAAAGGAAAAGCCTTCCCTCACGTTCACAAAAAAATGTTTTTTTCC
The DNA here is from genome assembly GCF_014529385.1 of Adiantum capillus-veneris. Classification (NCBI taxonomy): domain Eukaryota; kingdom Viridiplantae; phylum Streptophyta; class Polypodiopsida; order Polypodiales; family Pteridaceae; genus Adiantum; species Adiantum capillus-veneris. Next base: position 8,360,305 of record NC_140938.1, read on the forward strand.
TTATCCTCTTGAGCTCCCTTTCCCCACTTGGAAAAAACTCCTTTCATTAGTCCTCCTTGGCACCTTAACTTAGAAACTTTGCAATGGCAGTATCTCTCTCACACTTTAGCACATGTTAACTTATTTTCTTTTTGTACTCCCAAGGGCAACAATGGTGCCATAGTTGCTCCCTGTGAGCCACTTTGCTTTCAAAAAAACTAAGAGTAGGCACCCATGTGCCCTTGTGTGAACGCGCCCTCGCGAGCCCGCTACCATGTCATCACCCACTTTGCTTGAGCAATGTCACCCCAAAACCAGCCCATGGCCACCCGTTTTTGCCATGCACACCACCGACGCAACACCCGAATCCTCCATAACCAAGGGATCTCCATAAGCTCACCTTTCTCATGTGATACCCAAGTGGGCGCACAGCCTTGCCAAAATACCCCTGGCCAGAGGCTCTTTCCTTTGCATGTGGGAGTACTCGTGTGCCACATGGCGGCCTCCCAAAGCCTTCAAAGTTCACCAAACTTTCCAAGCCTTCATTGCATAAAAAATCTTTTTCCTCCCACCACTTCAAACTAATGCCAAATTTTGGTGCTCGATGATCGGAACACGAAGACGCAAAGTCCACCCGAAACTTCCCATTGACGGTTTTAATTCGCATAGAACTCACCGCATCTCAAGATTTCTGGGGCCACAAACTCAAGCCGCCAAAATGGGCAAAAAGCATCCGACACCATAAGAAGTGGATGCATTGTTGTTACCACCCTTTCTTTGAGAAGCAATAAAAGCCTATTCAATTGCACGTTGTCTAGTCCTGTTTTTTCTGGAAAGTGACTCTTGCAATAGCAATGTGCATAATGCATCAAACTTGACAACTTTAGTATTTCCTTGGATCATAACTCTCCAAGTACTAGCAAAAGTCTGATAAGAATCTGGTAAGGCATCAAGAACAATCTGCACAAGGGAACTGTCTAAAATGACTTCACCTGTAGAAATAAGTTGCTCATTGATATCCTTGACACCAGCAAGGAAAGTATCCATATCATCTTTCTCATGTATAATCTTCGACTCTAGCTCTTTACGCAGCAAAGCAATTTTAGCCTCATTACGACTTGCATAAAGACCAGCCAAAATATCTCAAGCCTGTTTTGCAGATTTTGTTGAACGAATGTGAGGAACAATGGTGCGCTTCACAGACAACGAAATCAATGCATGAGCCTGCGCATCCTTTACATCCCAATGAGATTGTTTTGCCGTAGGCAAAACAACTCTAATAGCAGCAATCCTTGCAATAAGACGTACCACATCCTCAACATCAACTACATCCTCAGCACCAAGACATACATCAATGCCCTGCACAATATTCTTGACATCCTTTGACACAAGAACATGTTGCATCATGTAAGCCCACATAGGGTAATTGTCCCCATCCAGTCTATCCTCAGCAACAAACATCTTGAACACATCTGCGTTGTTGTCAGCCATGGTAAATGTTGCACCAGATGTGAAAATTGTACGAAAAGAGGAGAAACAAAGCGGGAACAACACGTGCTATATAGCACAAACCGTAGAAGATTCTAAGGCACCTGATATGCAGAAAACAACACTGATAAAATTTTGCACAAAATGACGAAATATCCTGTGCAGTACTGTCTATAGTGAAAATGGAGGCCGAAATGAGCCCGAATCAGAACTTTGAGCAGACTACGCTCTACGAGCTTGTCCGAAATTTTTGTCGACCTGCGAAGCTCGCCAAAGCTCACTGAAATCGGAGAAAATGAGTAGGCTTCTATTGGAGCTGCTAACGACTAAGCCCGAGAGGATGCAACCTGCTCTGATACCAATTGTTGAAATTAGGGTTGCACAGAAACGTACACATCTTGAAGAAGATGAAGGAAGCTCAAGGCACACAATAGAGACTATATTACTTAGTTTACAATGGAAAGATAGATAGCCCTAGAGTGATGGGCGTATATACAATGCACGGGGAAAAAAACCTCCTAAAGAGGAAAAAAATGTCCCGATGGTCCTAGTGTGGTCACACACATCACTACCACATGTATATGGTAACATAATTTCCATTCATAATACAAAACAATCTTTATACACAAGTACAAGAGAATCAAGAGCCTGAAAATATATAAGTCCGCCATCTTCAAGCCAAGGAACTTTGAAAACCATAGTTGTGAAGATAACCCTCACCTGCACCCATGGAAGCAACACAACATATAGTTAGCATTGGCACGTATGCAGGTGATGCATGAGTATCCCACATGTTATAGATGTCACCCAACTAGATTGCTTTCAAAGACAAATAGTAAGAAAGGTAAAGCTAACCATAACATATATTCACGGATGGTTTCTTTTACAAGGGGTTGCAGGGAAACCATGTGGAGTCCCTTTTGCTTTGCAAGCTCTCATGAGATAAGGCCGGAGACGAGTTTTATGAGGCTTTTTAGTCCCGAAGTGGGCCAAAAATACCTGTTTCTTAACTTTAAAAAGTTTGGCACTAATTGCCGCTATTTTTTTTGGGTCAATAATATTGCTCATACATGCAATCAAAGCTAATCTCATTTGGTGGTTTGGGGCATGGATGGTTTGGAACGTGTGTGCGCACCCGTAGGTATATCTCTTATGCTCCCCTTCTTGAACCACAAACCTCTCCCTTTGAACTATTGCCTTTGGTAGCAGAGCGGGACCGCCTGCCGACGGACGGGCAATGACCCCCAGTGTATGTGTATGTCCGTGTCATAGTTGCAAAGAAATTCCATTTTCTTTCGCCGTTCCCGTTTCAACTTCCCATTCCGAATCACCATTCCATGCTTTAGACATGAGTAACTATAACAAAGAATAGCAATTGTTGCCCATTTGTGTTCCCCATTCTGGATACCAATTTTTTGTTCCTCGTAACTGAGTGTGTGTGTGTGTGTGTGTGTGTGTGTGTGTGTGTGTGTGTGTGTGTGTGTGTGTGTGTGTGTGTGTGTGTGTGTGTGTGTGTGTGTGTGTGTGTTTCATTTATTCTAGGGCTACAATAACCACAACTGAATACTTACATATTCAATAGACTCCTGACTCCTGATTCTCACAAAAGATAATACAAAACATCCCTTGTTATTACAGACATTTTGCATTATTACAGTATACAAAATCCATCAAGCTTGGAACATCGTAAATGGGGGGATGATACAATCACCCATCTGAGCCGGATAGCAATAAACAAAGCAACAGCAAACAAGATAGACCCTTACCTGCATCCATACAAACAGAGCAACATTTCGTTAGATCTCGCTGCGTTGGATAGGTATCATCAGGTCTAGTCAGTTGTTATCCATGTCAATCTACTGAAAACTTAAATTACTGCTACACCTAATAGTGCAGACCATAAGGGTCTAAGTATATAGTCCATATTTTTCCCATAGGTCATGACATCCTAGGGGAGGCCAGTGAAGTGCCTAATCCAAATATTTACGAAATCTCCCCACGTCAAAGTATCATTAACAAGTCAAGTTACCTTAAAAAAATGCAAGCTTTTCAAACATGCATAGAGTGCAGGTGGCCAAGTGGTGGTGTTTTACAATCACCCAATTCGTGCATAACACCCAATGTTTTTACTGAGCTGTGTCTAACGAAAAGTCGAGTGTAATTTAGTGTATACGATATAGTATATAGCTTATCCTCATATTTCCCAACCATAACGACGAGTATGTAAAAAAAAAAATCCAAAGTTTTGTTTGAAAAACGGATTATTTTTCAAAAAAAACCAGCATCTCTCAAGGAGACCCTCAACATGAGGATTTGTAGCATAACCTTGTCTTTGAAATTAAATCAAAATCTTTTCCAAAACATCCTCTTGAATCCCATAAATCTATTTCCAAGAAGAAGCTATCAGTGATACAGGATCTTTAGCACGAGTTGACATAGCCATAGTATGAGGGACTACACCTCTTACTACACAAAATGTTATACCTACCTCTACAGATGCATAAGTTTAAAAAAACTATCATATGGTCATAGGCCAAAACTTAGTGTATACAAACAAGGGGTACACAAACCAATGGTTCATTTACTGTGAGCTCAAAGTAGATCAATCATTGATCAACCGAGTGGTACCTGCTGATGGTGATAAAATTAAACAACTAAATCCAGCAACAATATTTGTGAATATTATGCAGAACGGAGAGGCCCATCCTAGGGCCATACTTTGCTGTAAATACCCGATTATGATCTTTTTTTAAAAAAAAACCTTTATTTAGTCTAGTCTGTACACAAGTTACATTGGTTTTTTTACAAAAAGTAGAATTCAGGCCGGATTTCCCAGCAGCAGCAGCCTTCTCAGCCAGAGTTATTCCAGACATACCATACCTTCCATCTCTCAATCCATGTTCATATGCCAGACCCCTCTTAAAACACCCATAGGGTAGGTATATTTAAACACCATTATAGTAAGCTCAGACAATGACCAGTTTATGAAACCTTAGTGTTACTTACTGATGAAGATTCACCGTCATATACAGTATCCATAATCAGCCAAACGAATTTGTGACCCATGTGCAGTTAGGATGCACCTTACCAGTACCATATACGTTCCGATGATCCATGTTAAACCAACTAGTTAGTCATAGTTTCATGATTCCCTTAGTTTGGCAATGTAACAAAACGCCCTGAAGAAGTACCAATGTCAGTATAGTCAAGCACACTCAGCCAGCAGTTAATTTATTCTATGTTAACAACCTGATGTATTTCCACAGTTTAATGTAATGTTATTTTACGGATGGACATCCATCTAGCTCACTCTATCTTAGTCCCAGTGCTACTCTAGATTAGTCATGCCATGCAAAAGCCAGTAGTATGTACATCAACCTGGACTCAACAGCCAGCCCATCTTACAGGACTAAATTAAAAATTGTGTCTTTACTATATAGTCAGAGGAAGGAGCAACAATACAGCAACCCATAAGTGCCTTATATTCACAGCCAGCTAACAGCTCAACTACTGGCCCACATATACTGAGCCCTATACAAAGCTTAGCAGGGTCAACTACTAGGTGATCTTTCCTTATGACATTTTTCAAAATATTCCCAGTATCATCAGGGCTTTAAAGATGCAATAGACCAATCCCCACCTCAATCCAACCAACGGTAGACCAAGTACGGTGAACCAGAGTTGAGTAAGGTGAACCAAACACATAATCACTGTTTATACGCGCTATCAACCATTAACAGATGTAGTTCCATAATGAACAAGTTAGCAAGCCTGAGTCATAAGGGCCAGGATGTATAGTAAGTAGCCCAATGGTTATGGCTAAAAAGGAAACATTTAACTAGAGTCCCGCAGCTATTGCCGAGCCAGAATCAAGAGGAGTTAAATGTACGACAACAATCATTATATTATGTTGCTTCAAAGAACAGACAAGTAATCCAAGTTTTCAAGCCACAGCCTTCAAGAAGCATGCTAACCTGCATAGCCTCGAGTTCATTCCCAACAGTCGGTGTTGTCTTCTTAGGCATGATTACTAATTAGAGAATCTCTCCCTTCACCTCACTTAATCCCTCAATGCAGAAAAACAGACAGTAGCGCAAACGATCTAAGTGAGAAGCACAAAGGGGCTCTCACCTTTATACATAGCAGGACTTGTAGGAGTACTGAGAGGCATTCAAGGCATTATTTCCCCGAGGCCTGGGCACGTCTAGCCATGTTGAGTGCCGAGACCAGCTGTACGACACAGTAAAGCCTCCTGTAGAATCCGCAGGCTCAATTAGATGGTGTGGCACAGGCAGGAACAAGTCCCCATCAAATATCCGTGGAGGCATCGCCTTGTATGGCGCAATTTCCACATGCGCAGAAATGCAGGGCTCGGTGAAGAGCAAGCCAAGCTACCACTGGGTAGTCTCACAGTAAATTACCCAACAAGTAAAAGCCAAGTCTTTAAAGGACTCGTCCCCCTTTTTTTAAAAACCCTTATTAGTCCATGTGCTAGGGTAGTATCATGTGTTGAAAGGTTCGACTAGGGACACTATCGGTTAAGCCCTCAGCCACCCCGTATTTTAATCCAATATGGTCAAGCCTGCAATTAGTTGGATGTAGCTTGCAAACATGAGGTATATTTTTTTTACGCGGTGTAGCGAGCAAACCACATGTGTGTATGTGTATGTGTGTGTACTGTTTATGCGGTCCCATCGGGCTTAGTATAGAATTATGTAGAGCAACAAGCCACTACCTGGGTGTGTATGTGTGAGTGTGTGTGTGTGTACATGTGTGTGTGTGTGTGTGTGTGACTTCTGGAAATCAGACCGATTGTGAGCATGCCCAGCTATTCAGGCTAACGAGACCCATATGTGTGTGTATGGTTGATGCAGTTTCTTCTAGCATAGTATTCATGTCGCGTAAAGAGTCACCACTTGTGTGTGTGTGTGTGTGTGTGTGTGTGTGTGTGTGTGTGTGTGTGTGTGTGTGTGTGTGTGTGTGTGTGTGTGTGTGTGTGTGTGTGTGTGTGTGTGTGTGTGTGTGTGTGTGTGTGTGTGTGTGTGTGTGTGTGTGTGTGTGTGTGTGTGCCCTCCCAATCCCAGGCACCATACTCTAAGAGGTAGCAGGCCCATAGAGTATGGGCCTACTACCTCATCATAGAGATGAACAAAGTTTTATTTACTTTACATCCAGGCCAATCTTTTTCTTCAATCGTCCTAGACAATAAGCTCAGCAACTCAGTTTTCTGAAAACCATTTCCTTGAAATTTTCTAAGCAATTTTGTGATTTCTTCAAAAGCTGCATATGTATTAGTTGAAGAGTACATGATTAAATGCAGCATGCCAAGGGAAGAGTTAATCGCAGTTTTATGTGGTCAGTTACTTTTCCTTTTCACAAACTCAGAGGGTAGGATCTCCAGCTTATCGCGCTTCCAACTGAATCTTGTTACAGAATCCCCAGAGAATGGTGAGACAAGAGTTATCCCAATATTGAGATAATTTGTACTTATTGCAAATGATTTTGAATTGATATCAATGTTATGAGCAGTAGTGGGAACCACTGAGAGTACTGAGGGATATATGTTTTGGAAGGAGTCAATGTTGGCATGGTTATTAATACTAAAGATATCATCCATAAACCGAAAAGTATACATAAAGCTAGGTAGCATCATAGCCGTATGATGACACGCCAGTTGCTTTAATATCCAAGAGTATTCAAAGTAGCCTAAGTACAAATTACACATAACCGGTGAGCAGGAGAAACCCATAGGGATGCCAAGTACCTGTCTAAAACATGAGTTTCCAATACGTACGAAACAATTATTGAGAACCTAGATAATATGTTGAAATAGCTTATATCGATCCAAATGAAGTGGCATTTTAAGCGCAGTGGTCTTTACCCATTTCGGTTTCTTTACAAGGGAAATCATATGGTATCCTTGCTTATTTTTGGAGTTGAAGGTCAGCTCAATTATCTTTTCAAGAGTGTTAATCAAGCCAAAGTCTCTTGATAAAGGTATATTCTCATAACATTGAGAAATGTCAGCTGTAAAGATGTTATATATCTTATCTGGTAGATTTAATAATACATTTGCAGCATTTTTTATAATCCAGAACGGGCAGATGTCAAGGCCAAATAAGTTCTTGCATAGTGTCTTCTTTCTTTCCCAAACCGCTTCAAATTCGAGTAAAATAAGATTAAGGCATACTGTAATGTTCTGTGTGATATCAGTATATATACATTTGGATGCATCTGAGATCCATCGAAACTTATGCTTATGGCTCTTATATGTAGGAAATAAAATAGGTAGTTTCCTACAAGTGTTACCATATCCTAATGCTTGTAGTTCAATTAGGATATTATTTGTAAGCACAAAAGGAGTATGGTTAGATGAGTAAAATTCATTTCCACTAAGTCGTTCTTTGGCTGCATCCCAAGCAAGTTTTTTACACATGATACTAGCATTGTTTGCAGCTTTGTCTAAGCCGACAATGAACCACTTGCTGGCCACTTCTTGACAATTGATCGCAAGAGCAGGTGTTCACCAACTAGTGTCATTGCTAAGCCATTTTATGGGAAGAGAACTAATTTTCTTTAGAAAATTGATTTTGACATATTGAGCTAAGTCCTGTAGGACTTCTGACTCCAGTTGGAGTGTTGTAGTAAGATCTGCCATGCAGTTTCATAATGCGGCCATAGCCAAGTGTGCGTTAAGAGGTTCACAAGGTATATGATTAAAGCAATTGCCCTCCTACGAGAGGTTAGTCTGTATTGCTTTTCATGAGAAAGGTAAGTGAATTGAAGCATGACAAGATGGGTGTGGATAAAAAAGTCATTGGTAGTTCCTCCTTCTTAACTATCAGTCATCCCGTAGAGGATATCATGACCAGGAGGAGGAACCCCACCCTAGGCTAGTACAACACCACCTAACACCTACCAACCTTTTGAGGGTTTACAGTAGTGGGTGTTAACTAGTTTTCAGGCTTAGTGTACCCAGGAGTCCGAGCCCTGACTATCGCAAAAATTGCGATAATCTTGTGTTTAAAAGTGTGTGTGTTTCATTTATTCTAGGGCTACAATAACCACAACTGAATACTTACATATTCAATAGACTCCAGACTCCTGATTCTCACAAAAGATAATACAAAACATCCCTTGTTATTACAGACATTTTGCATTATTACAGTATACAAAATCCATCAAGCTTGGAACATCGTAAATGGGGGGATGATACAATCACCCATCTGAGCCGGATAGCAATAAACAAAGCAACAGCAAACAAGATAGACCCTTACCTACATCCATACAAACAGAGCAACATTTCGTTAGATCTCGCTGCGTTGGATAGGTATCATCAGGTCTAGTCAGTTGTTATCCATGTCAATCTACTGAAAACTTAAATTACTGCTACACCTAATAGTGCAGACCATAAGGGTCTAAGTATATAGTCCATATTTTTCCCATAGGTCATGACATCCTAGGGGAGGCTAGTGAAGTGCCTAATCCAAATATTTACGAAATCTCCCCACGTCAAAGTATCATTAACAAGTCAGGTTACCTAAAAACAATTCAAGCTTTTCAAACATGCATAGAGTGCAGGTGGCCAAGTGGTGGTGTTTTACAATCACCCAATTCGTGCATAACACCCAATGTTTTTACTGAGCTGTGTCTAACGAAAAGTCGAGTGTAATTTAGTGTATACGTTATAGTATATAGCTTATCCTCATATTTCCCAACCATAACGACGAGTATGTAAAAAAAAAAATCCAAAGTTTTGTTTGAAAAACGGATTATTTTTCAAAAAAAAACCAGCATCTCTCAAGGAGACCCTCAACATGAGGATTTGTAGCCTAACCTTGTCTTTGAAATTAAATCAAAATCTTTTCCAAAACATCCTCCTGAATCCCATAAATCTATTTCCAAGAAGAAGCTATCAGTGATACAGGATCTTTAGCACGAGTTGACATAGCCATAGTATGAGGGACTACACCTCTTACTTCACAAAATGTTATACCTACCTCTACAGATGCATAAGTTTAAAAAAACTATCATATGGTCATAGGCCAAAACTTAGTGTATACAAACAAGGGGTACACAAACCAATGGTTCATTTACTGTGAGCTCAAAGTAGATCAATCATTGATCAACCGAGTGGTACCTGCTGATGGTGATAAAATTAAACAACTAAATCCAGCAACAATATTTGTGAATATTATGCAGAACGGAGAGGCCCATCCTAGGGCCATACTTTGCTGTAAATACCCGATTATGATCTTTTTTTTAATTTTTCAAAATATTCCCAGTATCATCAGGGCTTTAAAGATGCAATAGACCAATCCCCACCTCAATCCAACCAACGGTAGACCAAGTACGGTGAACCAGAGTTGAGTAAGGTGAACCAAACACATAATCACTGTTTATACGCGCTATCAACCATTAACAGATGTAGTTCCATAATGAACAAGTTAGCAAGCCTGAGTCATAAGGGCCAGGATGTATAGTAAGTAGCCCAATGGTTATGGCTAAAAAGGAAACATTTAACTAGAGTCCCGCAGCTATTGCCGAGCCAGAATCAAGAGGAGTTAAATGTACGACAACAATCATTATATTATGTTGCTTCAAAGAACAGACAAGTAATCCAAGTTTTCAAGCCACAGCCTTCAAGAAGCATGCTAACCTGCATAGCCTCGAGTTCATTCCCAACAGTCGGTGTTGTCTTCTTAGGCATGATTACTAATTAGAGAATCTCTCCCTTCACCTCACTTAATCCCTCAATGCAGAAAAACAGACAGTAGCGCAAACGATCTAAGTGAGAAGCACAAAGGGGCTCTCACCTTTATACATAGCAGGACTTGTAGGAGTACTGAGAGGCATTCAAGGCATTATTTCCCCGAGGCCTGGGCACGTCTAGCCATGTTGAGTGCCGAGACCAGCTGTACGACACAGTAAAGCCTCCTGTAGAATCCGCAGGCTCAATTAGATGGTGTGGCACAGGCAGGAACAAGTCCCCATCAAATATCCGTGGAGGCATCGCCTTGTATGGCGCAATTTCCACATGCGCAGAAATGCAGGGCTCGGTGAAGAGCAAGCCAAGCTACCACTGGGTAGTCTCACAGTAAATTACCCAACAAGTAAAAGCCAAGTCTTTAAAGGACTCGTCCCCCTTTTTTTAAAAACCCTTATTAGTCCATGTGCTAGGGTAGTATCATGTGTTGAAAGGTTCGACTAGGGACACTATCGGTTAAGCCCTCAGCCACCCCGTATTTTAATCCAATATGGTCAAGCCTGCAATTAGTTGGATGTAGCTTGCAAACATGAGGTATATTTTTTTTACGCGGTGTAGCGAGCAAACCACATGTGTGTATGTGTATGTGTGTGTACTGTTTATGCGGTCCCATCGGGCTTAGTATAGAATTATGTAGAGCAACAAGCCACTACCTGGGTGTGTATGTGTGAGTGTGTGTGTGTGTACATGTGTGTGTGTGTGTGTGTGTGACTTCTGGAAATCAGACCGATTGTGAGCATGCCCAGCTATTCAGGCTAACGAGACCCATATGTGTGTGTATGGTTGATGCAGTTTCTTCTAGCATAGTATTCATGTCGCGTAAAGAGTCACCACTTGTGTGTGTGTGTGTGTGTGTGTGTGTGTGTGTGTGTGTGTGTGTGTGTGTGTGTGTGTGTGTGTGTGTGTGTGTGTGTGTGTGTGTGTGTGTGTGTGTGTGTGTGTGTGTGTGTGTGTGTGTGTGTGTGTGTGCCCTCCCAATCCCAGGCACCATACTCTAAGAGGTAGCAGGCCCATAGAGTATGGGCCTACTACCTCATCATAGAGATGAACAAAGTTTTATTTACTTTACATCCAGGCCAATCTTTTTCTTCAATCGTCCTAGACAATAAGCTCAGCAACTCAGTTTTCTGAAAACCATTTCCTTGAAATTTTCTAAGCAATTTTGTGATTTCTTCAAAAGCTGCATATGTATTAGTTGAAGAGTACATGATTAAATGCAGCATGCCAAGGGAAGAGTTAATCGCAGTTTTATGTGGTCAGTTACTTTTCCTTTTCACAAACTCAGAGGGTAGGATCTCCAGCTTATCGCGCTTCCAACTGAATCTTGTTACAGAATCCCCAGAGAATGGTGAGACAAGAGTTATCCCAATATTGAGATAATTTGTACTTATTGCAAATGATTTTGAATTGATATCAATGTTATGAGCAGTAGTGGGAACCACTGAGAGTACTGAGGGATATATGTTTTGGAAGGAGTCAATGTTGGCATGGTTATTAATACTAAAGATATCATCCATAAACCGAAAAGTATACATAAAGCTAGGTAGCATCATAGCCGTATGATGACACGCCAGTTGCTTTAATATCCAAGAGTATTCAAAGTAGCCTAAGTACAAATTACACATAACCGGTGAGCAGGAGAAACCCATAGGGATGCCAAGTACCTGTCTAAAACATGAGTTTCCAATACGTACGAAACAATTATTGAGAACCTAGATAATATGTTGAAATAGCTTATATCGATCCAAATGAAGTGGCATTTTAAGCGCAGTGGTCTTTACCCATTTCGGTTTCTTTACAAGGGAAATCATATGGTATCCTTGCTTATTTTTGGAGTTGAAGGTCAGCTCAATTATCTTTTCAAGAGTGTTAATCAAGCCAAAGTCTCTTGATAAAGGTATATTCTCATAACATTGAGAAATGTCAGCTGTAAAGATGTTATATATCTTATCTGGTAGATTTAATAATACATTTGCAGCATTTTTTATAATCCAGAACGGGCAGATGTCAAGGCCAAATAAGTTCTTGCATAGTGTCTTCTTTCTTTCCCAAACCGCTTCAAATTCGAGTAAAATAAGATTAAGGCATACTGTAATGTTCTGTGTGATATCAGTATATATACATTTGGATGCATCTGAGATCCATCGAAACTTATGCTTATGGCTCTTATATGTAGGAAATAAAATAGGTAGTTTCCTACAAGTGTTACCATATCCTAATGCTTGTAGTTCAATTAGGATATTATTTGTAAGCACAAAAGGAGTATGGTTAGATGAGTAAAATTCATTTCCACTAAGTCGTTCTTTGGCTGCATCCCAAGCAAGTTTTTTACACATGATACTAGCATTGTTTGCAGCTTTGTCTAAGCCGACAATGAACCACTTGCTGGCCACTTCTTGACAATTGATCGCAAGAGCAGGTGTTCACCAACTAGTGTCATTGCTAAGCCATTTTATGGGAAGAGAACTAATTTTCTTTAGAAAATTGATTTTGACATATTGAGCTAAGTCCTGTAGGACTTCTGACTCCAGTTGGAGTGTTGTAGTAAGATCTGCCATGCAGTTTCATAATGCGGCCATAGCCAAGTGTGCGTTAAGAGGTTCACAAGGTATATGATTAAAGCAATTGCCCTCCTACGAGAGGTTAGTCTGTATTGCTTTTCATGAGAAAGGTAAGTGAATTGAAGCATGACAAGATGGGTGTGGATAAAAAAGTCATTGGTAGTTCCTCCTTCTTAACTATCAGTCATCCCGTAGAGGATATCATGACCAGGAGGAGGAACCCCACCCTAGGCTAGTACAACACCACCTAACACCTACCAACCTTTTGAGGGTTTACAGTAGTGGGTGTTAACTAGTTTTCAGGCTTAGTGTACCCAGGAGTCCGAGCCCTGACTATCGCAAAAATTGCGATAATCTTGTGTTTAAAAGTGTGTGTGTTTCATTTATTCTAGGGCTACAATAACCACAACTGAATACTTACATATTCAATAGACTCCAGACTCCTGATTCTCACAAAAGATAATACAAAACATCCCTTGTTATTACAGACATTTTGCATTATTACAGTATACAAAATCCATCAAGCTTGGAACATCGTAAATGGGGGGATGATACAATCACCCATCTGAGCCGGATAGCAATAAACAAAGCAACAGCAAACAAGATAGACCCTTACCTACATCCATACAAACAGAGCAACATTTCGTTAGATCTCGCTGCGTTGGATAGGTATCATCAGGTCTAGTCAGTTGTTATCCATGTCAATCTACTGAAAACTTAAATTACTGCTACACCTAATAGTGCAGACCATAAGGGTCTAAGTATATAGTCCATATTTTTCCCATAGGTCATGACATCCTAGGGGAGGCTAGTGAAGTGCCTAATCCAAATATTTACGAAATCTCCCCACGTCAAAGTATCATTAACAAGTCAGGTTACCTAAAAACAATTCAAGCTTTTCAAACATGCATAGAGTGCAGGTGGCCAAGTGGTGGTGTTTTACAATCACCCAATTCGTGCATAACACCCAATGTTTTTACTGAGCTGTGTCTAACGAAAAGTCGAGTGTAATTTAGTGTATACGTTATAGTATATAGCTTATCCTCATATTTCCCAACCATAACGACGAGTATGTAAAAAAAAAAATCCAAAGTTTTGTTTGAAAAACGGATTATTTTTCAAAAAAAACCAGCATCTCTCAAGGAGACCCTCAACATGAGGATTTGTAGCCTAACCTTGTCTTTGAAATTAAATCAAAATCTTTTCCAAAACATCCTCCTGAATCCCATAAATCTATTTCCAAGAAGAAGCTATCAGTGATACAGGATCTTTAGCACGAGTTGACATAGCCATAGTATGAGGGACTACACCTCTTACTTCACAAAATGTTATACCTACCTCTACAGATGCATAAGTTTAAAAAAACTATCATATGGTCATAGGCCAAAACTTAGTGTATACAAACAAGGGGTACACAAACCAATGGTTCATTTACTGTGAGCTCAAAGTAGATCAATCATTGATCAACCGAGTGGTACCTGCTGATGGTGATAAAATTAAACAACTAAATCCAGCAACAATATTTATGAATATTATGCAGAACGGAGAGGCCCATCCTAGGGCCATACTTTGCTGTAAATACCCGATTATGATCTTTTTTTTAAAAAAAACCTTTATTTAGTCTAGTCTGTACACAAGTTACATTGGTTTTTTTACAAAAAGTAGAATTCAGGCCGGATTTCCCAGCAGCAGCAGCCTTCTCAGCCAGAGTTATTCCAGACATACCATACCTTCCATCTCTCAATCCATGTTCATATGCCAGACCCCTCTTAAAACACCCATAGGGTAGGTATATTTAAACACCATTATAGTAAGCTCAGACAATGACCAGTTTATGAAACCTTAGTGTTACTTACTGATGAAGATTCACCGTCATATACAGTATCCATAATCAGCCAAACGAATTTGTGACCCATATGCAGTTAGGATGCACCTTACCAGTACCATATACGTTCCGATGATCCATGTTAAACCAACTAGTTAGTCATAGTTTCATGATTCCCTTAGTTTGGCAATGTAACAAAACGCCCTGAAGAAGTACCAATGTCAGTATAGTCAAGCACACTCAGCCAGCAGTTAATTTATTCTATGTTAACAACCTGATGTATTTCCACAGTTTAATGTAATGTTATTTTACGGATGGACATCCATCTAGCTCACTCTATCTTAGTCCCAGTGCTACTCTAGATTAGTCATGCCATGCAAAAGCCAGTAGTATGTACATCAGCTTGGACTCAACAGCCAGCCCATCTTACAGGACTAAATTAAAAATTGTGTCTTTACTATATAGTCAGAGGAAGGAGCAACAATACAGCAACCCATAAGTGCCTTATATTCACAGCTAGCTAACAGCTCAACTACTGGCCCGCATATACTGAGCCCTACACAAAGCTTAGCAGGGTCAACTACTAGGTGATTTTTCCTTATGACATTTTTCAAAATATTCCCAGTATCATTAGGGCTTTAAAGATGCAATAGACCAATCCCCACCTCAATCCAACCAACGGTAGACCAAGTATGGTGAACCAGAGCTGAGTAAGGTGAACCAAACACATAATCACTGTTTATACGCGCTATCAACCATTAACAGATGTAGTTCCATAATGAACAAGTTAGCAAGCCTGAGTCATAAGGGCCAGGATGTATAGTAAGTAGCCCAATGGTTATGGCTAAAAAGGAAACATTTAACTAGAGTCCCGCAGCTATTGCCGAGCCAGAATCAAGAGGAGTTAAATGTACGACAACAATCATTATATTATGTTGCTTCAAAGAACAGACAAGTAATCCAAGTTTTCAAGCCACAGCCTTCAAGAAGCATGCTAACCTGCGTAGCCTCGAGTTCATTCCCAACAGTCGGTGTTGTCTTCTTAGGCATGATTATAAATGAAAGAATCTCTCCCTTCACCTCACTTAATCCCTCAATGTAGAAAAACAGACAGTAGCGCAAACGATCTAAGTGAGAGGCACAAAGGGGCTCTCACCTTTATACATAGCAGGACTTGTAGGAGTACTGAGAGGCATTCAAGGCATTATTTCCCCGAGCCCTGGGCACCTCTAGCCATGTTGAGCGCTGAGACCAACTGTACGACACAGTAAAGCCTCCTGTAAAATCCGCAGGCTCAATTAGATGGTGTGGCATAGGCAGGCCATTATGCAAAATTTGGACTCACAAAGGGGTCCTTTAAGGAGTTTGACTTTACCTGTCTCTACCAAAACGGGCGCATGGATAAATTTTTGCAAATAAACTCCAAAGTGGACGGAGGTTTGACAGTTAGAATGTCCACTTCAAGCTCTATCTCCTGATATATAGCACGCCATGAGATTCTTCATATTTTAGAAGATTCTTTTTTTGATTCACCTATGATGTGAAAAATCTAAGTGAATCAAAAAAAGAATCTTCTAAAATATGAGGAATCTCATGGCGTGCTATATATCAGTAGATAGAGCTTGCAGAGGACATTCTAATTATCAAACCTCCGCCAACTTTGGAGTTTGTTTGCAAAAATTTATCCATGTGCCCGTTTCGGTAGAGAGAGGTAAAATCAAACTCCTTAAAAGGCCCCTTTGTGAGTCCAAATTTTGCCTAATGACAAGTCCCCATCAAATATCCGTGAAGGCATCGCCTTGTATGGCGCAATTTCCACATGCGCAGAAATGCAGGGCTCGGTGAAGAGCAAGCCACGCTACCACTGGGTAGTCTCACAGTAAATTACCCAACAAGTAAGAGCCAAGTCTTTAACGGACTCGTCCCCCTTTTTTAAAAAACTCTTATTAGTCCATGTGCTAGGGTAGTATCATGTGTTGAAAGGTTCGACTAGGGACACTATCGGTTAAGCCCTCAGCCACCCCGTACTTTAATCCAATATGGTCAAGCCTGCAATTAGTTGGATGTAGCTTGCAGACATTAGGTATAGTTTTTTTACGCGGTGTAGCGAGCAAACCACATGTGTGTATGTGTATGTGTGTGTACTGTTTATGCGGTCCCATCGGGCTTAGTATAGAATTATGTAGAGCAACAAGCCACTACCTGGGTGTGTATGTGTGAGTGTGTGTGTGTGTGTGTGTACATGTGTGTGTGTGTGACTTCTAGAAATCAAACCGATTGTGAGCATGCCCAACCATTCAGGCGAACGAGACCCATATGTGTGTATGGTTGATGCAGTTTCTTCTAGCATAGTATTCATGTAGCGTAAAGAGTCACCACTTGTGTGTGTGTGTGTGTGTGTGTGTGTGTGTGTGTGTGTGTGTGTGTGTGTGTGTGTGTGTGTGTGTGTGTGTGTGTGTGAGAGAGAGAGAGAGAGAGAGAGAGAGAGAGAGAGAGATTGCACCTCTACATGTCCTAGTATCTCTTTCCTATATATAGAGAGATAGTGTGCACGTGTGTATTACACATTTATGCTTTATGACTTTGTTTGGACAGTTAACTAAAAGCCATAAGACGAGAGAAAAAGAAAGGGGGGGGGGGGGGGGGGGGGGGGGGGGGTTTGCTAATTACCTGGAGCTAGTGAACTCGAAGAGCTTGCCAGAAGAAGAGAAGATGATGAGGCCCACATCAGCATCGCAGAGGATAAAGAGCTCCTGCGCCTTCTTCACCAATCCTGTGCGTCTCTTTGCAAAAGTCACCTGCCTGCTGCTAGAGTTCTCAATTTTGCAAATCTCTATCTTCCCCTCCCCATTCTCTCTCTCTCTCTCTCTCTCTCTCTCTCTCTCTCTCTCTCTCTCTCTCTCTCTCTCTCTCTCTCTGCGCCTCTACCTCCCTAATCCTCTCTTCTTTATGTTATGAATTAATTAAACCCTCAACTCTACATCAGCCAGATGGCTCAACTACTACTTAATGGCACGGAGCGACGGACCTTGCACATACATCTATGTTATATATACTAGTACGGCCGGCCGCCTTCGGCGGCCTCTCTCTCTCCCCCTCTCCCCCTCACTCATATAAACCGGAACTCACCGAATGCAGCAAACTTTGACACGTGGCACTGGAAAACCAGTCTCCTTAATATATAGTATAGATATATATATATATATATATATATATATATATATATATATATATATATATATATATATATATATATATATATATATATATATATGTTCAAATAGGGTAAGCTTTTCCCTTGAGGGAAGATTGCTTGTACAAATCAGGCGACGTCTCTCGCAGTGTGGGAGGGGTGTGTGTGCGCCCACGCAAATACACCCCACTTTTCGTATATAGGCATTGTTGGGCCGACGTGATGGGCATAAAGGAAGGGTGGGCAACTTGGTTGAGTTGGCATTGTGCAAGTGGATGAAGTCGCCAAGGACAGGATGTGAAAGCTCTCTTGCCCTCTATATAGCCTGTGTACGAATGGAGCTTTAAAAGGCAGGGGCAATGGCAACAAGAGTACGACTAGTGAAAGGTGTGTGTGTGTGTCTCTCTTCTAAGTTCTCTCTCACGCACACACACCGCTCTCTACTCTCTATTGACACGAGTGATGGCATGCACACATAAGAGAGAGGGGGTAGAGAGCGGTGTCTAAATGAATGATTACTCTAGAGTCTATGGTGGTGGTGGACCGATGGTGTTGGGCACACACAAGGTATCTGCCATCATTGATGCAAGTAGTGTTTGTGTGGGGGTGCGGGGTTGTGTCAAAAATGGAAAGAGGACAAATGCAGGAAAGGGATAGGCCTAATTAGCTCAGTCTTCCCAATCCCTATAGATCAATCCCGCCATTTCCAGGCAAGGCATAATGTCCCCATCACCTTTCAAGTGGGTGCTCTCTTTTCTCTCACATTTTGTTGCAAGTTCCCGCATGCAGTTATGGGCCAAATCAAACACGCTCTCTCTCTCTCTCACACACACACAATTGTTTTATCTATAGTGGTCTCCACCCAAAGTGGATTCTGCTCCTCATTTTTTCAAATCACAACACACACCCAATTACCTCCATAGGTGGAGGCAATCCGACTTAAGGTTAGTCTTCCCCATCCGCAAAACACATGGAAAACACCTCTAAAGGCTAGAACATGTCTTTAGACGGTCAAGGGGTGTTGAACCCACCACCTTTGAATTATAGGCTATGATTCTTCCAACTAAACTAGCATGCCAACACATGAGCAGCTATAAGGTCGGACTAGTTACAAGTATCAAGTTCAAGCCCAATCCTTAGATAGAAGTACATGTTTAAGCTAACAGAAATGTCCAAATTAGTCGATATTCCAATCGTCATAGAAAAACATCAAGATTATATTCTATTCAAGAGCTTTGCCAAAGATCTGTCACACAACAATCACTAGACATAGACCATATCTAAGCAAAAAAGGCAAGCTCAATAACAAGTCCCAAAGGCACCTCATCAAAAAAATAACCGCAACAGCTACCCCAGTAAAGAGGACCGTGTATGCTTATCTTAAACCTCCCAAAAGTAAGCCAATACTTACCATATAATATAGGGTCATCCACCAAGTTGTAAGAAAAACCTTCTATCATTACTTTCTTAGCCAAAAAAAAATCTCAAGGCAAACATTAACCTGCATTGAAGAAAGGATACAACCGTTCAATGTATTTCACTGCTCATATACATGCCTATGACATGTCACTAGGCATATATTGAAAGAATTTCCTAAACTCGAAAAGAGAGTAAAAAACCAATGCCGCAGATACCAAAGGGTCACTGGAAGTTTCCAACCATATAACATTCATACTTTTGACTTAGTATAGCCAAGACATGCATGAGTTCTATATCAAAAGTGAATCACAACACATCCATGAAGCTCGGACAGTAGTTCCATAGCAATATTTTAAGTCACCTGAGATTGAGTCGGAGCAACCAACTCCACAATAGCTTGCTCGTCTTCGTTTTTTGCCACAGAGCCAAACACTCTTAACAAGATACACCCTTGCTAGCAAAGCCTCGCAATCCAAAGATAGAGGCAACCCTTCACTAGTACACACACACCATAGAAGCACATAGGTACCAATGCTAAGTGAGCTAGGAAGCTCATCTTTTATGGGGGACGGTGTCAATAGCCAATCCCTTCCACAGCAATATGGCAGGTCTGATCTTCATGAGGAAGAAGAGCCATCGGTGCCACCCTATACACACACACACACACACACCACCAGGAGTATGCCACCACATCATCAAGCGGATGAAGACAAGGTTATACAAAGTCAAGCCAACCAACTCAAACCCCACTATCCCACTTAACTCCCTCTAAAGTGTTAGGTACCATACATTAAGAATCCACCCACTAATTTTTCACATTAGAAAGTCACCTAGTGAGTTCAAACCATTAATCATAAGATCCTTTCAAGACCAATACTAGATACTGAGATCAGTCACCAGCTATATATACCTAGGAAGAGGCAACAAGCCACTCCTATATACCAAAAGGAGTTAGACTGTGTATAAACATCATCATTTGTGTGTGTGTGTGTGTGTGTGTGTGTATGTGTGTGTGTGTGCGTGCGCGCGCAATTTGTAGAAGTGTGGGCATCTTCCAATGCAACCTCTTTTGTAAAGAGAGCATGTTCCATTATGTGATAGGAAGAAAAAGAAGATTCAAGACCCCTAATTAGAGGCTCCTGTATGCTACCAATAAAATCACAAGTACTTGTATTTATTCTTCAAGGAAGTCTCATCATCAACATTGAAAGTAGTTTTCTAAGTTCTAAATTGTCATAAAATCTGTATAAAACATGGCCTTCTGTACAACTGTCAAGTTGTTAGTATGTGCTTCAATAGGAATCTAGTACTACTGTATAATCTTTTAATAAAATGATGAAATTTAAGGCTACGACTGGTAATCAATTGGCATTTAGTCTTTTCAAAACAGTAGCCCCTATGCATTCTAAAGTATCAATAGACAAGAGATCAAGCAAGCTGCTAAAAGTCACATACTTGCCCAACTCTATATGTTATCATGAAGGTGGACCACTTAATCCACTTAGTTAAACTGATTCAAAGAGACATTGGCTAAGAATCTTTCATAGGTTAACTTTTTCTAATTCATGTTTCTAGAAAGAGATTGGAAAAGAGAAAAACAACAATTTCAAGCGATTTTAGAAAAAAATTTATCAATGTACAAACATAAATCGAATATTAATCATTTAAAGATTATTTTGATGGATACCAATTGTGATGGCTCATTAAAACTTTTCGACCAAATGCTCGGGTGAGATCTTGCATAAGTTTTATAATCTATACAAGCCTTTCAATAGAGTTTTTTTTTCCTAAAATTATGTCTAATAGACGACCCTTTTGACCTTCACTGGCATAAATGGTAAATTACAAAGAGTTGTAAAGTGACAGACTACAAACAAGTATTGAGTTCCCTCCTAGGTTTCTAAGGCTTCACAAACATGAATTTCTATTTTATCGAAACAAAAAATAGTTAATCAATTTGATTTGATCATTGAAAACATATTTCTCAACCTTGTGGACCAACAATTCCGAAATGAGAGACTAGTATTATAAAGAAAGAAGCTTATATAAGTTGCAATAGGGTGTGTCCAATAGATGTTAGGGATTGTTGACGATTAGCTTGGGCTAGTATTGGGGCAGTAGAAGAAGGTGATGGCAACGTTATTGAGTCCTTCAAAAGCTTGTGTATATGATCCACCTGCCAAGGATATCAAAAACTTCAAAAGCTTGTGTATATGCTCCACCTGCGAAGGATATCGAAGGAGGAGGGAGAGAGAGAGAGAGAGAGAGAACTTCCAAGTTGGAAAATATACTCAATAAAAGCCATAAAATCAAGTTTATTGAAGCTAAAACTCGACATGTTAAAATCAGTCATACCCTCGTTATCAAAGTACCATCACTTACGATGAACGAAGCTAGGAAAAATATTCATCCTTTCATAAAACTTAGTATTTTTAATGTTCTTTTGAATCACTTGAATGGCAAAATTATATTGTATACTGACTATTGAATAAAAAGTTTTATTGGTCAAAGTTAACTTTTTTTGGCCAATCCATAAGTGCTAATCAATGGAATAAAAAGCCATGAGAACCACCTGTAATATAAATATCAAATTTTAACCGCAAGAGTTATCTTACCAAGTTTTTGTAATTTTCTCTCATCGCGAATAATCATATGGTGATAACATAATAGCAAGGGAACTTCTTTGCAAGTGGATCAAGCCTATTATAACTACTTAACGACCCCATTAGAACTACCTCCTAATGTAAGAAATTATATACAAGTGGATAAATGTTGTTACAACTACTTAAAGAACCTAATAGAACAATAAACCCTAGTTCAAGAAAAACCTAGGAGACAAAAATGTTAAAGAGCAAACACAACACGCTACACAAGCTCTTTACATAGGCAACACAATGACTGTGAATGGATGATTATGCTAGTTAATGGACCCTTGCTACTACTTTTCAAAATTTATCTTTTCCTCAAATTGCTAGCAAAGGTCAAAAAGTAAGAAGCCTTGAAGGTATGAATGAATGCAAATTTGAAGCTTGTTAACAGAATCAAACTTCAGGACACGTGTTGATATTTATACTTGGCAAAACAGAGATTGAACCAAAATTGAATGTTGAAAACAAAAGGCAATGTTGAAGAAAACAAAATAGAAATCAAAATACTTTTGTTTTAAATTTCAATACATACAAAATCTAAATAAACTCAAGATTTTTACCATATTTCTATCAATATGGGTTTCTAACTAAATTTAAATTGATGAATATCAATGATACTTAGGAAAATCTACTTTACCTTTGCCTTGAGATCCCTATTTTCCACTTGCAATCGCTTCTCCTATCAAATGAATGAATCAAAAATAAATAAAATGAAATATACCCTTTTAGCAAACAATGAAAAATAACCATATCTTCTTACTAACTTTTTTAGCTAGATCATCCAATTGTTCCAAAAGTAGACGGTCCTTTAACAAAAAACAATTTATTAAAGTTAGCAATTTAAGTAGGGGAAATCAGTCAAAATAAAAGCATGACAAGAAGCATGTCATATGCTTAGCATATGCTACCAAACAATTTTCATGTACATTTGAATAGGTAATTGCAAGTACTTAAGGGTTTGAAGATTCAAATCAATCATAATTTTCATGGAAAATCATATTATTCTATGTTGAATAATCTCTATTTCTTTTGAAGAGCCTAGGTACAAATGATGAGATAAAAACCATTCCCTAATCAAGGATTGGCTTTACTATAATATTGTCTTAAGCAAGTTCCTTGAAAGGGTCTAATTGTAACTAACTAGTTTATTGACACCAAAGTCATATAATTTGACTTCTTACAATTCATATGAAAAAGAATCATGTTACATGATTTTGACCTGGACAAAATTGACCAAGCTTTCTTCTCTTAATAGATGTAAAATTTCACATGAAATTCATCAAGGTACCATTCCCATCATGCAAGAAAGATGGCTTCATCGAGGTGGTGCGGTGGATCAACGATAACACATTTTAGGCTCACTTTCTTTTCTCATTCATCCTATTTATCTCCTGAATAAATCACTATCCACTACTTTCTATTGCATTCATGAAGCTTAATTTTCAAAACATGTTCACACTATTCACACGTACCTTTTGAGCCCTCACTCGACCCAAACCAACATTCATTCGTTTCTCCAAGTTGTTAAGGGCTTGTAAATCTAGATGCTCAATCTCTTCTCCTCCCAAGAAACTGCAAAAGAAAACGCGACACATTATTACTCTAAAATTACTCACAATAACTACGATCTTACGACTCTTATATTTTGTAATAAGTGGCTCACTTGCATGTAGATTGCAGAGTCTCCACTTGTGTTGAAAGACCATTCATACTTTGATTCCACTAACCATTCATTCATTACATAACAAATTATCAATTTTCTTATAAACAAGAGTCTTCATAGCATGACATGTACACCTCTAAAAGAAGAAAAATTGACTACACCGATTTTTATGAAAGTGTGATAGATAATTAAGGTTACCATGCAAGCTTACATCTTGAGTCCCTTCCATTTGTTGTTTGGATGCCTCTTTTTCTGCCGTGTACCTTGTATATCGCTCTATAACTTTTGGCATACTTTTTACATTCAAACCAGAAGATGTTAGGAATTTAGTAAAAAAATAAAGAGAAACAACAAACCTAGGTAGACCTTCAACGATTATAGTGGATGACTAAAACTACTAAAAGGTAAACACTAAGATTCAAAGGTAGTATATATCTCCCACTCTTCATAATTTTTTGCCCACAAATCAATGACTTGAATTTTTGCACATAAGAGTATGAGTTTCAAAGGTAGAATATCTCCCACTCTTCATAATTTTTTGCCCACAAACATGATGCAAGTGTTTACCTTTACATATTAACCTTTCCTCGCCTATTTTGATGTAACCACTCATTAAACTTTGCAAACTAGCACCTCTCTCTCTCTCTCTCTCTCTCTCTCTCTCTCTCATGTGGTAGATTGATTATCCCATTTCCCTCTAGAGCATCAGGTCTCGAGTTCAAGACTCATCGAATAAAACTTTTAAAGTCGCTTGGGATTCTCTCTCTCTCTCTCTCTCTCTCTCTCTCTCTCTCTCTCTCTCTCTCTCTCTCTCTCTCTCTCTCCATACATACATACACACACACACACACACACACACACACACAAAGCTCTCCTCCACGGGGGGGTCATGTGGTTTCTATTTTTTCCACAAATAGAAAAGAACTCTTTAATGTCTAGATCTCAAAGTTTGGAAAAATAAAATACCCCACCCATGATGTGGATGCTATTAATTTGGCATATCAAATCAAGAGAACTACAGTTTTTAAGGAGCACATCTTTTAGCCCCAAGTTGACAATTTAACCCAAGCTTCTTACGCTATTTCCTCTAGACTTTCTAGAATGGCATCAGCACTTGCATTCAATGGTTCTTCAATTTTTCTACCGCCGGATACACTCTTTTTGAGCTCTCAACTCCATGTGTGTGGAGAAGGAGCTCTTGAAATTAACAATGCTAGCAATTTGACAGATGTAAGAAAATCGACATTGTGAGCAGTTGTGCGCTCTCCATCAACCAAGTTTGACAACAAGACAAACATTGGAAGATAGGGAGTCAGGTGCCAACACTCTTTAGCAAGCACTTCACTACTCCGAAGTGGACAAGTGCTCACATCCTTCCAACTCAAGAACATACGACAATTTTATATCTTGGTTGTTAGCCTCAAGGAAGGAGGTGTTGGCATCGTCAAGCTCCAGCAACATGGATGTACCAGCAAGACTGAAAATTCAAGACATTCATGCGACGCCTATCAACATCACGTAAGGCAAAAGCTAGGGTGTTGTATTTGAGAGATAGCAATTTCAAGGTTGCGAAGGATTCAAATTGCACAAAGTAAGATGTCACGAGGATGTAGCAACTGCTAACCTTAGCTGTTGGTTTCTTTCCGATGCTTTTCGTTTAATTTTTGAGACCCTCTTTTTGAAGTTGCAAATGGCCAGACATTGTATGGCCAGGGTGAAACTACTACCCGCAGACAGAAAGTTGGTCGGCATTGGAATTCCAAGCTCAGTTCAAAGTCATCTAGGTTCCCTCGCCGCACTTAATAAGTTGGTGGATACTAGAAAATTAACTCCAAGAGGTACAGTAACAAGGTGGGGTCACCAAGAGAAAATCACCCGAGGACTGGGCTACATTGCATTTTTGGACGTGGTCCCAATGGTGAAAGATGGTCAAATGACCAATGAGAGTCCAATGAAGGCATCTCCTAAAATTTAGGGAATTGCTATTTTGGGCCATAAAATATGTTCGTGTCATTAGCTCCGGAATGACAAGAGGAACATTTCATTACTCTGCCGCTAAGTCAACTGAGCAACCAGTTGAGATATTTTTAGGCCAGAAGGTCCAAAGCAGGGAATTAATACATGAGTGCCACTTGACACATTTTTGGGCATTTTCCAACTTAAGAGAGAGAGAAGCGTTAAAATAAAATGTGGGCTGCATTTTTTTGCAGGTACCAAAGCTACTATGTGCTTGCCTACCCTCTGTGTACAGTGAAGTGCAAGAACTGAAGCCTTGCACAACATTCACTGCTCTCTCTCTCTCTCTCTCTCCCCTCCATGCAGTTACGTGATGCCCCACAAGAGGAGATTTCACGCGAGAAATCTCGTCCGATTCAAGCCCTATAGGTGCGGGAGCTCGAGAACTTGCTACAAATGCGACCGGCTCGCGAAATGGAACCCAAAGCAGGGAAATACAGCCTACTGAGTATTTTTGCAGGTTTAGGGTTTCGGCCCTAAACGGTCCCTAATACCCCCAGGAGGTCCGAGGACGCGAGGAGACCACTGTGCGGGTGATCTGACACATATTCAAGGCAGAAAACATAGAATTCAGCATGCTGCAGATTCTCGCCAGGTTTTGCAAAGTGTCCGTATGAGTCCGAAAAGTCCCTTTTTGTGTAGGGAAATCGTCTGTGAAGCGTCCTAGTACAGTTAAGCTGCCAAAGTCAAGCCAGAACATGTTATTTTCAGCCTGGATTATGCGGGGCAGCTCGTAGGAAATTACAGGTTCTATTCCCTCTTTGAATACAATAAAGAAATATCAAAAGGGGTGCCAGTCTTTGGGGCCAAAGAGTGTCGGCGTCTGCTTGGTAGCACTCTAGCTTCCAAGCCGAGTATGTTCAAGTGTTAATTCCCATCACAGTTTTTTTTCTTTGCAAGTTTCTCTGTGTTCTAAAGTCCATAATAAAGTTTCGGGTGAAAGCCAAAGTCTACTGCCCTCCGGACCTGTTTCAAGAGGGGGTAATGTCACGAGCACGTGGAAACTGCTAACCTTAGTTGTTGGTTTCTTTCGAATGCTTGTCGTTTAATTTTTGAGACCCTCTTTTTGAAGTTGCAAATGGCCAAAAATTGTATGGCAGTGTGAAACAGTAGTTTCACCCGCAGACAGGAAGTTGGTTGGCAGTAGAATTCCAGTAGTAAAAGGGTGTCTAGGCTCAGTTCAAAGTCATCTAGGTCCCCTCGCTGCACTCAATAAGCTGGTGGACACTAGGAAATTAACTCCATAGAGGCACAGTGACAAAGTGGGGTCACCCAGAGAAAATCACCCGATAACTGGGCTACATTGCATTTTTGGACGTGGTCCCAATGGTGAAAGATGGTCAGATGACCAGTGAGTCCAATGAAGGCATCTCCTAAAATTTAGAAAACTGCTATTTTGGGTCATGAAATCTGTTCGCGTCATTAGCTCCGCAATGACAAGAGGAACATTTCATTACTCTACCGTTAAGTCAACTGAGCAACCGGTTGAGATATTTTGAGACCAGAAGGTCCAAATCGAGAATTAACGCATGAGTGCCACTTGACATATTTTTGGGCATTTTCCAACTTAAGAGAGAGAAGCATTAAAATAAAACATGGGCTGCATTTTTCAGCCGTATGGTGGATTGTTGCAGGTACCAAAGCTATTTTGTGGTTGCCTACCCTCTATGTAGAATGAAGTGCAAGGATTGAAGCCTTGCACAGCATTCACTGCTCTCTCTCTCTCCGTCCTCCATGCAGTTATGTGATGCCCCACAAGAGGGCTCTTCATTTGACCTATGTACAGTTATGTGTGGGTTATTCGCGATTGCCAAGGCAAGAGCCTCTTGCACAAGTACTCCATTAGCTAGTTGCTAATCCCCGTAGGTACAGGTGAATTTGGAGAGATTTCACGCGAGAAATCTCGTCCAATTCAAAGGGTAAGTAGTCCTACACGTGCGGGAGCTCGAGAACTTGCTACGGATTTGACCGGCTCACGAAACAGAGCCCAAAATAGGAAAATACAGCCTGTTGTGTATTTTTGCAGGTTTCGGGTTTCGGCTCAAAACGGTCCCTACGCTGTGCGGGTGATCTGGCGCATTTTCAGGGCAAAAAACAGAAAATTCAGCGTATTGCAGATTCTCGCAAAGTTTGCAAAGTGTTTGTATGCGTCGAGAAAGTCACTTTTTGCGTGGGGATATTGTCTGTGAAGCGTCCTAGTACAATCATGCTATCGAAATCGGGCCAGAACAAGTCATTTTCAGCCCCAATTATGCAGGGCAGCTTGTAGGAAATCACAAGTTCTATTCCCTCTTTGAATACAATAAAGAAATACCGAAAGGGGCGCCAGTCTCTGGGGCCAACAGGTGTTGGCGTCTGCTTGGTAGCACTCTAGCTTCCAAGCCGTGTATATTGAAGTGTTAATTGTCGTCACAGGCTTTCTTTTTTTTGCAAATTTCTTTGTGTCCTAAAGTCTAGAGTAAAGTTTCGGGTGAAAGCCACCGCCCTACAGGCCAGTTTCATAGGATGCAAGAGGGAAGGAAAAGCAATCCATTTTCAACATGCAGGCAAGCTTTTTGCGGCAAGTTTTTGCATTGGGGAGGGAGAACCTTGTAGCAGTTTGCAAATGACGTCCTACCGGAGATGAGTGTCGAAGGTGTTAGGCATCAAGAGGTATGCTAAGTCTGGCAAGAACATAGCTTTGTCCTCTATTGAAGAGGCCTTGTTTGCGGATTATGTGGGAGCCAGTATTATGACCTCTATACAAGGTCCTCTCTCTCTCTCTCTCTCTCTCTCTCTCTCTCTCTCTCTCTCTCTCTCTCTCTCTCATACACACACACACACACACACACACAATAAAAGTGGGGCTTTAATACTTTGCATTACATAAAATCAGCCATCGGTTTCTATTCAAGAAATATGGGAAAAACCCTAAAAGAAATACAATGACATCATGAGGAAGATTTCCATAACAAACCACAGGATACGTCTTGGGATAACGATGCTCTAATAAGGCAATGAAATGTAGCTATTTGGATAGTGATCAACCCTACACAAATCTGCCAAAAGCTCTCTCCCAATCGCCTGATGTGGCAAAAACCATTAAGTCCACTGCTGCGTATCTAACTAATATAAAGCACCCGCTGCAAAGACCTTATGTAGCAACTCACAAAAGCCAAGGGACTGTGAAACCCCTAGACCATGCCTCTAAAATCATCCGCATCCACTCCTAACATTTCTTGATGATGATCTCCAAAAAAGGAAGCAAATCTGTAGCACAACCATTGTAAGAGAGGCAAGACAGACCCACTTGTCGTCCACCTCAAAAGCCATGGGGAGATACCAAGATAAACATCTCTCTGATCAAACCAACTTCCCTAAAGCCTCACTAAATTAACTCTCAAACAAATCTGCAAACTATCTGATATCCATAAAATAGTTGGTCTCAACCATTCTCTGCTCCTATATGGTATCATAACCAGCCTCCTTCGTCCAAAAGGTGCCCTCATCTAGACCTTGTACTATGAATCTGATCATGGGAGCTCTCTCTAGACCAAGGAAAATGTGACGCGATCTTGACAACTACAAAAAAAACATGTCGATACACAGTGGCCCACTCTTCAAAGAGACGTTTGGTGGAGATCTCCATGGACCAAGCGCAAAGAATAGTGTAGGTAGGTTCTCAGATAAAGGGACATCTGCTGGTTATGCAAAGTCGGTTGAGTAGTCACAATCCTTCGCAAAGTGAGAAGGCTCACTCTTCTACTCTCCCTCAATAGCTCCTAAGTAAAAGGCACCACCAACTGAATCTCCAAGAGATCCAAGGTCTATTGAACTGGTCTATCCTAGAGAGCTCAGATTGGTCCTGAACTGCCACGACTACTGATCCTCTTGCTCTATCCCTCTGTCAAGCCGCTCTTGGTCCTCCTCTCGGTCCTCGTCTTGTAACCTCTCCTCTCGACGACTATCTAGAGGTTGCTCTACCACACCCAATCTCTATCTCACTACTCGTATGTAAACAAGGAGATGACATGCATGTACTTGTCTGCATGTCTGTCTTTGTCTCTGAATATGGTCAAAACTATGTTGTTGTTGAGTAAATTGTTGCTGCTAACACGGACTCCTCTGATTTCTATCATGTTTCTGCAAAGAGTCCTATCGAGTATGTTGTGGCTGTGAGAGTTGTCTCCTCGTACAGCCAATCCCTCTCTGCTATCTCCCTCTAGGAGACAACCCCTCATTAGATATCCCATCTCATGGAATCTCATGACTTCTAAGACACTTGTTCAATCTGCCCGTAACCATGATCCTCTGTGAGTGTAACACCCCTTTCCACTCAAAAGTGATGGTGTCTGGAAAGATTGTGGAAGGGGTAGTGGCCACCTTTATAGATGGCATAGATGTCTCGATTTGTACAAATGTCCGGATTTATATTGAACTCATGAATGGTGTGCCAAAGAAAGAACCCATCTGTCTCAACATGTCATGTCTGGCAACCAAAACTGTGTTGGCAGCTCTAGAAAAGCTATTTTAACAAGATGTCATCTCTCATCAAAAGCTACTATTGTAAAATCCTCATACCATGAAAGCAAGAAAACCAATCTACCTTTGAAGCCGAGAGAAGTGCGATCAATGATCCCAACAGAGTGACGCAGAACGGGCAGAACGGGCCCATACTGTTCCCGAAACACGTTCCCCGCAGAGCCGAGCAACCGAAACGGAAACGAGGACAGAACGGCGTTTCGTCCCGATGTGTAACTGGAACACGGGCCGAAACGGCCACCAGAATAGGCGAAACGCAGGTAGGAACAGGGAACGGCCGGCGAGCGGAACGGCAAATTGAAAATTTACAAATGTAAACAATTTTTCTTTAAAACTTGGCTAATTAGCGGCAACCTTTGTGAACGTTTGTTTTGTTGGGGGGGGAGGGGGGGGGAGCTCTCCTATATAATGCCACCATGCCTCCTTGAAAACTCATTCCTCCCTCAAGCTCTCAACCTCTCACATGCTCTAGCCTCTCCCTCAAGCCTCAAGGGGTCTCTAGGCGCTTGAGTCTCTCCTTCTCCCTTGGGCCTCAAGGCTCAAGCTTGAAGCTCGGAGCTCTCTTGACTCGACTCTTTTCCCCTCATTCTCCCTCTCTCCCTCTCTCTCGAGTCTCTCTCTCTCTCTCTTGGGCCTCAAGCCTCAAGGCTTTAAGCATGCCTAATAGAATTATACTTGGACTAATGGGTGTGTATGGCTCTCTACTAACATATAGATTAAATCCAACTTAATTTAAGCATATTGTATGGCTCCGGAAACGTTCCGGAGGCCCTCGTTCCCGTTCCGTGTAACTTTGGATCCTAGAGGCAAGCTTCTTTGATGAGAAAATAGCAATTGAAGTCCCTCTGCCAAGCAAGATAATGTCCTCTATTTTGCCTTCATCGGAACTCAATAGAGTGATGATGAGAGCCACTCTTGGACGTTGCCAAGAGCATAGGATCATCCGACTACACGGTCAACGGCCCCTTTGACAAAGAGAAGCTGAATATGGTAAGGAACTAAGTGGAACCAAGTGTGGAAAAATCAATGTAGCAATGACACTTGCTTTGGCATTTGTGACCTTTGACCATTTGTCGGTCCAAGCTGGTGTAGAGTGATTGCAAAATCCCGACTAATTTGTTGTGAAGCATTCCAGAGCCTTTTTGGCATTAAAATAATCTAACTTCTAAAATTTTCATGCTGTAGAATAAAGACTCGTATTTTGTTTTAAAAATCTCTCCTTAGTGAACATGTATGCCAAGCTCAATAAGTTAAAGGTGGATCATAGAGCAACTAAGCTGCTCAAAGCTAATCTCATTTGGTGGTTTGGGGCGTGGATGGTTTGGAATGTGTGTGCGCACCCGCTGGTATATCTCTTATGCTCCCCCTCTTGAACCACAAACCTCTACCTTTGAACTATTGCCTTTGGTAGCAGAGCGGGACGGCCTGCCGACGGACGGGTAATGACCCCCAGTGTATGTGTATGTGCGTGTCATAGTTACAAAGAAATTCCATTTTCTTTAGCCGTTCCCGTTCCAACTTCCCATTCCGAATCACCATTCCATGTTTGAGTAACTGTAACAGGGAATGGCAATTGTTGCCCATTTGCGTTCCCCATTTTGGATACCAATTTTTTGTTCCTGGTAACTGAGTGTGTGTGTGTGTGTGTGTGTGTGTGTGTGTGAGAGAGAGAGAGAGAGAGAGAGAGATATAGATTGCACCTCTACATGTCCTAGTATCTCTTTCCTATATATAGAGAGATAGTGTGCACGTGTGTATTACACATTTATGCTTTATGACTTTGTTTAGACACTTAACTAAAAGCCATAAGCACGAGAGAAAAGAAAGGGGGAAGGGGGGGGTTTTGCTAATTACCTGGAGCTAGTGAACTCGAAGAGCTTGCCAGAAGAAGAGAAGATGATGAGGCCTACATCAGCATCGCAGAGGATGGAGAGCTCCTGCGCCTTCTTCACCAGTCCTGTGCGTCTCTTTGCAAAAGTCACCTGTCTGCTGCTAGAGTTCTCAATTCTGCGAATCTCTATCTTGCCCCTCCCCATTTTCTGTCTGATCTCTCTCTCTCTCTCTCTCTCTCTCTCTCTCTCTCTCTCCGCGCCTCTACCTCCCTAATCCTCTCTTCTTTATGTTATGAATTAATTAAACCCTCAACTCTGCATCAGCCAGATGGCTCAACTGCTACTTAATGGCAAGGAGCGACGGACCTTGCACATACATCTATGTTATATATATATATGTGTTCAAATAGGGTAAGCCTTTCCTTTGAGGGAAGCTTGCTTGTACAAATCAGGCGACTGGGAGGGGTGTGTGTGTGCGCGCGCGCGCGCGCGCGAATACACCCCACTTTCCGTATATGGGCATTGTTGGGCCGACGCGATGGGCGTAAAGGAAGGGTGGGCAACTTGGTTGAGTTGGCATTGTGCAAGTGGATGAAGGCGCCAAGGACAGGATGTGAAAGGTGTCTTGCCCTCTATAGCCTGTGTACGAATGGAGCTTTAAAAGGCAGGGGCAATGGCAACAAGAGTACGACTAGTGAAAGGTGTGTGTGTCTCTCTCTTCTAGGTTCTCTCTTACGCACACACACCGCTCTCTACTCTCTATTGACACGGGTGACGGCATGCACACAGAAGAGAGAGGGGGTAGAGAGCGGTGTCTGAATGAATGATTACTCTAGAGTCTATGGTGGTGGTGGACCGATGGTGTTGGGCACACACAGCGTATCTGCCATCATTGATGCAAGTAGTGTTTGTGTAGGGGTGCGGGGTTGTGTCAAAAATGGAAAGAGGACAAATGCAGGAAAGGGATAGGCCTAAATTGTAAGGACTCGCTCAGTCTCCCCAATCCCTTTAGATCAATCCCACCATTTCCAGGCAAGGCATAATGTCCCCATCACCTTTCAAGTGGGTGCTCTCTTTTCTCACATTTTGTTTCCAAGTTCCCGCATGCAGTTATGGGCCAAATCAAACTCACTCTCTCTCTCTCTCTCTCTCTCTCTCTCAATTGTTTCATCTATAATGGTCTCCACACAAAGTGGGTTCTGCTCCGCATTTTTGGCCTCCCTATAGCGATGCCTTCTCTTTTTGCTTACTA
Source organism: Adiantum capillus-veneris (assembly GCF_014529385.1). Taxonomy (NCBI): domain Eukaryota; kingdom Viridiplantae; phylum Streptophyta; class Polypodiopsida; order Polypodiales; family Pteridaceae; genus Adiantum; species Adiantum capillus-veneris. Next base: position 8,393,469 of record NC_140938.1, read on the forward strand.
AAATAAAAAAAAAGATTGAGTTATAATTTCAGTATTTTTTGATAGGCCAAAAATGTTGATTGGTTGAAATAAGATCGTGGACATTCATTGTTGTAAAACCGTGTCAAAAAAATGATGAAGCATTTAAATGGTGATCTTGAGAAGTAGGCATCGTGATTCGTGTCTTTGAGACTCAAGGTTTTTGTCACGTCGTCACCTTGGATATCTTTGTCTTGGGAGGTGGATGGTTGACATGAAGTGGGGTGAGGTTTTTGAGGCCATTATGAATTGTCTCTCTCTCTCTCTCTCTCTCTCTCTCTCTCTCTCTCTCTCTCTCTCTCCGTGCTTGCGCGCCGCAGGCCCAGCCCCCCTTCCCCAGACTACGGACTGACCTCGCCTCCTTCTCTCTCATTTTCTCCACCTACGTAGTCCCCGCCATTCCAAGCTGCGAGCCTGCTAGGGTGTGTCTTTTTATGGAGGCTAGGGTTATGTAGTGTATCAACTACAGTCTACACCGCTCTGTCAAATGATTTGCATGCACGACTCTCTCTTTCTCACGCACATATTGTTTTGTAGGGGCGACTTCGGGGGTTTGGGGAGGAGAGAGAGAGAGAGAGAGAGAGAGAGAGAGAGAGAGAGAGTAAAGGCTGTCATACATGCTCAGGTCCTTTTGGAGCGGTAGAGAGAAGCACTCTTGCGAGTGTGGCTGAGGTGGGAAGAGCAATTTGTGTGTGCAGACTTTCCAAACCAGGGGAAGGTGGAGGAAATAAGCAAGCTGCATGCAGGTTTTCTAAGGCTCGCAAAGAGGGAGGGCAAGCATGCTAAGGAGGCAAAGCCCATTGGCATGAGAGGAAGCTGCAAGAGGGGAAAAGAGATCTGGGACAGTAATAGCCCCATTTGGTTTTCATGGCATTGGTGGTAGAGGGGCATGAGGGTGCACAGTTGGAGAAGTAAAAAGGTTTTCTCCTTTTCTGTGAGGGTGAGAGAGGCAGAGAGGACACACTTTGCTAGCAAGGGAAGCGAAAGAAGTGGGCAAAGGGAGAGGATATTTGCGACAAAGGTATATCTTCGCCTCACTGTTGCTCGTGAGCACTGTGCCACACTCTTCCTCTTATCGGATCTTCCTACCAGATGGGCTCTTGCGCCGGCTATAGTATTTGCAGGTGCTTTTAAGGGCCAGCTAACGAGCAAACAAGATAGATGGCATGCTAGAATGGGTCATGGTGAGCAAGATCCATGGGGTAGGTCATAAGCATGGGACTCCCCAGAGTACCGCAACAGAGCATGAGTGGAAGGCATGGGATTGCCACTACAGCAGGCCTGTACGAGGTGGAAACATGAGGTGGAGAGAATCCATAGGGCGAGAGAATGCACGTTGAGGTTGCTAGTGTGGGGCCGCTGCCGAATCCTTCATTTGTGGATATCTCGAATACAAGACGTCTGCCAGCACGGGTGCCTCTGCCACCACCTTCAAGCTTTCGCACAGCTTACTCTTGCTCCAAGACCCTCCTCTCCTTCAATTAGTAACCACCCCCCACTCCGCCTACAACAGCTCCTCCTTCATGATGCCCATGCAACAACTCCTCCTTCATGATGAGCATGCTCTCCACATTCTTCCTATTACAAATCTGGAACATCTCTAATGAGTGTGTTGCTGCCCAATACGATGAATAGGGTTCTTGCTATGTGACACACCAACCCACGTGCAAGAAGCTTTGCTTCCTGTGATGGCATCACTTCTTGCACAGCTACTCATCCACACGGCATTCCTAGCTGGGATACTCTCACCTTCAGCTCCACCGCACTAGGCATGCACTCTGTTGATCTTGATGTTTCCCTTCATAGCCATATCTACCAATGTACCATATCTACCTGCTCTATATTATGCCTGGCCAAATGTCAATAGGTTTTGGAGCAGGGGGGGTAGCAGGTACGACATGCATTACTTTAGCAGCTACGAAGAGAAACATCAAGATCAACAGAGTGCATGCCATATCTGCTTTTAATTATATGGCACTAATTATATGTTTCTTTAGTCATACCCTTGGGTACGAGATTGGTGAAGCTATACATCACAAGCGGCCTGCATCATGGCCTCATCCTAGACCATCTTTCTTCCCTAGTTTTGTAGATGGTATTGGAGGTCGATCATGCCTTGTGCATGTTAGAAGTTAACCAAATTGCAGTACTACATGCATCAACACCGTTGCTGCAAATTTATTGCTACTCTTGCTGTGCCTGGAGCGTAGGTGAAACACACCTCTTAAAGTTAATCCTATAAGCCCCAGAATGACACACAATCATCACAATAAACACCGTCTCACACAATCATCACAATAAACACCACCTCCATCACACTTGGCTTGTAACAACAAATGGACATTATAAGTGTTCTAACCATATGTTGCAGTTTGAAATCAACCCAATGTTTTCACTTCTCTCTATAGAGTGAAATTAAATTTGAAGAGGTCTTTCTGGTCTCTCCATTTCTCTATAGCATCATTATTTTTGTATGTGTTTAAACGTGAACCTACAAATATTTCATGCACAAATGAGCACTATATTTGCAAGTATTTACAGACTAGAGACGTTGATCTATAAGTGCACGAAGTAGCTTAAAGTGATTTTCCTGTTAAGTTTATTCAATGGAGTGAGTAAGTCTTTTGTTTGCGTGCATTTTTTTATAGGCAGGCCTTGTGATTTTATCACTTGGCAGACTAATGTGGAGTGTTTTTTATGGGTATGAGAGCACTGGAGTCCTCTTACATTGTTGTGTCATCTATGCCCAATACATTTTGATGAGCTCATGGTCGCTTTTGTGAATTTTAGGGTTCATGAGCGAGAGATGTGTTCGTAGTTTTTTAATGCAGCACAAGAAGAGGTACCTTGCCTCCGTTTTTAGTGTGTCAAAATGGCCAAAATCTGGATAAAGGTGGTTTTCTTGCTTCTTGATGCGACATATGAGGAGGGGCAATATTTGCAAGGTTTCTCTTTGTGTTGTTGCATGAAAACTTGCAAGTTGTCCTCCAAGCAGTGGTAGTTTGCAACTATGAGTCTACATAGTTAGAAGTCACGTGCATAACATCTCTGCCTGCAAGAGGAGAAGCTACGAATCCATCTGAATTTGTAACGCGAGGCTTTGAAAGATACACGGTTTAGACACTTGGTGGGCAATACAAGGCCGTGAAACAAGAAAGCTATTCCAAATATATTTGCTGTGTTTTCAATGTTTGGGTCATTGTTTGCAGTTTGTTTTTATTGACATGGAATATTCATAATTATCGCTAATTTCCTATGGAGATCCATATTGAAACTTATATTGTCTATGCAATTGCATTGCTATCATGTATTTTGACTCTTGTGCATAGACTCTCCATTCACGTGGAAAGAAACAATTCATGGATCGGTTTTTTCCCCCCTGTACATAGGTTTTGGAATTCAAGAAGCATGGTTTGGTGAAAAATTATGATGGTTTAGAGACGATTAAAATCGAATGGTTTGATTGTTTTTTTTGAAATTGTCATGTGTATTTTTTAATGATGTTTCACTTTCACCTTAGGAAATATGTTTTCGAAATGTCAGCATAGCAATACAAAAATTGAAGTATTTTAAAGTATCGGAAGTTTCAACGTGGCTATTTCTTTTGGGATTGTTGTTTGTTGTAATTGGATGGAGGTAGTAACTTTGCTACTCATATGCAATGGGAGTGGGTACTTATTATAGCAGTGCGGTAGTGATTTCCACTCGTGCATATCTCCCCCCCCCACGACACTAAGTGACACATAACATTAAAGAGGAGGGGGTAAGGGGATCGACGGCGCGGAAGTGGATGCGGGGAGTCCGGGGCAGATTAAACCCGGACACGCGGCAAGTCAACGCGAAAAAGAACCCGGGCGACGATTCGATTTGAACCCAAGGCTTTGTCACCCAGATTGTGACGCATGGGGTAACCATCCCACCCGCGCGCACATGTTGTACCCATGGCCCGGGTTTTTGGGATTTTATTATTAAAACATAGACATTACTCGAGTTTAATCTGTGGCCGGATTTAATTTTTAAGTGCCCATCTACGACTGCAACCTCTCCGATTTTCGTGCACACACTTCTCTGCCCTCGATCCCCTTTCCCCCCCCCTTCTTTAATACTATGTGTTATTTAGTCCTGAGCCCCCCCCCCCCCCCCAAATTTCTATTGATTTAATGAGTTGGGTTGGAAAATCCTCCACTCCTTTACCTCACTCTCTCTGGACTCTCTCTTTCCGTTGTTATTATATATGGAAAATAACTCCTCCACTTGCTTATCTTCCTCTCTTTTGCCTCTATCTTATGTCCTTGTATAAATCCTCATACAAACTACTTGATGTGGTTATCAAGCCCCCTCTAAAATTAAAGGCTTCACCATCATGTTTAAAGTTGTTTCATTGCCTAAATTATGATCTTCATTTCTTAAGGGCAAGCCTTGTGATTTTATCACTTGTTTCAAATCACAACACACACCCAATTACCCCCATAGGTGGAGGCAATCCGACTTAAGGTGAGTCTTCCCCATCGGCAAAACACATGGGAAACGTCTCCAAAAGGTTAGAACATGTCTTTAAACGGTCAAGAGGTGTTGAACCCACCACCTTTGAACTCATAGGCTATGATTCTTCCAACTAAACTAGCACTAGTTGGCACAGCATCACCTTTATTGCCAAGCTTGAAGGAGTTGGAAAAGCTTTGGATTTTGGAAGATGAAGCCTCTTGTTGTTTATGGTGCTTGTTGACATGCTAATGCATGCCTTACAAAAGAAGAGGGATAGATGTACATTCTTTTGTGTATGTGTTTTTAGCTTGCAAAGGGTTCCTCTAGTATTCAATGGGTCATCTTAGTTTCTCGTGTCTTAGAATGCTCGTGTGAGGTTATTCACATGAGATCAAAACAAGAAAGCAAGATTAAGTTTGTCTCTTTAGTATGTAGGTCACCTCAAGAGTTCATCTAAACCTTGAACTCAAGACTCCCAGTGAGGTTATGGGCATGGAGAGACTTGTCGAGTAGATGCTAAAGATGCACCAAAGTTCGCCACACCGACTTCCTAAAATTTCATGGGAGAGAAGTGACAAAGTTTGAAAAACTCATAGAACCACAATTTTTAGCTTGGATATGGGGGCAAGACATCAAGAAGTGGTTCGGAAGATGGGATGCAACACACTCATGATACGAGACATATTTCCCCAATCACAAAAGTGTACTCCCTAATCCACAATTCACACCATAGTAATGATCTAGCTTAGCTCCCACTCCTCTCGATGTGAGACAAGCATTGGGGCCTTTGGAGAAGAGTCCCTTCATGAATCCCATTGAAGTTTGAAAGTTTGAGCATCTTGAATGCTTAACTTTTGATCACATTTTCATCGTGGATCTCTCCCTACATTCCTCTCTCCTATCCACTCTATAGACTACAATTGCCACCCTCTCTCCAAAGTCCTCAAGCATCAACAATCATTGATCAGCTCCACGAAGAGTGTGAGACATGTTTCATTTGGTCTCATAGGTCATATTCAACCTTTGAAGAGCCACTTCATAGACTTCCAATTGCCACCCTCATATCCCCACTCGTCAAGCATTCAGAGTCATTGATGAGCTCAACATAGAGTGTGAGACGTCTTTCATTGCTCCTGTAGGTCATATCTTCAAGGCAATAATCTCTCTCTCTCTCTCTCTCTCTCTCTCTCTCTCTCTGTGTGTGTGTGTGTGTGTGTGTGTGTGTGTGTGTAACCTCTGCCGTTTCGTAATTGTTTACATGAAACCCTAACCGAATAGTGCATCCTCTGTCTCCCCCAAGCAAGGGGCAACCTGTGGGGGGGCGCTAAGCCTCTAGTGTAGCCCCACCTCAAAGCTGAGCCGCCGTCAGATCGCGAGCGGGTAATCTATTTTTGAGCGCTCAGTAGCACGCAACATAACCTAATACAACTCTGTGGTCCACAATAAAGCAATGTTGTTGCCGCCCATTCCTCGTTGAGGCGGTGATAGCCATTGCTCACTGTGGAATGCTGAGCAATGTGAGTCAACAACAAACAGGCACATAGATTTTGAATTAGATCTCACTCCCACATTAAGCTCAATGGAGCTTCTTAAGGATAACGAAAAGTTGCAGGCAGGGCCACACAGGAGGAAGTTGGTCGCGGTCAAGAAAGGAGATACATCAAAGACTCCTGCGATGACATGGCCAAGTTTTGTCATTGTCTTAGCAGTATGAGCAAATCTGAACGCATTGAACAAATCCAATTGGCCCTTGATCGGGTCATAGAAGAGAATCGAAATCTCGAAACTTGCCTTGGTAAGCTCGAGGCTCGGGTTGAATCCATGGTCAATCTTGCCTCAACAAGGTGAAGGAAGTCGAGGCAAAGGTGACCAAAGCTCACTGAGTGACACTTGCTGTTGGGGTGTAGGCCAGGTGGCCGTGGGAAACCACCCTTATACACTTGCTTTCCCCTATTCAATATAGGGAGAGAAAGAGGAAGAGTTTACTTCTACTCTTTCTTCTCCACTAACCCACACAGTGGCTGCCTGTGCATCTTCCCCTTCCCCATTTCTCTTCTTCCCCTCTCTTGCACACACTCCGTACACGCACACGCGTACTCATCAATTGGTATCAGAGCTACGGCGGAGAACCACCCGTGCAACCGCTCTCTGACGATCGACTCGAAAGCACGAAGCTCGGCTATGGCAGCTTGAGCGAGGTGACAGCAATGGAGCTCGGCACGTCACAACACCGCATCGGATTGGATCGGATCGGCAACAATTGTGAGCAAGAATTGCAAGCTTTGGAAGCTCGGGAGCAAAGCAGTAGGACTCAACAAGAGAAGGGGATCTGAGGGAATTCGAGCACCCAAGCATTGCTTGAGGTGCAAAGCATTGCATCGAATTCAGCTTGGTATAATCAAGCTATCATAAGCCGTGCGCAAAACAAAAGCCGAACAGTAGCTCAAATCGAAGGCTTGAAGGGCATTCAGCAAGTGAATCGAGGTAGCTCGAAGGTCTACTCATGAAGCATTCAAAGGCTTGAAGCCTTGACAGCCAGAGCATTCAAGGGGGAAGCATCGGGCAGGGCCAGCATAGCAAGTTATGTAGGAGCCGGTTCTTTCAAGAAATTGAAGCCATTGGCAGGCAAAACACACACACACACACACACACACACACACACTGTGTGTAGAGAGCTATTGAAGGAAGACAAATCGGGCAAGACGCGAAGCTGAAGAGTAGGCAATTGCGGGATTACAGTTGCAATTGGGGAGCCACAACAAGGTTGAAAGGGGTCGACCAAGCTACAGTAGACTCGAGGAGCAAGAAATCGACAGTGAGTACCCTCAGTTGAGTGTAGAGAAATCGGCAACATCGGGCAGTAGGCAGACAAAGAAGCTTGGAAATTGAGAGAGCTTGCAGTCGAAGGCAATCGAGAGGAAAAAAAAAGCCTTGGAAGGCAAGCCGAGCAGCAGAATCCTCGACTGCCGTGAGCAGCAGAAGCCCGGCACCAAGCTTGAGAGCATGCAGTAGAGTTGTAGCAGAGCGCTAAGCAAACAGAGCCATTGAAGCGGAATTGGGTGCAACTGCAACTGAGTGCAATCGTGTAGACATTGGGGAATTTTGGCATCGAAGGCAATCGAGCAGGATCATGAGATCCGCGGCAGGTCCAACATACGAGGGCGAGGTGGAGGTGCAGCCGAGTACCATATGTCCAATTTCCTCAATACCGTGAGCAGTGCAACACACACACACACACACACACACACACACTCACTGTGTGTCTCGTCAGCGCTGTCACAAGCAGTAAAAACAAAAAAAGCAATAAGAAAATCGATTTACTTTTTTTTTTTGAGCCATAAAACTTCTTTGTGTGCAAGGGGCTATTCCCGCCCAAGGCCCTCGACAACCCGATCTCCTCATTCCCGCCCAAGGCCCTCGACAACCCGATCATTTCCCGATTACAGCCTTGACCCGGCTTGGACCTAGGGTTCAGCAGAGCTACGCGGCTCGTAAGAATCAAAAAGAGAGAGAGAAAGCTTGAGATAGAGCGGACACATTGTGTTCGGCTACAGGCGGCGACTAAGCCCGGACGGCACCGACATCGGCCCATTTCCTCGGCATTTCTCGACAACAGAGACTCTCGCCCGGCGGCGGGAGGCGACATCGGCATCAGTTTTCGACACTGATTTGACGATTTCCTAGCATTTCTCCTCCACGGCTTCGAGCACCGACTATTGGCATCATTTTATGACACCATTTCTAGCGCATCGGCTCGGCATTACTTACTCATTGCGGCGGATCTCTGACATCTGACCCAGACACCGGGCGTTTCCCCACACGAGTGCGTTCCCGCGATCGACAACCGTGCTTGCGACATGCGCGGGTGAGGTACCTCTATCATAGAGGAGTGACACCCGGCATCGGCACCGAGCGCACCGATCGCCCTGTACTACACAGTTTACGGATACGACACCTTTGGCGGCTATTCGACTAGCATATTTCTGCTCGGCGGAAGAAATCGGCACATAGCGACACCGACACGCAGGTTACAGTCTACAGGGGGGGTTTTCAGCCCATTCACTCACAGATTCTCTAGGTTACCAGACACAGCGCTTTCACAGGCAATTTGGCAATCATTTCGACAGCAGATATCCCTGCAGGGATCACTTTCACTGCATGCAGCAGTTCTTGGCGCCTGTTTGAGCGCGATTTTACTCATGTACGTTGAGTTGCGGACACTGCCCACTGTACTACCGGAATCCTCGTAGTCCTAGCAGACACAGGAACCAAAGTAGAGACCGCAATGCCAAAAATGTCGAGTGTTACTATTGCCACAAGAAGGGTCGTTACAAAAAGGATTGTCACAGTTTCCTAAGAGATCAGAAAAACATGCAAAAGGATAATTCTGGCAAAGGCAAAAGTACAGTAAAGATTGAGGAGCTCAATATCGTTGAGTCTCCCATGCCTACCACTGCAGTAGAGGATGCTCCTCCTCCCAGTGATGCTCATTATGCCCACAAAGATTCATCTCGAGGTGAGAGCATATGCCTCCGATGTTCTCATTTTCACTTCAGATCTCACTCCAGATGCTTTGGTTGCAAAGATGAGGATTATGCACAGAATTGGATCCTTGATTCTGGTGCAAGTTTTCATGTCACACCGCATAGAGAGTGGTTTTCCTCTTATGCACCCATGCATGGAATAGTCAAACTTGGTGATTCCTATGAGCTTGACATTATTGGCATTGGTGATGTGAAACTTCAGATGCATAATGGCACTACTTTTGTGCTGCAGAATGTCAGACATGTGCCCAAGCTTACGAAAAGCTTGCTTTCTATAGGGCAATTGGATGATCTTGGCTACACTACAGTTTTTGGTAATCGTTCTTGGATGATCCGCAAGAACAACCTTATCATGATGAAAGGCAATAAAAACAGATCCCTGTACTCTTTGTTTGTTTCGAGTGTCGACGAACACTCTATCTATGTTGCCGAGCTGCCGTCTCCTGAGTTGTGGCATAGCCGGCTAGGGCATATTAGCCAAAAGGGAATGAAAACACTTCAGTGTTTTGGCTACTTACCTATGTTAGATTACACGGACTTTCCATTGTGTGAGCATTGTCTATATGGCAAACAGACTAGATTGACATCTTCGCCATTGAATAAGAAACTAGGCGAACCTCTAGACTTGGTGCATAGTGATTTGTGTGGTCCAATGCCACATAAAACTCTAGGGGGAGCGAACTACTTTCTCACGTTCATAGATGATTCCACCAGAAAGGTGTGGGTGTATCTCCTTAAGCGTAAGGAAGAAGTCTTTTCGACATTCCAAAAATTCCTCGCCATGGTTGAGAACCAATTAGGAACAAAGCTCAAAGCTTTTCGCACGGACAATGGTGGAGAATACGTCTCCACAGAGTTCAAGGATTTTTGCAATAGAAGAGGCATTCGGCGACAGTTTACTGCTCCATACACACCTACACAAAATGGGATAGCTGAAAGAATGAATCGTATGATTCAAGAGCGAGTTGTCTCTATGATGTCTATGGCGAAGCTTACTCCAGAGTTTTGGGGGGAAGCTGTTCTGACAGCAGTGCACATCATCAACAGGTCACCTAGTTCTCCTTTGAATTTCAAAATTCCAAAGGAATTATGGACTGGCAAAAGGCCAAGCTATGAGCATTTACGTGTATTTGGATGTGAGGCATATGCACATGTGCCCAAAGAACTTCGTCGGAAGTTAGATCCCAGATCACACAAATGCATCTTTATTGGCTATGGTGCAAACAGAGAGATGGGCTATCGTCTCTGGCACCCAGAATCAAACAAATTCATTCGTAGCTCACATGTGATTTTCAATGAATCAAAAATGCACAAGAAGCCCATCAAAGATGTTGAGTACAGACGTGTTCTTTTTGAGGATGTAGCCTCTGAACCAACTTAGTTCAGTAGTGTTGCACCCACTCCTCAAGTGCAAGACAGTACTATTGCTCTGGAGAGAGCGGAGTCCAGCAGTCAGACACTGAGACGCTCTGAGAGAGTATCACGTGCGCCCGAGCGGTTTGAGCCGGGTATACACCACATTTTGGTCACTGACAGTGGAGAGCCAACCTGCTACAAAGAAGCTATACAAATGGAGGATAGTGTTAAGTGGGAGCAGGCTATGCAATCAGAATACAATTCGATTGTGGCTAATGAGACATGGGATTTGGTTGAATTACCAAAAGGCAAAAATGCTTTACCTTGCAAGTGGGTATACAAGAAGAAGTATACAACGGAAGATCCCGAGCCTAGATACAAGGCTCGTCTAGTTGCCAAGGGTTTCAAGCAGCAAAAAGGTGTGAATTTTGATGAGATTTTCTCTCCAGTCGTCAAGATGACTACACTTCGCACCGTGCTTGGCTTGGTTGCTATCTAGGACATGGAACTTGTCCAAATGGATGTGAACACAGCATTTCTTCACGGGGATCTAGATGAAGATGTCTACATGAAACAACCAGAGGGATTCATATGTGAAACCCAAAAACCAACGAGGACAGAATTGGTTTGTAGACTTAAAAAGGCACTCTATGGCCGCAAGCAAGGTTCAAGGCAATGGTATCAAAAATTTGACAAATTCATGCAGTCTCAGGGTTACATAAGAAGTCAAGAGGATCACTTCTTATACACAAAAAGATTGAACGATTGTTCTTTAATCATCTTGATCTTGTATGTAGATGATATGCTTATAGCAGGCAAATCAATTGATGAAATCAATCAGTTGAAAAAGATGCTAAGCACTCAGTTTTCCATGAAGGATTTGGGAGATGCCAATCACTTTCTTGGTATGCACATCAAGAGAGACAGGCAACGTGGAATTCTTGAATTATCTCAAGAAAAGTACATTCACAAAGTCTTGCAACGTTTTAGTATGCAGGGGGGGAAGTCATTGAGTACCCCAATGCAAGCATACTCCAAACTTAGCAAGGAAGACTCTCCCAAGACAATGGCTGAGAAAGAGGAAATGGCGAAAGTACCATATTCTTCAGCAGTTGGCAGTTTGATGTACGCTATGGTAGCCACAAGACCAGACATTGCACATGCAGTGGGAGTGGTTAGTAGGTACATGGCAAACCCTGGCAAGAAGCATTGGGAAGCAGTGAAGAAAATCCTCAGATATTTGAAAGGTACAACTAGCAAGTGTTTACACTTCGGAAACAGTGATGCATCTATTGTAGGTTACACGGATGCGGATTATGCGGGTTGCGTGGATCGTAGAAGATCCACATCTGGCTATGTGTTCATGTTTGCTGGAGCAGCTATCTCTTGGAGATCGTGTCTCCAAGATTGCACGTCTTCATCTACCACTGAGGCAGAATATGTTGCTGCGTCTGACGCCAGCAAGGAAGCCATATGGTTGGCTCGTCTAGTGGGAGATTTGGGCATTCATGAGGTTCCAGTACTACATTGTGATAGTTAGAGTGCCATTGCTTTGGCAAAGAATCCATTGTTTCACTCAAAGTCGAAATACATAGAGGTCAGATACCATGTCATACGAGATGCGTTGGCTGGCAAGCGTATCGAGCTTGTCAAGGTTCACACTGATGACAACCCTACAGATGCTCTCACAAAGAGCCTAACCTCGGAGCGATTTACACATTGTATAGAACTTATGGGTGTAGGATGAAGCCTTGGCAATGCTTCATCAATTTTGTATAGACTAACTATACTAATGCCACTATTGGCCACCATGACCTTCAAGTGGGAGGTTGTTGGGGTGTAGGCCAGGTGCACTAACCCACACAGTGGCTGCCTGTGCATCTTCCCCTTCCCCATTTCTCTTCTTCCCCTCTCTTGCACACACTCTGTACACGCACACGCGTACTCATCACTTGCCAAAGTAGAGACTTGTGTGATGATGGAGCTTCAAGAACAAAGGCTTCAAGAAGAGAATGATCTTAAGTTGCATTGGTGGGTTGCCCCAAGCTTGGGACACAGTTGAATATGGTTTTTTAGAGCACATCAACTTCCTAAATAAAATACTCAAGCCGGTCAACCTCGACTACGACACGATAGAATGTATCACTTCTAGGAGTGACAAGCCAATACCAAGTGGTCATGCTATTCTCAAGTTCGGGAATAAAAAAGGGAAACTAAAGTTACTGCAACATTCACATCTTGTTAAAGATAGCAAGTTTTGGATTGCAGAGGAACTCACCCCATCACAACTCAAATACAAAGGTGTAGAGCTCAAGAAAGGACATGCGGCACGAAGCAAAGGCCTATGGGCGGTTTACCACAGAGGGAAGGCAATCATACGAGAGTTCCACTTTCACAAGCCTTCTACAACCTTGCCAAACACCACCCCTTAGGTGTTAATTTATTTTCCCTAAGTGATATATGTCACATTTTTATCGTATTTCACTCTTGTTCATGTGTCTAGGAAGAGGAAGAACTTCCATGTACCTTTTTTTGGTCCCATAGGTCATATTTGATCTCTGAGGAGAATAATGAAATCTCTCTCCCTCTCTCTCTCTCTCTCTCTCTCTCTCTCTCTCACACACACACACACACACACACACACACACACACACACACACACACACACACACACACACCCAAGAGTGCAAGGTTGAAACTAATACCTTTACCTACATAGAGATTAATATATTCTTAAAGATAAATATATTCATTGGATGTTGCAACTCATATTTTTTTAAGGACCTCTATGTATGAGAGGGAAAGAATAACACATAGTGATCTCCACAAGCCTTTGTGTGTGTGTGTACATGTGTGCGCACGTGTGTATGTGTGTTTTTCGTTTCAAGTGTCTCTTGTGAAGCACGTGCTAAGACCAAACCTCCAACCTAACTGCAAAGCCTCTAACACAAAGTTTCTCCGCAATTAATGTGTTCTTCATAGTCCTATGTATGATTCCATTGAAATTATCATATAGGTTGCCCTCTATTTCACGAGCAGGGAGGCTCACTAGAGGAGGGTTATGGAGAGGTCTCCCTTGGCACGCGCAGTGGGACTCTTCAATGGTTTTGAAGTTGTTGCTTAAGGGACAGGGGCTGTCCTACGTGGGGACACCCAACTATCCTTTGTCGGCCACATAATTATTAGCAGAGGTAGAGGGAGATCTTCTTCGAGGACAAAATGGCATTCACAATGGTGTGGTTGCATGCAAGGGTGAAGCTTGTGCAAGTGGCAATTGCATGTGCTTTGGTGAGGACTACGTGCGTCGACATGCTTGGCTCCCAAATATCCTAGGATTGAAGGTCGTGCTTCTCAATGATGTGCGGTGCTTTCTTTGCTAACTAGTTTGTTCTTTGGTTGAAAGTTTTTTGAATCAGGTTCATGATAGAGTTGGGCTTGAGTGTTTCTACTAGACCTCCAATTGAATGGTGGGTATGGGAGGGCAATTGCAACCCCCCTTGCAAGTTGCTTTTTTTGTGTGGTCAACCATATGTGTTTTCTATTTTCTGTCTAACTATGTGGCTCCCTGTAAAGTCGTACGCCCGTTCTTGGTTGTAAGGTTGGCTCTCTATAAAGCGCTCTCTCTATCTCTCTCTCTCTCTCTCTCTCTCCTTCTCCTCTACTCTTAGAAGTTAGTATTTAGTACTACTTAAAAAAGGCTTTCCCATTGTGAGTTTCCAAAAGGAGCGAGTGTGGTTTCTTTTCACAAACTTTTGCATTTTTGCAAAAGTTTGTGAAAGGGAAACTCACTTTGGAAACATGTGACCTTCAAATAGGAAGTGGTATCCGAAATAAAGCCTCACATAGGACTTGCACTAGCAAGTGAGATAGATGAAGGACCACCTTTGTGAATAATATGAGAAGAGTTAAGAAATGCATCGTGTGAAGGCCCTCTTAGTAAAGTTAGTTCACCTTAGAGAAAGTTAATACATATAGAGACAAATAGAACGTCCCCATCGGGTCAATGGCCACACATCAATGGCTAAAGAGAGCAAAAGGGACTCTTTTGGCTTTCAACACACGAGTCTTTCCTTTTCTGTCATTTATTTCCCTTTTCCGTCCACCAATAATTCATCCCATCAATCAACCACTCTTCTTTCCCCTTTTTGACAATCTCCCTCCACCTCTTTTGTCTCGTCCTTTCCTTCTAGTTCCCTCCGAGTCTCTCTCTCTCTCTCTCTCTCTCTCTCTCTCTCGTTCAAGTTTCAGTTTTCAACACTCTCTCTCTCTCTCTCTCTCACACACACACACACACACACACACACAAACAAACAGTGCACACTAGTGCTCTAAAAGAACTTATTTGCAAGCACTTAAGAAAAGCTATAAATACAAAACCTAGGAGGTTTTGTCCTTAATCTTGAAGGTATTTAGACAAAACTACACCCAATTCCCCAAAATTTGTAGGTTTTTTCCACCTCCAAAGTTTATTTTTGTAGGGTAAAGGGGCCACCATAAGGCCACTTAAGCCGCATGGAAGATTTTCTCAAGCTTTAATGGAAAGCTCATCATCTACTCCAAGCTTTGTGAGAAGGGAGGCCTACACCAACAACTCTTGGATTAAAGATGCAAATCCAACCAAGAGCCAAGCTTCAATGCATACTCATCTCCTTTACCATGGTAATTACTAAGCTATGCTAAGCTTTTATGAGTGATTATGAGTGGAGATATACTTCTTTCTCGTAAGACTACTCCTTCTTCCTCTCTATCTACTCTCATACCCTGCTAGCTCTCACCATCTTCGAAGGTGTGTGAGGTCTTGGGTCTGAGACTGTGAGGGAATTGATGTTGTGTTTCATAAGTGTTTTGCTTAGTGCTTGAATCTTCCATCTTCATGGCACTAGCTAATTATTGAAGGAACACAAAGAATTATATTGTAAAATGTCTCCCTTGATGGGGGGAACCTACAATACAAAGCCTTTTGGAGGGGGGACCGGCTCCATGTAAATCCGGTCCTCAACTGTTGTCAATAGTTTAATTTCTCTCTCTTTTGAAGTATTGTTCATGCCTATCTAACTAGGTGTTATGCTTTTTGTTGCTCTGTCCACCCAAGCACTCTTGTTATGCTCATTAGGAATCCATTCTAATGAAATGCTCACTATGTTCATGTTATTTTCCGCTACACACAAGTTACTAGGCCATTAAATGTTACATTGGTATCAGAGCACAAGGTTTCTCTTTTCTTGCTCAAGAAGGGAGGTCCTCAAGCTAGCTATAAATGCTTGGTATTATTAATTGTAATTGAAGTAAGTAGAATAGGGATTTTTCAGCCTTGCAGTGCGCCTGCCTTCGTGCAGATAACGGGGCATCACCGTCGAGAGCTATGGTCTTAATAGTGGAGTCCTATGGGGCTTGCCTACGGCTTAACCACTATTGAGCTATTAGAAGCTTGACAGGAGCCGGTACTGTTTTGGTGTTGAAAGACCCTCTCTTCTATTCCTTGCAATTAATGATATTCGAGCCACAAATACAGGAACTTGAGTGCTTTTCTAAAGGGGTAAAGAGGAGCAACAACTAGGGCTTGAAGTGCCAAAGTACACCTAAAAAATTGTTAGAATGGCTCAAAATGATAATTTAACTATCTTATTTCTAGGCTTCAATAAGCCATGGGCAATCCATCCCTCCAAAGTGAAGTGCAACAACAGCTACGTGCTCATGGGATTCTCCAAGCTCCCCACCATGAAGAGAGGTACCTAGGAAGCTTCCTTGTGAGACTTCCAAAAGAGGCCTCTCTCCGATTCGGGAAGGAGAAGAGGATCCATACGAAGGGCTCAAAAATTTTCTTCTTGATGACGCATCTCCTTCCCAAAGGAGAACTCAAGAGCCCCACCAAAGGAACGAGAAAGAAGTGAGTCTCATGCCACCTCGGCGGACATGGCTCCATGCCGAGACAGCAGGCAAAACGCTCTCCATCACCTCCTAAATGGAGAAGACCATCGCACACTTCTCCACACCATAATTCAAAGAGGGATGACAAAAAGCAAGAGAAGAAAAAGGCGAGAAAGAGGTCACCCTCTTCTCCATCTTCTTCATCATCTTCCTCTTATGAAGAAAGTGATCGTGCCGACAAGGAGGACAAAGGCAAGAAAAAGGCGAGAAAGAGGTCACCCTCTTCTCCATCTTCCTCAAATTCTTCATCTTCTGAAGAAAGCGATGGTGCATCTTTTGAACTATAAAAAAGAAGAGGCCATAGGAAATCCTATGCCATGTGGAAGAGATCATTCAAGCTCAAGGAGTTCAAAGAGGGAGGAAAGAGCATCTCTTTCCTTACCTACGGTGGCACCTTTGGTGCTACGGACAAAGTCTTGGCTTTTATCCAACAATTCGATGCGGCGTTTGGAGATGAGTGCTTCATGGAATTCTCTAAGCTACGCCATGTAGCTATGCACTTTCAAAAGTCCGCCAGGCAATGGTGGTCTAGCCTACGGACCAACGGTGAAGCTCCACAAACATGGAAAGCTTTAAGAGCTTCCATCATGAAGCAGTTTTTGGCCACCGATGCCAAAGACAAAGTCCTCACAGAATGGCGAAGCTTAAAGCTCTCTCCCTATGAATCCATTCACAAATATGTAGACAAGTTTTGGGACCTACATCTCAAAGCCACTGTCTTCAAAAATATGAATTTTGGAGAGCAAAAACAACAATTTTGTGCGGGCTTAAGTGAAGAAATGGCGGAGTATGTCAACTCCCAAGGCCACACACTATATATGCGGTTATACACCATACTATGGTGGCTTCTCGAATCAATTTCCAAGCAGCGGCTAAGAGAAATCTTAAGCCCATGGAAAACAAGGGTTTCAATGAGCCTAAGGGGAAGGACAATGTCAAAAAATCTCCTAAGGGCAATTCCAATAACAACAAAGCTAAGGAGAAGGGAGTTTACAAAGGCAAAAATAAACTCTCTCCTGAAGAGATTGAGCGTTATCGTAAAGATAACCGTTGTTTCAAGTGCAACAAGCAAGGGCATGCGTACCATGCTTGTCCCCAAAAGAACACCCGCCATGAGCCTCCTAGAGCTACCTTGGTCGAAATCCAAGAGGAGGAAGCTCACCACAAAGGATCTCCTCTATGCCATGCTTGGGGAAAGGTAAGAGAACATGATGCTTTTATTCTTTCTGACCTTGGTTCTACTCACAATTTCATATCCACAGAGTTGGCCACCAAGCTAGGCATCCAAGCATATGAGATGGGAGATGTCCTACCCACAGATGGTTCTTTCAAAGGGCAAGAAGCTTCAGTCACTCCCTTAATCAAGAAATTGAGGCTCCATGTCCAAAGCTATGTGGACAAAGAGGACTTCTTTATCTCTCCTCTTAAACACAAGGATGTAATCCTAGGGGCACCATGGTTTGATCGCATGGTTGCCAATGTTAAATTCCGTGAAAGGAAATCTACTTTAAGTACAGGAAAAAAGATATGTACATAGATTCCAAAGAGATGGGTAACACCATACCCATTGTACATACGCAAGCTTTCAATAAGTCAATAAAGAGCTCTATTTCCGTGTACATGATTTTTGTTGAAGGTTCTCAAAATGAGCCTAACGCTTTAGCAAAAGAAAATAAAAATGATCGCAAGAAATTAGAGTTATATATCCAATTTTTTCAAGGGTTTTCAAGATGTCTTTATTGACGACATCCCTTGTGAACTACCTCCTTAACGAGGCAATGATGACCATGCAATTGAACTTCTTCTAGGAAGTTCATCGCCTAATAAACCTCCTTATAGAGTTTCTCAAGCTCAACAAGAGGAGATTATGCAGCAAGTGCATGAGTTAGTTGAGAAGGGCATGGTTAGGCCTAGCTCATCTCCATTTTGTTCATCTATGCTATTAGTGCAAAAGAAAGACGATACATATCGTATGTGTGTCGACTATAGAGTACTAAATAGGATCATGATCAAAAATAGGTTTCCCGTTCCACAGGTAGAAGACCTATTTGATAAGCTACAAGGGTCAACCTAGCTACTTCAGTAGAATTGACCTAAAAAGTGGCTACCATCAAATAAGGATATTTGATCAAGACATTGTAAAGACCGCATTTTGCACTACATTTGGTCTTTATGAATGCATTGTCATGCCTTTTGGTTTGACCAATGCACTAGCCACATTCAACCACTTGATGGAGAAGCTATTCAGGCCTCACTGAACCTTTACTGGAGTGTTCTTTGATGATATCATCATCTATTCTAATTCACTAGACGAACACAAGCAACACCTCCAGGTAATATTTCAAGTTCTATGAGAGAATAAACTTTATGTTAATCGAAAGAAAAGTGTGTTTTTCTTACAAGAGATTCAATATTTAGGTCACATTATCTCTCAAGATAGCATCCAAACGGGTCCATCAAAGTCAGAGGTAATAAAAGGATGGCCTAAACCAAGGAATCTTCATGAACTAAGAAGCTTTATACGTATGTGTGCATACTATAGACGCTTCATAGAAAAGTTCTCACAAATCGCGGGACCATTACATGACTTAACAAAGAAAAACGTTAGGTATACATGGTCTGCCAAGGAGAACAATGCTTTCAAAAAACTTAAAGAAAAACTTTTCTCCCAACTCGTGCTTACATTGCCGGATCTCTCAAAGCCATTTGAGGTCCAAGGTGACGCTTGTGGTTATTGCCTTGGAGCTGTTTTACTCCAAGAAGGGCATGCCATAGCCTATGAAAGTCGAGGGCTCGACCCTGTTGAGCAAGCTCTAGGCATGTACGAAAAGGAACTCCTCGCAGTTCTACATGCCTTAGACTCATGGAAGCACTATTTACTGGGGACTCGTTTCATTCTGCGGACGGATCACCAAAGCCTTAAGTACTTTATGACACAGACCAAGCTCTCTGACAAACAAATGAGGTGGGCAAATTTTCTTTTGCAATTTCATTTTCATATTGCTCACATTGCTGGCAAGCATAATCAAGTAGTAGCCCATGCATTCTCAGGACGGCCGAGAGTGAATGCGGTTTCCATAGCAACTCACAATGATCTATCTTCTATGATAGATGAGTATGCTATTGATCCCGAATTTAGAGATGTGATTTCAACCTTTGCACTAGGGAAGAAAGAGGAACCATTTACTTTACAAGATGGTTATCTTCTCTATGGAAATAGACTATGCATTACTAACTCACTACGTGAGAAAGTAATGTATGAATCTCATGCTCCTCCTTATGCGGGGCATAGAGGGATTCAGTCTACCCTAAAAGGGATTGAAACATTTTTCTAGTGGCCTACCATGAAAGCAAACAGACAAGAGTATGTTTCTAAATGTGTGGTATGCCAAAAGATGAAGATTGATAGAGGGAAGCAACCTGCATTTCTTCAACCTTTGCCAATCCCTTATTCACCATGGGAGAGCATATCCATGGATTTTATCTTTGGATTGCTTAAGTCTATCCATGGGAATATGGGAATATGGACGATAGTAGACAGTTTCAGCAAACAAGGTCATTTTATACCTGTCAAAAAGACTATCAAAGCCCATCAAATGGCAACTCTCTTCATTTCAAAAATCTTCAAGTACCATGGCTTGCCAATATCCATAGTGTCGGATAGAGATCCTCGAATGACCAGTAATTTCTGGAAGGGTCTCTTTGATAATTTAGGGACAAGACTAAACTTCTCTTTGGCCTATCACCCGCAAATGGATGGCCAAAGTGAAATAGATAACCTTACAATTCTTGATCTACTAAAAGCCTATGTAATGGAAGTAGATCAAAGGTCCCAATGGGAGAATTACTTACCCTTAGTGGAGTATGCCTACAATAACATTGTACATAATTCCACGGGAAAAGCACCTTTCGAGGTAATTGCGGGAAGATCAAAAAGTCCCCTGCTACTTAAGGTACACAGGAAGATCTTCGCTGCAAATGAGTATAGCCGAGACCTACAAGAATCTTTTCCAAAAGATTAAGGATGCTATCTCTATCTCATAGCAAAAAAAAGGCTGTTGCTGATAAGCACAAAAGAGCCCAAGCCTTAAAGAAAATGATTGGGTCTTGCTTAAATTTGCCAAGGCTCGATTAAGGCACACGACAGGCAAGAATCCTACGGGACACCAAACGCACTATGCTAAGTAGAAAAAATGTACTATGGTCCCTTCCAAATTCTTAGACTAATCAATGAGATGGCCTATCAACTCAAGTTGCCCGATCGTTGGTTCATACACAATGCTTTCCATGTGAGCCTACTAAAGCCTTACAAAGGAGAACCACCTCAAGAACTAACTATTGAAGACCCACCAGAGATCAAGGACCAAGAAGAGGTGCTGCAACCCGAGTCCATTCTCCGACATGAAGACAAGGTATTAAGAGGCGGTAAGACTATCCGACGATATCTTATTAAGTTTAAGAATTATTCTTTTGAAGATGCTAGATGGATGCAAGGCATACAATTAAAGGATAACCTAAACCTTGTCAATGCTTCCCTAGAGTAAACAAATGTACAAATGTTTAAAATGAACAAAGTTTTTGTCTTATAAGACTCTCTTTTTCTTTATTGTGCACAAATGTTAACTAGTATGCATGCTTAGAATCAAGTTTGCAGAGATGACGTCTCCCAAACACCAAGCAGAGCTTGTCACTCTACAATGGAAGATTGATAAGACTAATGCGTATACATGCTTGTGGCAGCCGCCTTAGGCTCTCAAGCACCAAACGGATTAGTCATCCATTCTGGAATGATGTCGTAGCGTAAGATAGGGATCCTCTACCCGCTAGAAAAAGGACTAATGAATAGGCTTTATCTTCTCTACCCCATAGTCGAGGACGTTTCAAGAGAGAGGTAATGTCATAATAACTAATATCTAATTCTCCTAAATGATTTTCTCATGTTAAACTGATCATTTAATATGGGGAAGTACCAGGGGAGAAAAAGCTATAATATTGGTTAAGCTGGCAGACCGGCCACAGTAAGGATCCAATGGAGGGAAAGTAGGGATCCAAAGGGGGGCCTGCAATGTGCAACAATGGGCTCCAAAGACCTTAAGGTTAAGCCCATTAAGACTTCCAAAATGCTAAGGTTCCAAAATTCAAAGGTAAGTCCAAATGGTCAAGCTTAATGAAACTGGATGCTTTGTGGGTGTACAAAAAGTCTTCAAGTGGTGCTAGATTGATGGGGGTGAGCCCTTTTAGTAGGGGATGAGAGATAAACACACACACAGACACACACATACACACTCATGCAAGCCCCTTTACACAAAGGGAATGAGGGACACATGTTAGCTCCCTAGCCCAGTTGCCCCCAAGGTGCACTCAAATCCTATTGGATGTCCATAGAGGTGGACCAATGAGAATTAGGCTAGAGTACTTTTAGTTTAATTCATTTAAAAACACTTGATAAAAGAACCAATAAGAATTAAGATCTCTAGAAGACTATTGGACAGTCTCCCAAGGGGTCCAATGAGCATTCAGCAGCCTAATGGCTTGCCTGCTTCCTATTGGCTAGAAGACAAAGAGGTTTAATGAGAATTTAGTTGCATTATTTAATTACCTAAAGCTCTCACAAAAGGGGAAAAGGGAACACATGTCACAAGGCTATCACTTATGCCTCTTAATTCCTATTGGCTAAGCTTGGAAAGGTCTAATGGGAAGCCAGCAGGAGGAATTAGCAAGAGGGGTCGACCAAGATGAGAGAGGGGGCTGATTTGTGAAGGCATTCTCACACACACACTCAGACAATATCATGTGTGAGGCAAGAAGACTCTCTCTCCCCTTCTCAAGCTTTAATGGAAAGCTCATCATCTACTCCAAGCTTGTGAGAAGGGAGGCCTACACCAACAACTCTTGGCTTTGGGATGCAAATCCAACCAAGAGCCAAGCTTCAATTCATGCTCATCTCCTCTACCATTAGGAGAAAGTTGGACTCACTTTTGGGCCCTGTAAGAAGTGCCACGTCGGCTTAGAGAGAGAAAATGAAAATTTTAACTTGTGCATTTTATGTGATACTTTTTTGCGCAACAAAAAGCCAAAATGACATTCTTTGGTAGGTAGCCGCCGTCTTTACCATTCTTATCCTTCGTTCTCTTGTCAAGAATCCAACTAATCGTATGACTAATGATTTGAAATGCCAACTTATAAGCGTTCCCTCCAGAAACATAAGCCACATGAACTCTATCAACTCTAAACTTGAGAATATGGTTTTCCCTCCCAAAACCTGAGACATTTCTCCCTCTTCTTCTCTATCAACTCTAGGAATGGAGAACACATCTTTTCCTTATGAAAACACTAATTTGAACTTACAATCCTCGGCCCCTTCATCTTGAACACTTATCCAAAGAAAGAACACACATCATCTTCATGTTGATGTATTGCAAGAGTACGCACCGTTGCAGAAACATAGGAGGGAGTCTTTCTTATCTCAATGGGAGAAAGAACTTAGAAGGACAAACAAGGAACATCATTTGGATTTGTGGACCGATGGGTCTATTTATCCAAAGGATCCTACGACAAATGCGCCACCTCCCTTTGCTAATATCACTAACCTCTTACATTTCACAGGCGATGGCAAGGATGGGCTATTGGGATACACCGAAAATTTGGAAATGAGAGGATTGAATGCGAAAAGGCAAAGAAACTTCCTGGCAATGGAGAACATGCAGCTGAAGAAACTTAATGAAGCATGCTCTCAAAAGATTTCATCAAACAAAGAGACAATCCAAGGCCTTGAGAAGAAGATCACAAGTTTGCGAGAGAAAGACACCGTGCTTGGTAGTCGGAAAAGAAAACGAGATCTGTGCAACCTTGAGAACATGAAGGTTGGTAGTGGTGGCCTGAAAAAATGAATACGAGCTTTAAGGTAACTCGAAGTTTGTTTCTTCAATGTCCTTCATTAAGAAGTGGATACACTTACTTTCCTATACATGATCATAAGGCATTGTGCTTTTTTGGCAGGTCTTTATTGCATCCAAACTCAAACGGTGCAGGCTTCAATGCCGGAGTGCATTACAGCCGTCTAGTTCCAAAAGAAGTAGTTGAAGAGATGATAACTCAGAAAAAATTTCGTAAGTTGAAAGGGAGGCTACTTACCTCCTTCATGAACGAGAATCAGCTGGAACCAATGGAAGTGCAAGCAATACTTGATGAGAGTGGCATCTCGTAGATGGGATACAGGGCACTCTTCAAAGCATTAGCTAAAAAATCTCAAAATAAACTACAGAGAGGATCATTGTTGCCAAAGCCATCACATGTAAAGGCTGCTCGCCGGCACGTAAATGATGAGGTGTTTGAGAAACTTGGGTCACCATTCCATATTGAAGCAATGTTCTTAGGCAAGGACGGCAGAGAGGTACAGTTTAACGAGCACAACAACCTCTTCGTTGATCTTGAAGCATTGCAAAGGTATGCAGTTCACTTCATTGACATCAGTCGAGACGAATGCAGTGGGGTTCTCAAGTTTGTTTTAAAGCTCGACGAGTGCAAGGTCCTGAAGAACAAGAAGTTGGAGAGAGTCACCATTACCCTCATGAACAGAGCTCTGGATCCATCAATAACAAAAGAGGATCCACGATACTTCAGCGTGCAATAAGAAACAACATTCTATCTCTAGGATCATTTCAAGTATACTTTGTTCAATCTCTGATAACAAAAATATTGATTATTTGGTTGTTGATTTTGTGTTTTCATTTTTCACTGTAGGTTGATAAGGAAAATTTTGAAATCCTCGATTGGGTTTTTAGTCAAACCCAAATTCCTTCTATCATCAGTGAACAAAGAAACGGAGCCGTTCTTTTAGTGGAAGGATGTGGCGACTACACAGTGGAATGGTGACTTAAAGACTCTTAAGTGTATGTACAACATAACACACAGAGCAGCTGTGGCAAATCCATGCTTATATTGCATGGCTGATGCACAATCACTTGAGAGTGTGCAGTGGATTAGAGCTCCCAACAGACATCTTCAAGATAAAACTTTTAAACCAGTGCTTGATATTCCTCTGAGTAGAGTTCACGTCTATACACTTCATGCACTCTGTCGAATAATTGAAAAGGTGGTTCATTTGTACATATGTTTTTCATGGACATTAAAGCCAGAGAGTGAGTCGAAAAGAGTGATCAAAGCATCAGAGGGAGTGCTCTCAGACATTGGTTTGCATGGAGGCAATGTCAAAATCGAAGAGGATCCTAAGATGTCTCAAAGTCGGTACAAGGTACCGAGGAAAGCATCGATAGACGGAGTGAAGGCAAGAAGGTTTCTTGGGTTTAGCCTCAAAGATTCAGATAGAGAAGAAAGGAGAATCCTGTTCAACAAATGGAAACAGTTACATAAATTGGTTAAAGACAATGCTGGTGGTGGGGCAATCCAGAATCACAAGGCGAACGTGTGGAAATCACTAGATAAATTTTCCACTACCTTGAGCAACATTCTTGGGACCAAAGTAAGCTCACATCATTTCAAGCAGCCTTGCTGGATTGGAAAAAGGCTTACCTTACAGGGTGGGGTGGGCAACATATCACACATTACATGGTAGGTTGGCATTCTACGTATACAAAACAAAATTTTAAATTGTACTCAACTGACCATTTTGTTTTATTTCAATGCAACACATACTGTTCAACCATGGTCCATATTTTGCCAAGACATACGGCTCACTATCAATATGGTCCACACAAGGCATGGAAAAAACCCACTACATGGCAAGAACATGTTATTTTAAGCACACTCGACATGGGGGAGGAAAAGAAAAGGCCAATAGCCTATTAGAGTTACACCAATGGACTTATAGACGACTAATTCATAGAGCAAGGCATAAGGAACTTCTTAAGAGCTCAGAAATTACACGGTCTTTACAACACATCCGCAAAGAGAAGAAACAGATGGCTTGGGGAGCTTCAAATGCGGTGGAGCGCCATGCGAAGTGGTGCCAATCACGAGTCAGGAGCGTGAGAAGATGGAACTGAGCCCGTCGTTTTTATCCTCTTCGATGCACCTCCTTCCTCCTCACTTTGTACCTCTTCGATGTGCAAGCTCTGTAGACGAGCTCGTTCCTTTGTTGATGGCAGCATCCCCATGGGCATCAAGCGTCTTCTTTCCCTCAGAAACAGCCGCTTATTGTATGGATCTAAGCTTTCCGGGTCTTCAACCCCTACAACCAGAGCCTGAGCTGTGTAGGACATGAAATAGGGGGCTCTGAGTGCCTGGCACCCATACCCAATGCCAAATACACGTAGAGCAAACTGTTGTTCAATCAGAATTACTCTTTCTGCGTTTAGTGGGAGGGGGTGCCCACCACACAATCTTGTAATAGCTTTCATTACAAACAGAGGGAACTTTGCATTGTCATAGGAATATTCCTTGTGGTATATTATGATCTACATAATAATTGTAATGAACTTATGGGCCGTAAGTGAGATGAGTACAATTGTCAAGTGCTTGAATTGTTTCTACAAACCTTTTTGTGGTTGAAACGCCCGATGTAGTGAGACAACGCCGCATCCTTGCCTTGGACTCCAGTGACAAGCCCTTGGCGTCAGCCTCCCGCTTTTCTAAGGAAACTATCGTCATACACTAGCACCTGGCAGCAAAAAAAAATGTTCATGATATTTTATCACTCGGCCATCTCTAATACCATCTGAATGATCGACAAAAATTACCATTTGATTCTCGTCCAATTCCAACATCGACCTCCCCCACAAGTGAATAGACTGACTATTCATTACATGATCTTCGGGTGCCACGTGTCTACCCATGTTTTCCAAGCCGAGTTGTTTTGTTGTCAATTCAAGCTGCTCATCTGCTGGAAAATTGGCCTCTCCGGACTTCGCCTCATATAACGTATCTTTAATCAGTTGCGACCCTGAAGTGAACTGTGAGTCGCAGACAGCTGTGTCAGCAATAAGATATTGGTCCACTCCATCATCGTCCACAAACCCCATGTCTGCTTCACAAAAATTTGCAATTGCCGCTAGGCAGTAGTCCTCCCATATATTGAGCTCATGCATGATATCTATGAGCAGAATATAGTGGGTGTCGCCCGCCATAGCAAAGCTCAGGGCACAATTGAGAGGCAAAGTCGTTTCCATACTTGGGCTTTCTTGCCTGCACCCTATTGCTGCATCCGCAAGAGAAACAAGAGTTAAGCCCGCATCAAATGTTTCCTTTAGTACCTCTTCCCGCTCTTCTTCTGGATTTAATTGCACCTCCACATCCTCTACCTCTTCCTCCGGCGCCAATGGACAACTACCGAAAGTTGTTGACTGCAAAGTCTCTGACTCGCCATCCGTCTGCAAGTATAAGTAACAGACAAACCCATGGTAGAATTCCAATAATCGACATTTTTTTAAGTGCTTCATACACCTGTCTTGTACAAGCAGTGCATTGGAGGGACACTTTTCAAGACAACGATTCAGTCTCCTTGAAGCACTCTTGTCAGGGTCAAGGTTGGCAGGGTGCACATATCTCACGCCATCAATTGTCATGGAATTGTCACAAGTGACTGCCTCATACTGTTGCAAATGGTTTTGTAGGTACTCAAAGGAGCAATCTATAATCCTCTGTATAGAAAACTCTGCATTGAACATTCCTGATAGTTTTGGTGCACGATGATGAGCACGGGCGTTATATAAGAATGTGAATAGTTTTTCTTCACATGTATCCTCGCTCACGTCTGTCTCCAGGACTATGATCCCCATTACTGAAAAAAAGCAAGCCAAAACTATTTGGTGTCATAACAAAGCGAATGTTGGGCCTCGAGTACCCCTCAATGTCCTATTTTGCTTGGTTCGGCCCCGTGCACTCATGTCATAAGAGGTGACGTTAGTTGAGTCAAAACCAAGCGAGTAGGGTCCCCAAGAATTTCCGAAGGACCCTCTTCGCTTGGTTCTGTCCCGTGTGCTAAAGTCATAAGAGTTGACGTTAGTTGAGTCAGAACCAAGCAAGTAGGGCCCCCAAGAATTTCCAAACAACTCTATTCGCTTGGTTATGTCCCGTGCGCTAATGTCATATCGACGGGTTATGTCCCGTGCGCTAATGTCATAAGTGGTGATGTTAGTTGAGTCAGTACCAAGCGAGTAGGGCCCCCAAGAATCTTCGAAGGGCCCTATTCGCTTGGTTCTGTCTAGTGGCATTCGGAACAGGTGGATAAGAATAGAGCATATCATGTTATCAGTGATAGATTTATAGGCCTACTCACTACTATGCCTAAACTCAGGCTCGGTCACATAAGGAGTAATTATTCCAACCATGAATGCAATACGGTCACCACATAAGGAGTAATTATTCCAACCATGAATGCGATACGGTCACATAATGAGTAATTATTCCAACCATGCATGTGTTTTTACCCTAACGCAGTGGCTTCAGTGCGCACACAGTTAACAACACACAGGAAGGGGAGAGGTAGGGAGAAAGAACCTGTCTCTGCAATATCCAATGGCGCCGAGTTGGATGGTGATGTCGCAGGCCACCGACAACAAGAACCAGTAGGGGGGCGATGGCGATGGCGACGCGGCAGCAAAGGACTCGACCCAGTGGAGGTCACTCAACGCAGGATCACGAGAGCTGGGCAAGGGGAAGAGTGCAAAAAATGCAAAGGCGATCGGCGTCTGACTCTAAACGCAGGATCACAAGAGCTAGCCAAGGGGAAGGGCGTAGAAAAGGCAAAGGCGATGGAGAATGCAAGGGCGATCGGCATCTGACTCTAAACGCAGTATCACGAGATCTGGCCAAGGGGAAGGGTGCAGAAAAGGCAAAGGCACGAGAGCTGACCAGGCAGAAGGTGCGAGATGGAGATGGAGATGGCGATTGCAAGGGCGATTGGCGTATGTCTGACCCTTAACGGTCACTCAAAAAGGCACGTGGGCTGCGCTCTCAAGGACAACCAGTCCTAAATGGTCTCAGATTCCCATGTAGTACGATTTACCAACCGCAATCTCGGGCATAAGTGAAGTTGTCACCCTCCCCGAGGTAAGCATTCTAAGTTGAGGCATTACCCCCGCCAAGCATCTCAAGTTTCAACTATTCTGCCTCTTTTCGCGTCCTCTACTGCGCATCATTCTAATTAACTTTACCCCCATCGACGCTACGCGATAAGCAAACTCCATCACCTCTTACTCTCGCGTATCCTCCTTCTCTTACTCTTGTTCTGCAGTGCTTCAGCGACGCGAAACTCTACACACAGTGAAGAGGTATGCTACTTACTACCCTTCTGTGCACTTGTATTTTGTGTAGTTGGTTAGTACAAAGCGAATAAGGTAAGGTCACTTAGTCCGAAGGGCCCTATTCGCTTGGTATTGACCAATAGAAAAGTTAAGTGATGTCTGCTAGTACAGAGGTCAATACTAAGAAAATAAGGGGAAGGAAACCCCTGCTTGTTGCAGATTTAGGGCTTTCTTTTGCCAAATACGCGTTTTGATTTCGGTCCAGTGCGCTTGTATTTTGTGTACTTGGTCAGTACCAAGTGAATAAGGTAAGGTCACCTAGTCCGAAGGGCCCTATTCGCTTGGTACCGACCAAAAGAAAAGTTAAGTTATGTCTGCTAGTACAGAGGTCAATACTAAGCAAATAAGGGGAAGGTAACCCCTGCTTGTTGCAGATTTAGGGTTTTCTTTTGCCAAATACGCCTTTTGATTTTATAAGAAAGAAACAAAATTACAACTGAACACCGGGTTTGAGTTAGAAAACACTTCAGACTTTACAAAGAGTGGCCTATTAATTTCCAGGGGGTTTAGGGTTTAGGGGTTTAGGGTTTAGGGTTCACAGCCAGGCTATCTCTTCGCAAAGCATGTTTGCAAAGTTAATGGCTTCCTCATATTTACTGGCTAGCTCAAGCACTTCATCCTTCATTTCCTGAAGCCAATTAATGATTGGCTCCATAGAGCCATTCTCGGCGAGCAATCGCTGCATGTCTTTAGGCCTTCTTGCTTCCAGAGAGTTTTTAAGGATTGAGACCCTCTGCCTGACGATCAGCATTTGCTGCAGCTTTAGGCTAGCATCCTGCACAGAGCATTTAGCAAGTAAGCTCTTCAAACTAGGAGCTTGGAAATTGGGAGCAGAAAGCAAAGAATTACCAGCAACTTACCTCGAGAATTGGCTCCCGTGTTGACAGCAGCCAGTCCCGAGCTGTGTCGGTAGAGAACATTAAAGGTAACATCGGGGGAGGGCCAAGGGGGGACCTCATGAGGAGGGCCCGGATGCGGTGTTGCTGGCACTGCGGGAGTATACCTTGGAAAGGCATCGCCACGTTCTATCCTAAGCTTCTTTTAGTTGTTCTGCGAAACCCTGAGGGAGTCCGAAACAAGTGCTTCTTAAATAGACTTTCAGACATGCCTAAAAAGCAAAGCCTGGGCTCTGGCTTATGAGTGAGTGGTCTGTGAGGGGTGGTACTGCCATGAGGTTTCATGAGAGGTGGACGTGGGAGAGAGAATCAATGGTATCATCCCCCCGATATTAGGGGAGGTGATCGGAGGGAACGACATGACAGTTAGAACCGCATTGATTTAAGATTTCCTTCACATTGCTATTTTGTATCAACGGATGCGAACCTGTTCGCTTGCTTGTACACTTTTATGAGGTCACCACCCAACGAATAAGGTATTTTTTTGCAGGGGTTGCAAACCTGTTCGCTTGGTAGTGATATCTGCTATTACTATTTTTGAAGTCACTATCGAGAGAATAAGGCAAGGCAAACTCTTTCCTATGCACCTATTCGCTCGATAGTGACCTCAGAAAATATAAGTCATGTCTACCTTTACTATTTTCTGAGGTCACTACCGAGTGAATAAGGCAAGGCAACTCTTTCCTATCCATCTTTTTGCTTGGTACTGACCTTTCCTTAAATCTGATGTCCCTTGTGCAGACAAATGAATTGTCTTTTGGTGTTATTGTATTTGTAGAGATGCCTTGTGTAAAGGCCTGCGCTAGGAGGGCAACAGGTGTGTAATGGAATTTGCCTTAATATGTGAGAGTAGCGGAATTTAATGAGAGTACTTTCAAGAAATGATTTTGTGAGCATAGCGGGTTGACATAATTGAAGATAGCAACATAATCATAGCAATTAGTTAACGTGGCATAGACAATACTTTTGCAAGAGAGAGAGAGTTTAGAGAACATGACAACAGTTGAGGACCGGATTTATGTGGAGCCGGTCCCCCCTCCAATAGGCATTTGTATTATGATTTCTCCCATAAAGAGAGACTAGTTACAATACAGTCTTTGTGTTTCTTGTGACCTAGGTGATGCCATGAAGATGGAAGGCTTCATGCATCACAAACATAACATAAACTTGAAGAAAGCTTTAACTATCCCAAGCCTCAGTCCCAAGACCTCAAACACCTTCGAAGGTGGAGAGAGCTAGCAGGGAATGAGGGTAGGGAAGAGGAAGAAGAAACATTTCGTAGGAGAAAGAATTAGTTCCTCACTTATCATACTCTTGTTGTTAGCATACATAATAGCATAGTAATGAAGAAGAAGGAGATGGCAAGCTTAAGCATTGAAGCATGGCTCTTGGTTGGATTTGCACTCCATAGCCAAGAGTGTTGGTGTAGGCTCTCAACCTCTACTTGCTTGGAGAAGGAGAGGGAGCTCTTGCACTTTGCATAGTACACAATGAGAGTGCTTGTGAGTGTGTGTGGGTGAGTATACCCCCTAAGCACCCCCCTAGCTTGCTTGGGTCGACCCCCCCTTGTAGCTCATGCTTGAAGCTCATTGGACCCCTCTAGGCCTAGCCAATCACAAGCAAGAGCCATTACAAGCAACATGGGTAGCCTTGGGACAAGTGTCCCCCTTTCCCCTTTGAGAGAGAGGATTTGATAAATGCAAAATCAATTAGATAATTCAAGTAATTTATCATTGGACCCCTTTGAAGCCTAGCCAATAGGCTTCAAGCAACACATGAAGGTAACATGGGTAGGGACCTGACATGTGTCCTTGCTGCCTCTTCAAGCTGGGGCTTCCCTTGTGAGTGTGAGTGTGTGTTCCCTCTCTCTAATCCCTAGGAAAAGGGCTTGCCCCCCCTCTTGTAGGGATGCTTTTGACTTTAGGAGCTCAAGTACCTTAGTCATCAAGCATGACAAAGCACTTGAAGTAGGGGGTGTTCCCACAAGCATCTTAGGCAAGCTTCTCAAGGCACCTCAAGCACCTTAATCATGCACCAAGTCAAGCACCTCAAGCATGGAGCCAGTCAAGCACCTCAAGTATCTTAATCAAGCACCTCAAGCATGACAAGCACCTCAAGCAGGACAAGCACCTCAAGCACGACAAGCACCTTGATCTTGGGCCGGGTTCCCACCTCAAGCTCAGCCCTAGCTTACCTAAGGTCAAAGGACTTTTACACACATTATTGGAGGTCTTCAATGAAGCTAACCCTAGGGTCTTATGCTCCATTGGTTAGCCTTGCTCTTGATAGACCATCTCCCATTTGGGCCCCTTTACTATTGGCCCCGTGTTGAGATAGATCTATAAGCACATATCTATATCTTAACACTTGTTCCCGTTTATTCTCCCACATTAAGTGATCAATTTAATATGAGAAAATCATTTGGGTTGGTTAGATATTAGATTTTATGACATTACCTCTCTCTTGAAATCATAGTCGTCCTCGACTATGAGGTAGAAGAGATAAAGCCTTAGTTATTAGTCGATCGTACTTAGCGGGTAGAGGATCCCTTTTTTACCCTACGACATCTTTCCAAGATGGATGACTAATCCATTTGGGGCTTGGGAGACATAGCTGCCGCAAGCATGTCTGCTCTTTAGTCCATTTTATTCTCCCAAAGTAGAGTGACAAATTCTACTTGGTGTTTGAGAGACGTCGTCATCACAAACATGATTCTAAGCATGCATACTAGTTAAATTTGTGCACAATTAAAAAGAGGACTAGTCATATAAGACAAAAACATGAGTCATTTAAAAGAAATTTGTACATTTGCTTACTCTAATGTAGCATTGTAAGCATTGACAAGGTTCATACTATCCTTAAGTTGTACTCCTTGCATCCATCTAGCATCTTCAAAAGGATAATTTTTGAACTTAATAAGATACCGTCGGATTATCTTACCATGTCGTAGTACCTTGTCTTCATGCCGAAGGACAGCTTCGGTTTGTAGCACCTCTTCTTGGTCTTCAACTTCGGGAGGGTCTTCAATAATTGGTTCAGTTGGTGGCTCTCCTTTGTAGGGCTTAAGTAGGCTTACATGAAAGGAATTGTGTATAAGCCAATGGTTGGGCAACTTGAGTTGATAAGCCGTCTCATTAATGGGCTTCAAAATTTGGAAAGGACCATAGTATCTTTTTGCTAGTTTAGCATAATACTTTTGATGGCCCGTAGGATTTTTGCCCGTCGTTTGCCTTAATCAAGCCTTAGGAAACTTGAGTAAGACCCAATCATTTTCTTTGAACATTAAGGCTCTTCTGTGCTTATCAGCAGCAGCTTTTTGCCTTTGTTGAGAGATGGCTATAGCCTCCCTAATCTTTTGAAAATATTCTTGTAGGTCACGGCTATACTCATCGGCGGCGAAGATCTTCCCATGTACTTTGAGTAGCAAGGGACTTTTAGGTCTCCCCTCCGAAAGGTGCTTTCCCCGTAGAAGTATGTATAGTATTATTGTAGGCATACTCTACTAGAGGTAAATACTTTTCCCATTGTGAGCGTTGATCTACTTCGGTAACATAAGTCTTGAGTAGATCGAGTATCGTAAGATTGGCTATCTCACTTTGGCCATCCGTTTGTGGGTGATAGGCCGAAGAGAAATTCAATCTTGTTCCTAGATTTTCAAAGAGGCCTTTCCAGAAATTACTGGTCATTCTAGGATCTCTATCTGACACGATGGATGTGGGTAATCCATGGTGTTTGAAAATCTGAGATATGAAGAGAGTTGCCATTTGATGTGCCTTAATAGTCTTTTTGACAGGAATAAAATGTGCTTGCTTGCTAAACCTGTCGACTATTGTCCATATTCCTGTATTCCCATGGATAGACTTGGGTAATCCAAAGATGAAATCCATGGATATACTCTCCCATGGTGAATTTGGAATAGCAATGGCTGGAGTAATCCAGGTTGCTTCCCTCTATCATGCTCGGTCTTTTGGCATACTACACATTTTGAAACATACTCTTGTAAATCCACTTTCATGGTAGGCCAATAGAAATACGTCTCTACTCCTTGGAGAGTAGGTTGAATACCTCTATGCCCTGCATATGGAGGAGCATGGGATTCATACATAACCAGCTATGGGATTCATACATAACTTGATTGTGCTTACCAGCTATGTGAGCAATATGGAAATTAAATTGCGAAAGAAAATTTGCCCACCTCATTTGTTTGTCAGAAAGTTTGGTTTGCGTCATGAAATACTTGAGACTTTGGTGGTCGGTTCGTAGGATAAATGGAGTCCCCAATAGGTAGTGCTTCCATGTATCTAGGGCATGTAGAACAGCTAAAAGCTCTTTCTCATAAATGCCCAAGACTCGTTCATCACTATTGAGCCTTCGGCTCTCATATGCTATGGCATGCCCTTCTTGAAGCAAAACCGCTCCAAGGCAATCACCACACGCATCACATTGGACCTCAAATGGCTTTGAGAGATCCGGAAGCACGAGGACTGGTTGGGAAGTAAGCTTCTCTTTGAGTTTTTCAAAAGCATTTTGCTCCTTAGCAGTCCATACAAACTTAACGTTCTTCTTTGTTAAGTCGTGAAGTGGTCCTGCTACTTGAGAGAATTTTGCTATGAAGCGTCTATAGTATGCACACATTCCAATAAAGCTTCTTAGCTCATGTAGATTCCTTGGGTTAGGCCATGATTTTATTACCTCTAACTTTGATGGATCCATACGAATACCATCGTGAGAGATAATATGACCTAGATATTGAATCTCCTGAAGGAAGAATTCACTTTTCTTTTGGTTGAGAAAAAGTTTGTTTTCCCTCAAGGCTTGAAAAATCACTTGGAGATGTTGCTTATGTTCCTCCAAAGATTTGGAGTAGATGATGATATCATCAAAGAACACTCCAGTGAATTTACGATATGGTCTAAAAATTTTCTCCATGAGACGATTGAAAGTAGTTGGTGCATTAGTCAAGCCAAAAGGCATGACTAGATATTCATAAAGACCAAATGTTGTGCGAAACGCGGTCTTTAGGATATCTTCATCCACTATCCTTATTTGATGATAGCCACTCTTAAGGTCAATCCTACTGAAGTAGGTAGAGCCTTGTAGCTTATCAAACAGATCTTCTACCCGAGGCACTGGAAATCTGTTTTTGAAAGTGATATGGTTTAGTGCTCGATAGTCCACACACATACGGTATGTACCATCTTTCTTTTGCACTAAAAGGACTGGAGAACAAAAGGGAGAGGAACTAGGCCCCACCATCCCTTTGTCTACCAATTCCTGTACTTGCCTCATAATCTCCTCTTGTTGAGCTTGTGAGACTCGATAAGGAGGTTTGTTAGGCGGTGGGCTTCCTGGAAGGAGCTCAATACGATGGTCATCCTCCCCTCGTTTTGGAGGTAGGTCCATAGGGATATCATCGATGAACACATCTTGGAATCCTTTTAGAAAAGTAGACAAGTCTAACTCTTCTTGATTCCTATCATTTTCATTTGATGAAACATTATTAGCTTTTAGAGACTCTTTGACATAAATCATGTACGCAGAAACTGAGCTCTTCATTGATTTATCAAAAGAAAGAGGATTTACAAGTGGAATAGTGTGACCACGCTCACTAGCATCTATATACATGTTCTTTCCCCTGTAGGTGAAGTAAATTCTCCTTTCAGGGAACTTCATGTTGGCAGCCATGCGATCAAACCATGGTGCCCCTAGGATAACATCCTGATGTTGGAGAGGAGAGATGAAGAAATCTTCTTTGTCAACATAGCTTTGGACATGAAGCCTCAACTTCCCAATCAAGGGAGTAACGGAGGCTTGTTGTCCCTTGAAAGCTGCATCAGCTGTTACTATATCTCCCATCTCAAAAGCTTGAATGCCCAACTTGGTGGCCAACTCTATTGATATGAAGTTGAGAGTAGAGCCAGGGTCAAACAAGATGAAGGCATCATGCTCTCTTACCTTTCCCCAAGCATAGGAGAGTGATGATCCTTTGCAATGAGCATCCTCTTGTGGAGCTTCGATGGTGGAAGCCCTAGGAGTCTCATTGTGAGTATTCTTCTTGGGGCAAGAACGATAGCCATGTCCTTGCTCCCCACACTTGAAACATTTATGGTCCTTGCGAAAAGCTTCAAGCTCTTCAGGAGAGAGTTTGTTTTTACCTTTGTAAACTCCCTTCTCCTTGGACCGATTGTTGTTGTTGTTGTTGTTGGAAGTGCCTTGGGAATTATTTTGAGCATTGGATTTCCCCTTTGCATCATTTTTATCTTTGTTTTCCATGTGCTTGACATTACGTCTAGCCCCTTGATGGAAATTGATGCGTGAAGCAACCATGGTGTGGTGGATTACTTCGGTAATAGTACCGGGACATTGAGAGTTGATATATTCGGCCATCTCTTTAGGTAATCCCGCACAGAATTGCTGTCTTTGCTCGGCAAAGTCTATCTTTTGAAAGACAGTAGCTTTGAGATGTAAATCCCAAAACTTGTCTACATACTTGTTGATAGACTCATGAGAGAGAAGCTTCAAGCCGCGCCATTCGGTAAGAACTTTATCTTTAGTATCACTTGGAAGAAATTGCTTCATGATGGAAACTCGTAGAGTTTTCCATGTCTTTGGGGCTTCTCCATTGCCACGAAGGCTAGCCCACCATTGACGAGCTGATTTTTGGAAGTGCATAGCTACATGGTGTAGCTTGGAGGACTCTGTGAAGCCCTTGTCCCCAAAGGCCGCATCAAATTTGCTGGATGAAGGCCAACACTTTGTCAGTAGCACCAAAGGTGCCATCGTAGGTGAGAAAAGAGATACTCTTTCCTCCCTCCTTGAAATTCTTTAGCTTTTGTGACCTTCGCCATGCAGGAAATGATTTGCGATGTCCTCCCCTCTTGTATTCTCTAGGAGAATAGCCATAACTTTCATCGGAAGAGGAGGAAGGTGAAGAAGAAGGAGAAGAGGGTGACCTCTTCCTAGCCCTTTTCTTCCTTTGTTTCCTCTCTTTCCTTTCAGAGTGATGAGGAGAAGGACTATAGGTTTCTCTTTTCCTCTTGGGAGGAGTAGGCGATCGTCTAGACCGTGGTCTTTGTGGAGCCACATCTTCAGAAGAACTTAGACTGTCATTGCTTTCTTTCTCTTTGGATTCCTCCTCTTGAATGGGAGAGAGTCTTCTTTTGGGGGTCTCTTCAAGAGGCCTCCTAAGCTCTCTCTCCTCTGGGAGAGGAAGGGAAATTCCATAAGCACGAAGTTGCTGAGTAACTTCGGCTTGCAAAACAGGGTTGCCCATAGCTTGTTGCAACCTATTGACGAGATAATTCACAAACATGGGAGCATCATCATTAGCACCTTTATGTGCAAAATCAAAGCTATCAATGTTCATTCTACTCTCTTGATTATTATCAGCCATGTTAACAAAATTTATGTTTATACTTAGTGTATGCTTTGGCAATACAAAACCTAAGTTGCCACTCCTCTTAGCCTTTGAAAATCGGCTCTTAAGTATCTACACCCACGGCTCAAAGTGGTTAATTATAGAGAGTAGAGGAGTAGGTCTAACATAGCGGAATTGCCAAGGGCTAGCTCCTTTCGGACTTCTTATGGCTCAATAATGGTAAAGCCGTAGGCAAGTCTAAAAAGACTCCATTATTAAGTCCAAAGCTCCCGAGGTGTGCACCATCCCCCACATAGTGGGCTTAACAAAACCGATATTAGATCCTAGTTCCACTTACTATATTATAATTAAAAACATCAACCATTTATAGGCTACTTAAGGACCTCTCTTCTTAAGCAAGAAAAGAGAAACCAAATGCTCTGATACCAATGTAATGGAATTTGCCTTAATCTGTGAGAGTAGCGGAATTTAATGAGATTACTTTCAAGAAATGATTTTGTGAGCATAGCGGGTTGACATAATTGAAGATAGCAACATAATCATAGCAATTAGTTAACTTGGCATAGACAATACTTTTGCAAGAGAGAGAGTTTAGAGAACATGACAATAGTTGAGGACCGGATTTATGTGGAGCCGGTCCCCCCTCCAATAGGCATTTGTATTATGATTTCTCCCATAAAGAGAGACTTGTTACAATACAGTCTTTGTGTTCCTTGTGACCTAGGTGATGCCATGAAGATGGAAGGCTTCATGCATCACAAACATAACATAAACTTGAAGAAAGCTTTAACTATCCCAAGCCTCAGTCCCAAGACCTCAAACACCTTCGAAGGTGGAGAGAGCTAGCAGGGAATGAGGGTAGGGAAGAGGAAGAAGAAACATTTTGTAGGAGAAAGAATTAGTTCCTCACTTATCATACTCTTGTTGTTAGCATACATAATAGCATAGTAATGAAGAAGAAGGAGATGGCAAGCTTAAGCATTGAAGCATGGCTCTTGGTTGGATTTGCACTCCATAGCCAAGAGTGTTGGTGTAGGCTCTCAACCTCTACTTGCTTGGAGAAGGAGAGGGAGCTCTTGCACTTTGCATAGTACACAATGAGAGTGCTTGTGAGTGTGTGTGGGTGAGTATACCCCCTAAGCACCCCCCTAGCTTGCTTGGGTCGACCCCCCCTTGTAGCTCATGCTTGAAGCTCATTGGACCCCTCCAGGCCTAGCCAATCACAAGCAAGAGCCATTACAAGCAACATGGGTAGCCTTGGGACAAGTGTCCCCCTTTCCCCTTTGAGAGAGAGGATTTGATAAATGCAAAATCAATTAGATAATTCAAGTAATTTATCATTGGACCCCTTTGAAGCCTAGCCAATAGGCTTCAAGCAACACATGAAGGTAACATGGGTAGGGACCTGACATGTGTCCTTGCTGCCTCTTCAAGCTGGGGCTTCCCTTGTGAGTGTGAGTGTGTGTTCCCTCTCTCTAATCCCTAGGAAAAGGGCTCACCCCCCCTCTTGTAAGGATGCTTTTGACTTTAGGAGCTCAAGTACCTTAGTCATCAAGCATGACAAAGCACTTGAAGTAGGGGGTGTTCCCACACGCATCTCAGGCAAGCTTCTCAAGGCACCTCAAGCACCTTAATCATGCACCAAGTCAAGCACCTCAAGCATGGAGCAAGTCAAGCACCTCAAGCATCTTAATCAAGCACCTCAAGCAGGACAAGCACCTCAAGCACGACAAGCACCTTGAGCTTGGGCCGGGTTCCCACCTCAAGCTCAGCCCTAGCTTACCTAAGGTCAAAGGACTTTTACACACATTATTGGAGGTCTTCAATGAAGCTAACCCTAAGGTCTTATGCTCCATTGGTTAGCCTTGCTCTTGATAGACCATCTCCCATTTGGGCCCCTTTACTATTGGCCCCGTGTTGAGATAGATCTATAAGCGCATATCTATATCTTAACACTTGTTCCCGTTTATTCTCCCACATTAAGTGATCAATTTAATATGAGAAAATCATTTGGGTTGGTTAGATATTAGATTTTATGACATTAGCTCTCTCTTGAAATCATAGTCGTCCTCGACTATGAGGTAGAAGAGATAAAGCCTTAGTTATTAGTCGATCGTACTTAGCGGGTAGAGGATCCCTTTTTTACCCTACGACATCTTTCCAAGATGGATGACTAATCCATTTGGTGCTTGGGAGACATAGCTTCTGCAAGCATGTCTGCTCTTTAGTCCATTTTATTCTCCCAAAGTAGAGTGACAAATTCTACTTGGTGTTTTAGCAGAGTCAACTTTGATCTAGCGCGCTTTCTGGTCACTGCGTACAATCAATCGTGAGAATTTTCTTGCCTTGTAAAAAACATCTTGCATTGCGAATCTCTCCTAATCTTTGATGGTGTCTTTGTAGTGATCATTGGACTCTGATGTTATTTGACATGGAAGCTAAGATTGTTTACTACGCAAACTTCGGGCAAAGCAGGGCGTTTCACAGTCGTGTAAAAACGTAAGATCCATTTGGGTACATTTGGAAAGCAGTGTAGTGTCTCTTTGGAATGTGTTGCTGACTCAAGTGGTTATGTATGTAGTGCCGCAAAAAAATTGGTATGTTGTGTAGAGCATCTTTTGTTAGAACATGATCTAGGAAATGTAGTCAAGCACGAACGGGTAACCGTGCCCACGCAGACTGATGACTATAGCTGTGGCTGGCGAACCTGTTTGAATGCCGTGTTGCTCATCAATCAAATTATGGATATACCAAACGTAAGTAATCTGCTGTTTTATTGTTTGCTGCAACGTATGTATGAAGCAACAGATGTCTATATCACACTTCTACAGGAACTTCGATTACATAACTACACCAACAACGATGTGCGACATTTTTCTGTAATGGCCATCCAGCATATTATAATCTCGGTAAACAGATGCACAAGAGAGGAAGCGGCGAGACCTGACGAGTTCGAAGAGGCTCGCATTCACGAAATGACACAACGCCACAATCAGACTCAAGAAGAAGTTTGAAATATGCAAGAAGCAATACACCAATGTTATGCGGACGCCGCAGAAGTAGAGGAATGGGCTGCACGTTGACGGCAAGAGCAAGAACAGCGGGAAGTTTCACAGGTGCAAGAAGCATGGGAAGAGGCCCATGATTTCGAGCGACGCGAAAGGATGCCCGAGACCAGCGTCCCCAGAGGCAAAGGTAGCAGCAACCGGAGCAGAGGGCAGGGGAGCAACCGAAGCAGAGGACAGGGGACGAGTGGCACAAAC
Source organism: Adiantum capillus-veneris (assembly GCF_014529385.1). Classification (NCBI taxonomy): domain Eukaryota; kingdom Viridiplantae; phylum Streptophyta; class Polypodiopsida; order Polypodiales; family Pteridaceae; genus Adiantum; species Adiantum capillus-veneris. Next base: position 8,433,600 of record NC_140938.1, read on the forward strand.
CGGGGGAGAGGACAGTAGCTGGGAAAGGGAGCAGATTACTCTTGACAGAAACAACACAATATGTAATGTTTTGAAACATTGAAAATGTACATTTTTGAAACATTGTTTGACCGCCAAAAAATATCTCTGCATTAGTCATTTTGAAGAGTGCATCATGGTTTGCATGGCATCAAAGCTCTTTGCGTGCACAAGGTACGTGACCTAGCTTCCGGTGGAAGCAATTAAGTGAAGTGTATTTGTTATGGGCTCCTTGCACAATGTTGTTTTCTCCTTGCGCCTTGGAATTTGAAAAGAAGAAAAAGTTAGATTCAGCCATAGTGTATTAAAGACAATCAAAATTTATCGATTTAGTAAGCACCTTTCTATTGTTGAGACTGAATGCATACAATTTCGGCAAAAGTGGAAGTTCTTCACATGTAAGATCTATCCTGAGCTGTGCCAGATTTGTGCTTGACATTGTCTCCATCACAGTAAGTAGGCTGTCTCAAAAGTAGAGCTCCATTGATAAAGGTTTGTTCTCGAGGCTGTTCTCTGAATCTTGGTCGAGTGGAATAAGCTGCCCACTAAGAAGATGGTATCTAATATAGTAAAACGATACTAAGAAATTTTGAGAGCTTATAACAAACTTGCAAATTATGGACTTCTTTTGCAAAATACAGATTTTGTTCTGTGATTGTTTCCTATCCCAGTTATCATCTAAAAAGTCCAAACAGCTCTCAGACTTGCAAATGAACATTGTTGCGATAGTTCTTATTTGCTCATCGAAGAAAAAATCTGCAAACACTTCAAGAGGCATAAATAGTGCGAGCCGAACTATTTTTGTGGCAATTGAATACTTGAGGGACTTTTGTATATCCTGAAACAACTTATTCCTGAAGCTTTCACTAGTTTGCGAAGTAGGCAGGGACCAATCCTTGTTGTCAAAGGATGGAAGTGACAAAGGAGCTACACGACCCCAACCAATGGAAGTTCTCGGTTCCACATATGACATATCATAAAAGAAAATTCCATTATCTGCAAGTTCCTTGTGTTGTCTTCCTCGATACATTTGCTCACCAATAAATGCATGGAAAGCATAAAAAATCCCAACTATACTCTCAACTGGTTGCGAATCTGTCCTATTCGATGGATAAATATCTGAAACATACCAAAGATGATATCCACCACTTAATATTCGAATATAATCATGCACTAAGCGAGATGCTGAAATAACTTACAGTTGGGTTGATGCCTTGGAAAACTTGGAGGAGATGTTTGCAACCTTAAGTCTGCATGCTGGAAAGCATGTCGTAGGAGGACCTCTTTCACCCGCTTGCTTTGTGCACACACTTTAAACTCTTTAACTTGACCCTTGAAAGCCTCCACGAAATCATTGCATTGCCTCCTCTTCCTCCTCCTAGTTTGCAGTAGAACCCAACTTCCGATAGTTATACGAGATGGAATCCATACTTGATCGTTTGTAGTATAACTGTTAAAAATGCTAACAGAGTCAATGGTAGTGCTAGGCCTTCGAGAAGTAGACATGGTGTGCAGTAGAATGAATACACAGAAAGGTTAGCACAAATATAAAAAAGGGAAGAAGTTTTGAGAGGGAAGTAGAGCTACTCAAAGTCATATTTGGGCAGGAACAAAGTACTAGATAGAGTCTTCAATGAAAGTTCTGAAATTCCTCGGTACATAGTTAGTACGACTTACGGCATTTATGCCTTGAAAGCGTGAAAGTGTGCAATTTGATGAACCAAAATAAAATTTCCTCCCTTTTTAAAAAAAAGAGCTTGACTCCAAAATGTCGATTTCAACGTAACGTTAGCCTCTTCCTCATTGGTCGAGCGCCACTCTCTCTCTAGAACTGAAAGGCCCAAAAGTGAGTCCAGCTTTCTCCTAATGCATGCTAATTACTAAGCTATGCTAAGATTTTATGAATGATTATGAGTGGAGATATACTTCTTTCTCGTAAGACTACTCCTTCTTCCTCTCTATCTACTTTCATACCCTGCTAGCTCTCACCATCTTCGAAGGTGTGTGAGGTCTTGGGTCTGAGACCGTGAGGGAATCGATGTTTTGTTTTATAAATGTTTTGCTTAGTGCTTGAAGCTTCCATCTTTATGGCACTAGCTAGTTATTGAAGGAACACAGAGAATTGTATTGTAAAATGTCTCCCTTGATGGGGGGAACCTATAATACAAAGCCTTTTGGAGGGGGGACTGGGTCCATGTAAATCCGATCCTCAAATGTTGTCAATAGCCTAATTTCTCTCTCTTTTGAAGTATTGTTCATGCCTATCTAACTAGGTGTTATGCTTTTTGTTGCTCTCTCCACCCAAGCACTCTTGTTATGCTCATTATAGGAATCTATTCTAATGAAATGCTCACTATGTTCATGTATTTTCCGCTACACACAAGTTACTAGGCCATTAAATGTTACTGTTTTTTTATAAAGACTCCTCTCTCATCACTGTGGAATCTCATACCAACTCATATTCTAATGATGAAATGAATCACGTGTCTTTCCTTCAATCATAAAGTAATTGCTTTTCAAACTCTGTCCCAAGTGAATTTCCTTACTAAAGGAGGGATGATGAACAAAAAATTGAGTTGGTGTCTGGAACTAGAACTGCTCCTCCTGGTAGACCTCCTTATTGTGTTTCACAGAAAAACAAGAGGAGATTCTCTCCCAAGTTAATGAGCTCATATAAAAGGGAATGGTACATCCAAGATCACCGATTCTTTTAGTAAAAAAGAAGGATGGGTAGGCTACCATATGTGTGTGGACTATTGTTGCCAGAGTGCCTGGTTTTCCATGGATGATCGGGTAGGCGCCGAGCCTTTGAGAGTGATAGATGCAAAGAGAGGAGAAGAAACAAAGAGAAAAACAAAAACAGATGCCCAATCAAACATTAAATCTATTAAAACAATGATAATCTATACAAGAAAGGATCAAATCAGCAATTAATAATCACCAAAAAATGAACAAAACCCTGGGTAAAGTTCTTAACATCAGCTTTGGTATCAATGGGCAAAGAGAAGTTGTTGCTTATCTTCCAATCAATCATAAACATGGTCCCTTCTTGATGTATACTCAAGCCTTTGTGGTGGGATACACTCTAGTCCCTTAATGATCATAGATTGGCCCTGTCTTCAATCATAGGCATCCATCAACTTGCACGTGAGCTCACCCTTTCCTTCCCAGGACATCACAAAACTACAACATCGACTCTCCAAGAGAGAGATCACTCCAAAACTTCCAAATGGATTTGCACCCAAAAATGTCTTTGTCAGTCTTTGCGTTCATGTTTGAGGGAGAGAGAACAGAAGAAAGAGAAAAAATTCATAAAAACTCTTCTTTTCTCTTCTCCTTCCTTCCTTCCACACAAAACTTTGTTGAAAAGAGAACCGTGGGAAAAGCCCTTCATCTTCTTCCCCTTACTTCCTTTCTTGGTTTCTTAAAAACTCTCTTTCAAATCTCCCAAGCTTCCTTGTCAAGGGAGAGATATCCCAAAACCTTTTCCCTCTTCCTCTTCTTTTGAGTCAAGAGTGGGAGAGCCATGAGAAGCTCTCCTCGTTCCCCTTCTTCACCTTTGTTGAGAGCGCAAGAGGCCACAAGAAAGGCCTATCCTTATCTCCAAAAACTAGTCCAAAGAGAAGAACTTCCTTCTTCTCTGCTTGTATTTTTCCCCTTTTTCTACTCGCCTCTTGAATAATAGGCTCCCCACTAAAAAAAAAAAGATGGGTGCCTTTTTTATTTTTTAGCAAATAGCTCCAAACCACCCAACAACATAGTGCATGGCACCTCTCTTCAAGGGCCACCCCACGTGCTAGACCCTTGTGCATTTCATCAAGCAATAAGGGGCCATCTTTTTGGGCCTGCATGAAAAAAAACTATGCCAATAACATTGACAGCTAGAAGGCAGTGATGCACCAAATTGGTTGGTAGCGTTAAAACACAACAACAACACTTGGACAAGGCGCTCATGCCCACCATAGCTGGAGAGGGGAGGAGATCCCTCTCTCTCATTTAATTTCTATAATACCTTGCCCTCTTTTTACATATATACCCTGCTATGATTCAATTGAGAATGGTATGTGGGTTTTAGGCTTCTACCATGTCACAACCTTATATGAGTTCCCCCCTTTTGACCCCTAAAAGCCTCACTAGAGTCTTACCATGAGCAATATTTTTTGAGCGAATACAAATCCGAGAAAATAATTAAGAGAGCCATTAAGTTCGTGTTTCAAATAGAGGAGTAGAAGAGGGAAAATCAAGGGTAGCACATAATCTATTATCAATGGCTCATCAATGTCAAGCGTAGCACATGCACACCTATCGTGATACTAAGCATGTCACCAATACAAGAACGGTACCACCCCCTACCTCCAAACAAATGCCTCCATACCGACATGTGTGTGTTTTTTGAGACCCAAAGTAACGATAAAATTGAATTCAAATAGGAAGCTTCATCTACATGGATTGAACTAGACCAATTTGAAATGCAGCATGTTGTCAACGAAGCAGTTTATGTGAAAGGTGTCGATTCCAATTTTGTTGAGTTTGAAAATCTAATAAATGGCAACTTCTTATCCAATGAAACATTTTGTTATGGAGAATAATGACATGCATTGTGAATAGGCAAAAATCGGGTTCTGGCCCATGTGATGGTTTGGTATCGTTAGAGTTCAAGGCTTGCACATTCAAAGTAAAGATATGAACCACTCCTTTGCAACATAAACGTCAACTTTCACATGAGCCTATACTATTAAGCCAGTGGTCATGTGGAGAATAGTTATCAATTACTTTGAGTGATAACTATGAATCTTTTATGGTCAGGTGCTTGCAACTATGCAGGCGTAGAGTATAACTATGCATCCCTTTTGCAACTAGGCTAAAATTGGAATAGTTGCAAAGGTAACCACTTTTAATGAGCATTGCAAAGCATTGTGTGGTGCAATGTTGGCTAGAAGCCACCATGAGAAAAGGCTACAATGTAGTCATTCCTTGTGCAGGAGCCTTGTAGGCCTTGGGTCTCTCTCTCTCTCTCTCTCTCTCTCTCTCTCTCTCTCTCTCTCTCTCTCTCTCTCTCTCTCTCTCTCTCTCTCTCTCTCTCTTCTTCAATGCATGCCACCAGTGAGCAGTGCCCGAGTGCCCGTAATAAGTATTATAGAGACTCTCCCAATTTGGTATTCACTTGAAAAGTTATAATCAGTTAGTTCTATCTAGCACAATCATTAAGCTTGGCATATATTGTGTCATAAAATCTAATATCTAACCAACCCAAATGATTTTTTCATATTAAACTGATCATTCAATGTAGGATAATAGATGGGAACAAGGGTTAGAATATAGACATGTGCTTACGAGTCTATCTCAACACGGGGCCAATGGTAAAGGGGTCCAAATGAGAGATGATCTGTCAAAGAGCAAGGCTAGCTAATGGAGCTTAAAGACCTTAGGGTTAGCTTCATTAAAGACCTCCAAATGTTAGTGTTAAAAGTCCTTTGACCTTAGGTAATCTAGGGATGTGCTTGAGGTGGGAAGCCTGGCCCAAGCTTAAGGTGTTTGGTGACTAAGGTGCTTGAGGTGCTTAATGACTAAGGTGCTAAGGTGCTCCATGACTAAGGTGCTTGAGGGGGGTAAGGTGTTCCACAAAGTCAACATGATCCCTACTCAAGGGGGGACGAGCCCTCATTGTAGGGGCTAGATAGAGAACGCACACACCCTCACACAAGGCAAGCTTGGTACAAACAAAGCAAATAGGACACTTGTCAAGTTTCTATTCATGTTGCCCTCAAGGTGTGCCTAAATCCTTTTGGTTAGCCTCCCAAGGGGTCCAATGATAATTTAGTTGATTTAATTAATTGTTTTTGCATTTATCAAGTTTTCTCTCTCAAAGGGGAAAGGGGGACACTTGTCCCAGGGCTACCCTTGTTGCTTGATATGCTTTAAGCCTGTGATTGGCCAAGCTTGAGGAGGTCCAATCAAGTGCCAAAGAGTGATAGAAGAGGGGGTCGACCAAATCAAGAAGGGGGCTAGCTTGGGGGGTATACTCCCCCCCCCCCCCCCCCACACACACACACACAAACACACACACACACACACACACACACACTCATTGTGTGGAGTGCAAACTGCAAGAGCTCCATCTCCTTTTCCAAGCTCGTAGAGAAGTTGAGAGCCGACACCAACACTCTTGGATATGGAATGAACATCCAACCAAGAGCCATGCTTCAATGCTTAAGCTTTCCATCTTCTCCGTTTTCAATACTATGATATTATGTATGCTAGCAAGAAGAATGATGATAAGTGAGGAACTATTTCTGTCTCCTATCAATGTTTCTTCTTCCTCTTCCCTACCCTCATTCCCCGCTAGCCCTCTCCAACTTCGAAGGTGTTTGAGGCCTTGGGATGAGGTTGGGGATAGTTAATGCTTTTTACAAAGTCTATGTTATACTCGTGATGCATGAAGCTTTCCATCTTCATTGCATCACCTAGGTCACAAGGAACATAAAGATTGTAGTACCAAGTCTCTCTTGATGGGAGAATGTATAATACAAAAGCCTATTGGAGGGGGGACCAGCTCCACATAAATCCGGTCCTCAACTGTGATCAAGTTCTCTAAACTCTCTCTCTTGCAAAATTATTGTTCATGACAAGTTAATTAAGTACTATGATTATGTTGCTACAATCAAGTAAGTTCAGTGCTCTCTATGTTCTCAAAGTAGTCTCACAAAAATGCTCTCTTTAATTCTCCTAATTCCTCTATTCTCAAAGTTCATAGGCCATTTCCATTACATTGGTATCAGATTTATTTGTTTCTCTTTTCTTGCTTAAGAGGAGAGGTCCTTAAGTTGTCCATGAAAGGTTGGGCCTGTTTATTGCAATAGGGTAAGTGGGACAGGGATCTATTATCGTGGTTGAGAAGGACTTAGTTTGAGGTACACCGTTGGGGACTATGGTCTTGATAAGGGAGCCTCTCGAGGCTTGCCTTTGGCTTTACCATTATTGAGCTACGAGAAAGCTCAACAGGAACCATAATCAACCGAGAAATGTTAAACCCTCTCCACTAGTCTTTGCAATAAAAAATATCTAAACCACGGGTGTGGCTGCTTGAGAAATCATTTTCAAAGGTAAAGAAGAGTAGTGACTAAGATTTTTGAGGGTACCAAAGCACAAAGTATTCTATACTTAAGTATAATCAGCATGGCTAACAATAACCAAGAGAGTAGAATGCAAATTGATAACTTTGATTTTGCACATGAAGGTGCTAATGATTGTGCCCGCATGTTTGTCAATTATCTTGTTACTAGGTTGCAGCAAGCTATGGCCCAACCCTGCTTTGCAAGCCGAAGTTACTCAACATCTTCCTGCTTATGGGATTTCCCTTCCTCCAAGAGGAGAGAGAGCTTAGGAGGCCTCTTGGTGAGACCCCCAAAAGAAGACTCTCTCCAATACGAGAGGAGGAATCCAAAGGACAAGAAAGTAACGACGCTAAGTTCGTTTGAAGATGTGGTTCCACGAAGACGGAGGTCTAAAAGGTCGCCAACTCCTCCCAAGAGGAAACGGTCAACCCACAATCCTTCTCCTTGTCATTCCAAAAGGTAGGAGACGAAAAAAAGGAAGAAAAGGGCAAGAAAGAGGTCACCCTCTTCTCCTTCTTCTTCACCCTCCTCCTATTCCGACGAAAGCTATGGCTATTCTCCTAGAGAATACAAAAGGGGAGGACATCGCAAATCTTACCCTGCATGGCGAAGGTCACAAAAGCTCAAGAAGTTCAAAGAGGGAGGAGAGAGTATCTCTTTCCTCACCTATGATGGCACCTTTGGTGCTACCGACAAAGTATTGGCCTTCATCCAACAATTTGATGCGGCCTTTGGAGACGAGGGCTTCACGGAGTCCTCCAAGCTATGCCATGTAGCTATGCTCTTCCAAAAATTGGCTCGTCAATGGTGGTCTAGTCATCATGGCAATGGTGAAGGCCCAAAGACATGGAAAACTCTACGAGTTTCCATCACGAAGCAATTCCTTGCAAGCAATGAAAAGGACAAAGTGCTTACCAAATGGCGGAGTTTGAAGCTTCTCTTCCATGAATCTATCCACAAATATGTGGACAAGTTTTGGATTTACATCTGAAGGCTACTGTCTTTCAAAAGATAGACTTCACTGAGCAAAAGCAACAATTCTATGCAGGATTATCTGAAGAGATGGCCGAGTACGTCAACTCCTAGTGGCCTGATTCTATCACCGAAGTAATCCACCACACTATGGTTGCTTCGCGCATCAATTTCCAACAAGGGGCTAGAAGGAATGTCAAGCCCATGGAAAGCAAAAGACAAAAGTGATGCAAAGGGGAAAACCAATGCCCAAAATTCTACCAAAGGCAATTCCAACAACATCAACAACACTTGGTCTAAGGAGAAGGGAATTTACAAAGGTAAAAACAAAATCTCTTGTGAAGATCTTGAAGCTTTTCGCAAGGACCAAAAATGTTTTAAGTGTGGGGAGCAAGGACATGGCTATCATTCTTGCCCCAAGGGAAATGCTCGCAGCGAGACTCCTAGAGCTTCCACTATCAAAGCTCCAAAAGAGGATGCTCATTGCAAAGGATCACCTCTCTCCTATGCTTGGGGAAAGGTAAGGGAGCATGATGCCTTCATTTTGTTTGATCCTAGCTGTACTCACAACTTTATATCAATGGAATTAGCCACCAAGTTGGGCATTCAAGCTTTCAAAATGGGAGATACTGTAACTGTCAATACCGCTTCCAAGGGACAACAAGCCTCCGTTACTCCCTTGATTGGGAAGTTGAGGATTCATGTCCAAATCTATGTCGACAAAGAAGACTTTTTAATCTCTCCTCTCCAACATGAGGATGCTATCCTAGGGGCACCATGGTTCAACCGCATGGCTGCCAACATGAAGTTCCTTGGAAGGAGAATCTACTACACCTACAGGAAAGAGACATGTATATAGATGCTAGTGAGTGAGGTCATACTATTCCACTTGTAAATCCTCTTGCTTTTGATAAATCAATGAAAAACTCAGTTTTTGCATACATGATATTTGTCAAAGAGTCCCTAAGGTAATAATGTTCCACCAAATGTAAATGGTAGGAATAAAGAAGAGTTAGACTTGTCTAATTTTCTAAAAGGATTTCAAGATGTGTTCATCGATGATATCCTATGGAATTACCTCCAAAACGATGGGATGATGACCATCGAATGGAGCTCCTACCAGGAAGCTCATCGCCTAACACGCCTCCTTATCGAGTTTCTCAAGCTCAACAAGAGGAGATCATGAGGCAAGTGCAAGAATTGGTAGACAAAGGGATGGTGAGGCCTAGCTCCTCTCCCTTTTGTTCTCCAGTCCTTTTAGTGCAAAAGAAAGATGGTACATGCCGCATGTGTGTGTACTATCGAGCACTAAATCATATCACTATTAAAAACAGATTTCTTGTGCCTCAGGTAGAAGATCTGTTTGATAAGCTACAAGGCTCTACCTACTTTAGTAGGATTGACCTTAAAAGTGGCTATCATAAAATAAGGATAGTAGATGAAGATATCCTAAAGACCGTGTTTTGTACAACGTTTGGTCTTTATGAATATCTAATCATGCCTTTTGGCTTGACTAATGCACTAGACACATTCAATTGTTTAGTGGAGAAAATCTTTAGACCCTACCGCAAATTCATTGGAGTGTTCTTGGATGATATCATCATCTACTCCAAGTCCTTGAAGGAACACAGGCAACATCTCCATGTGATTTTTCAAGCATTGAGGGAGAACAAGCTTTTTATCAATCAAAAGAAAAACGAATTATTTCTTCAAGAGATTCAATACTTAGGTCATATTATCTCTCAAGATGGTATCCGTATGGATCCATCCAAGTTAGAGGTAATAAAATCATGGCCTAATCCAAGGAATCTACATGAGCTAAGAATATTTATTGGTATGTGTGCATACTATAGACGCTTTATAGCAAAATTATATCAAATAGCAGGACCATTACATGAATTGACAAAGAATAACGTTAAGTACTCATGGAATGCTAAGGAGAAAAATGCTTTTGACAAGCTCAAAGAGAAGCTTACCTCCCAACCAGTCCTTATGCTTCCGGATCTCTCAAAGCCATTTGAGGTCCAATGTGATGCTTGTGATGATTTCCTTGGAGCAGTCTTGCTTCAAGAAGGGCATGCCATAGCATATGAGAGCTGAAGGCTCAATACAGATGAACGGATTGTCTTGGGCATTTATGAGAAAGAGCGTTTAGCTATTCTACATGCCCTAGACACATGGAAGCACTATCTATTTGGGACTCCATTTATTTTATGACTAGACAACCAAAGTCTCAAGTACTTCATGGCGCAAACCAAGCTTTCTAACAAACAAATGAGGTGGGAAAATTTTCTTTCGCAATTTTATTTTCATATTGCTCACGTTGCTGGTAAGCACAATCAAGTGGTTGATGCACTTTCACGACGACCAAAAGTTAATGCGGTGTCTATAGAAACTCACAATGATCTATCTTCTATCATAGATGAGTATGCTACTGACCCTAACTTTAAAGACATAATGTCAGCCCTTGCTTTGAGAAAGAAAGAAGAACCATTCACCTTGCAGGATGGTTATCTTCTCCATGGCAATAGGCTATGTGTTATCCTTTGTGAGAAAGTTATGTATGAATCCCATGCTCCTCCCTATGCGGGGCATAGAGGCATTCAACCTTCTCTTTGAGGAGTAGAGACTTACTTCTATTGGCCTACCATGAAAGTGAGCATAGAAGAGTATGTTTCAAAATATGTGGTATGCCAAAAGACTAAGTATGATAAATGGAAGCAACCTGGATTACTCCAGTCATTGCCAATCCCTAATTCACCATGGGAGATTATATCCATGGATTTTATCTTTGGATTACCCAAGTCTATTTAGGGGAATACGGGAATATGGATAGTAGTCAACAGGTTTAGCAAGCAAGCTCATTCTATTCTTGTCAAAAAGACTATTAAGGCACACCAAAGGGAAACTCTCTTCAAATCTCATATTTTCAAACACCATGGATTGCCAACATCCATCATGTCAGGATATAGATCCTAGAATGATCAATAATTTTTGGAAAGGTCTCTTTGAAAATCTAGGTACAAGATTGAATTTCTCTTTGACTTATCACCCACAAATGGATGGCCAAAGTGAGATAGCCAATTTTACAATCTTGATCTACTAAAGACCTAAGTTACAGGGGTAGATCAACGTTCATAATGAAAAAAGTACTTACCTCTTGTAGAGTATGCGTACAATAATACTATCCATACTTCTACGAGAAAAGCACCTTTTGAAATCATTGAGAGAAGACCTAAAAGTCCCTTGCTACTTAAAGTACATAGGAAGATCTTCGCTGCCGATGAGTATAGCCGTGACCTACAAGAATGTTTTCAAAAGATGAAGGAGGCTATATCTATTTCTCAACAAAGGCAAGTTGCTATTGACAAGCACAAAAGGGTCTTAACAACCCAATTAAAGAAAATGATTGGGTCTTACTTAAGTTTCCCAAGACTCGATTGAGGCAAACAACGGGCAAAAATCCTACGAGCCATCAAAAGTATCATGCTAAACTAGCAAAAAGATACTATGGTCCTTTTCAAAATTTGAAGCCAATCGATGAGATGGTTTATCAACTCAAGTTGCCCAACCATTGGCTCATACACAATGCTTTTGATGTGAGCCTACTTAAGCCCTACAAAGGAGACCACCAAGTGAACCAATTATTGAAGACCCTCATGAAATCAAAGACCAAGAAGAGGTGTTACAACCCGAAGCTATCCTTCGGCATGAACACAAGGTACTACAACTGGTAAGATTATCTGATGATAGCTTATTAAGTTCAAAAATTATCCTTTTGAAGATGCTAGATGGATGCAACGAATACAGCTTAAGGATAGTATGAACCTTGTCAATGCTTACAATGCTACATTAGATTAAGAAAATGTACATGCACTACAACATAACATGAAGATATCGACGCATCATATATCGACGGCCATGCCTTTCCACGCGTATATCGACGTAATTAGAGCACGTCGATATACACGTGGAAAGGCATTATTTGCCACGCATATATCGACGCAAATTCCCACGGGTGTATCGATGCAGTTTGCGACGCAAAAAAATTTGGGGGAAAAAGGGAAACCCGCACGCGCAGGGGCCATTTTTGCCTGCTCAAATCTTGGCTGAAACCTGCTGTGCAGGTATTATGTCACTCTCCCCAACCCCTCTCTCTCTCTCTCTCTACATCGTGTGTGTGTGTAGGAGAGAGAGAGAGAGAGAGAGAGAGAGAGAGAGAGAGCGGTGTGTGTGTGTGTAGGAAAGAGAGAGAGAGAGAGAGAGAGCGGTGTGTGTGTGTGCGTAGGAAAGAGAGAGAGAGAGAGAGAGAGAGAGAGAGAGAGAGAGAGAGAGAGAGAGAGAGAGAGAGAGAGAGAGAGAGAGAGAGAATTAATGTATGCGTAGGAAATTAAAATTAAAGAAAGAAAAATTAAAGAGAGAAATGAAATGAAATGTTATATTAACGTCTTCGAAAGGCCAAAGTGACCTATGAGACAAGAAAGTTACAATGTGGTGGATCTGATACAAAGTCAGAGTAAAAAGATGACAAAATGACAAAATAAAATATTATGGAATCCTAAACTGCTGGGTGTGGACTAAACGGCTAAAAGAGCTAGCTGGGATAGGTAGATCATAGGAGATCCACCATCTGTCGTTGGCGGATCTCATCAATCTCCTCCATGGTCAGTAGTCTAACTGGGCGTTGTGCATGTCGAGCCAAAGTCACCTGGATCCTCTGATGCCGCCTCTGTCGATGTTGTGTAGTCCTCCGCAGTCGTGGACATCTGGATCTCCCTAGCTTAGTCGCTAGTTCGATTAGTAGAGAGATAGGGAAGTAGAGAGAGAGAGAGAGAGAGAGAGAGAGAGAGAGAGAGAGAGAGAGAGAGAGAGATAGAGATATAGGAAAATAGAGAGAGAGAGAAAGAGATAGGGAATAGAGAGAGAGAGAGAAAGAGAGTTCTATATATATATATATATATATAGAGAGAGAGAGAGAGAGAGAGAGAGAGAGATAGGGAAATAGAGAGAGAAAGAGAGATAGCGAGAGCAAGATTGAGAGAGAGAGAGAGAACGAGAGATAGGGTACGTAGACAGAGAGAGATAAATAGAGAGATAGAGAGTGATATATATATATAGAGAGAGAGACACTACTAGAGATCACTTGAATACCGACGCCAACTTACCAACGTCATTTGCGGGCGTCGGTATGTGCATCGGCAATACTGAAGGGAGCTCATATTAAAAAAAAAAAAATCAAATTTCAATTTTCGTCGCGTATACCGACGTAGATATTGATGCGTATACAGTAGCGTATATCGACTTGTATACAGCAGTGTATACCGACGCGCATACAATAGCGTATATCGACGCCGAATGGTAAAAACGAAACCGCGGGCTTATTTTCTGCGCGTTTCCAAAAACTCATTTTCTCTCTCTCTCTCTCTCTCTCTCTCTCTCTCTCTCTCTCTTCGCTCAACTCGCGGCCATATCTGCACCTTTGGACTACTACGGGCTTGGTCAAATGCCATCACATCTTCTCTACTTGCTGCAGGTAAGCCTTTTGTCCTTGTTTTTTGGTTATTTTTGTGTGTGTGTGTGTGTAACACAATGTGTGTGTGTGTGTGTTTTTTTTTTTTGCAGATGTGGAAGCTACACCGGAAGCTTTGTGCACACATACGAGTGTATGTGAGTGGACAATCTCATTGCTCTCACACACACACACATTAATTTTAATTTTGGTTTAATTTTATATTTAAATTTGTTATTTAATTTTAAAATTCAAATTGTTATTGTTGTTTAATTTTAATTTGTTATTGTTATTTAATTTTATATTCAAATTTGTTATTGTTTTGTATTTTAGGGTTTCTTGAAATTAATTTTAGGATTAAAGTTAATTAGTTTTAGGGTTTTGTATATCCAAAAATAGAATAAAAAAGCTTTAAATACATTAACAAAAAGTTTGCATATCCTTGCATGACCAACAGAAACGTTTGCATCTTACTGTCATCATTTGACATTCTTAGTGACATATAACAAGCCGTAGGTCAAACAGATAGAAGAAACGCCCAAATATACAAGCCGTTTTTGAAGTCCCGTTGGGTTTTTCTACGGAAAAACGTAAACGGACTTCATAAACGGCTTCTACGCCGTAGGTCAAATCCGGTTGCGTTTTTCTATGGAAAAACGCAGACGGACTTCGGAAATGGCTTCTATGCCTACCGAAGCCATCCGTAGTCCATTACGTTGTCTTAAGGCAATGTCAAGAGCGTGTATGGCAAGCCATAGGTCAAACGAAAAGAAGAAACCTCAAATACACAAGCCGTAGGTCAAATCCGGTTGCGTTTTTCTACGAAAAAACGCAGACGGTCTTCGAAAACTGATTCTATGCCTACCAAAACCATCCGTAGTCCATTAGGTAGTCTTTAGGCAATGTCAAGAGCATGTATGGCAAGCCGTAGGTCAAATGGATAGAAGAAACGTCAAATACACAAGCCGTAGGTCAAATCCGGTTGCGTTTTTCTACGAAAAAACGTAAACGGACTTCGAAAATGGCTTCTATGCCTACTGAAACCATCCGTAGACGATTAGGTAGTCTTTAGGCAATGTCAAGAGCGCGTATGGCAAGCCGTAGGTCAAACGGATAGAAGAAACGACAAATACACAAGCCGTAGGTCAAATCCGGTTGCGTTTTTCTACGGAAAAACGCAAACGGACTTCGGAAATGGCTTCAATGCCTACCAATTCCATCCGTGGTTCATTAAGTAGTCTTAAAGCAATATCAAGAGCATGTATGGCAAGCCATAAGTCAATGGGTTTGAATTAACGCCAAATACACAAGCCGTAGGTCAAATCCGGATGCGTTTTTCTACGGAAAAACGCAAACGAATTTCAGAAATGAATTCTATGCCTATTGAAACCATCCGTAGTCCATTACGTAGTCTTAAAGCAATGTCAAGAGCACGTATGGCAAGCCGTAGGTCAAATCCGGTTGCGTTTTTCTATGGAAAAACACAAACGGACTTCGGAAATGGATTCTATGCCTACCGAAACCATCCGTAGTCCATTAGGTAGTCTGAAGGCAATGTCAAGAGCGTGTATGGCAAGCCGTAGGTCAAACGGACAGAAGAAACGTCAAATACACAAGCTGTAGGTCAAATCCGGTTGCGTTTTTCTATGAAAAAACGCAGACGGTCTTCGGAAACTGATTCTATGCCTATCGAAACCATCCGTAGTCCATTAGGTAGTCTTTAGGCAATGTCAAGAGCACGTATGGCAAGCCATATGTCAAACGGATAGAAGAAACGTCAAATACACAAGCCGTACGTCAAATTCGGTTGCGTTTTTCTACGAAAAAACGCAAACAGACTTCGGAATGGCTTCTATGCCTACTGAAACTATCCGTAGACGATTAGGTAGTCTTTAAGCAATTTCAAGAGCGCGTATGGCAAGTCGTAGGTCAAACGGATAGAAGAAACGCCAAATACACAAGCCGTAGGTCAAATCTGGTTGCGTTTTTCTACGGAAAAACGCAAACGGACTTCGGAAATGGCTTCTATGCCTACCGAAACCATCCGTATTTCATTAAGTAGTCTTAAAGAAATGTCAAGAGCATGTATGGCAAGCCGTAGGTCAATGGGTTTGAATTAACGCCAAATACACAAGCCGTAGGTCAAATCCGCATGCGTGTTTCTACGAAAAAACGCAAACGGATTTCGGAAATGACTTCTATGTTTACTGAAACCATCCGTAGTCCATTAGGTAGTCTTAAAGCAATGTCAAGAGCGCATATGGCAAACCGTAGGTCAAATGGAGAGAAGAAACTCCAAATACACAAGCCGTAGGTCAAATCCGGTTGCGTTTTTCTATGGAAAAACGCAAACGGACTTCGGAAATAGCTTCTATGCCTACCGAAACCATCCGTAGTCCATAAGGTAGTCTTAAGGCAATGTCAAGAGCGTGTATGGAAAGCCGTAGGTCAAACGGACAGAAGAAACGCCAAATACACAAGCCATAGGTAAAATCCGATTGTGTTTTTCTACGAAAAAACGCAGACGGTCTTCGGAAACTGATTGTATGCCTACCAAAACCATCCGTAGTCCATTAGGTAGTCTTTAGGCAATGTCAAGACCGTGTATGGCAAGCCGTAGGTTAAATGGACAGAAGAAACGTCAAATACACAAGCCGCAGGTCAAATCCGGTTGCGTTTTTCTACGGAAAAACGCAAACGGACTTCGGAAATGGCTTCTATGCCTACTGAAATCATCCGTAGATGATTAGGTAGTCTTTAGGAAATGTCAAGAGTGCGTATGGTAAGCCGTAGGTCGAACGGATAGAAGAAACGCCAAATACACAAGCCGTAGGTCAAATCCGGTTGCGTTTTTCTACGGAAAAACGCAAACGGACTTCGGAAATGGCTTCTATGCCTACCGAAACCATCCGTAGTTCATTAAGTAGTCTTAAAGCAATGTCAAGAGCCTGTATGGCAAGCCGTAGGTCAATGGGTTTGAATTAACGCCAAATACACAAGCCGTAGGTCAAATCCGATTGCGTTTTTCTATGGAAAAACGCAAACGGATTTCAGAAATGACTTCTATGCCTACTGAAACCATCCGTAGTCCATTAGTAGTCTTATAGCAATGTCAAGAGCGCGTATGGCAAGCCATAGGTCAAACGGATAGAAGAAACGCCAAATACACAAGCTGTAGGTCAAATTTGATTGCGTTTTTCTACGAAAAAATGCAGATGGACTTTGGAAACTGATTTTACGCCTATCAAAACCATCTGTAGTCCATTCAGTAGTCTTAAGGCAATTTCAAGACTATGTATGGCAAGCCGTAGGTTAAACGGGCAGAGGAAACGCAAATACACAAGCCGTAGGTCATATCCGGTTGCGTTTTTCTACGAAAAAACGCAAACGGACTTCGAAAATGGCTTCTATGCCTATTGAAACCATCCGTAGTCCATTAGGTAGTCTTTAGGCAATGTCAAGAGCGCGTATGGCAAGCCGTAGGTCAAACGGACAGAAGAAATGCCAAATACACAAGGGATTGATCAGATACGATTACGTTTTTCTATGAAAAAATGCAAACGGACTTCGGAAACTGATTCTACAATTACCAAAGCCATCTGTAGTCGATTAGGTAGTCTTTAGGCAATGTCAAGAGCGCGTATGGCAAGCCGTAGGTTAAACGGATAGAAAAAATGCCAAATACACAAGTCGTAGGTCAATCCGGATCCGAAGATAAAACTCTTGAGACCGTTTACATGGATTGTCTGAAGAGCACGTCTGTGTGTGTGTACGTATGTTGCACCCACAAATATAGGCTTTAATTTGACCAATAAAGACATGATTTACCCGATGGTCTTGATCTCCGTGCACCTCTAGACAAAGTGGAGATTTTAACCC
Organism: Adiantum capillus-veneris; assembly: GCF_014529385.1. Lineage (NCBI taxonomy): Eukaryota > Viridiplantae > Streptophyta > Polypodiopsida > Polypodiales > Pteridaceae > Adiantum > Adiantum capillus-veneris. The sequence goes on from NC_140938.1 coordinate 8,451,093, forward strand.
ACCCGGCATGAAGAGATTGACTATTTTTCATGAACTGCCGTACTGGAGTGATTTGCTTATTAATCATCTGCTCGACCCACTGCACATTTTTAAGAATGTGGGAGAGATCATATGGAAGACCATTACTGGAAAAAGGGAGAGCAAAGCTCAGAGAGATGACCTACCGGCTGTGGGTCGAATGCCAGAGATGTGGCCTCGACTAAAGTCCAATGGAGGGTATGTTATTCCAAAAGGTCCATGGGTTTTGAGTCGTGCTGAAGAGCAACAAGTGAAGAAGACCATATCTTCTTTCCAGACTCCTACTGGGTGCATGCGATGTTTGAAAACGGACTTTACTAGAGATGACAATCTTAGTGGTCTTAAGTCCCATGATTGGCACAAATTTTTACAATTTATCTTACCAATTGCCATAAAAGATTGTCTAACAGATGACATCAGATGTACCATTTATAAAATTAGTGAGCTAGTGCGTTGGATCTCATCAAAAGAGATAAGAAAAGACAACATAGATGCAGCTCACTGGAATGCAATCGAAGCAGTGTGTATGGTGGAGAAGTATTTTCCAACGAACATTCTTACCATCCAAATGCATTTGTTTGTGCTTATGGTCGATGAAGTTGCAGTTGCTAGAACTGTCAACAGCAGATGGATGTTCTTCTTGGAGAGATTCATGAACACTTTAAAGGGGTTCGTTCGTCAAAGAGCTCGTCCTGAGGGTAGCATGGCTGAAGGATGGCTTGTTTATGGTTATGTTTAACTTTCTGGTTATGCTTATGGTTATTGTTTTGTTTGTGGTTATGGTTATCTGCATTATGGTTTTGATCAATATGGTTATGGCCGGTTATGGTTTTAATTTGGTTATGGTTTTGGACAAATTAAGTTCGTTATGGTTATGGTTTTAAGTTGGTACGGTTATGGTTTTGCACAAAGTTCATTTCATTTCTTTCATTGGCCTTAAATCTCATGTGAGATCCTACATGGATAGCATGCAGGAGGCGTATACATGATATGGTTTTTTTGAAAAGTTTATGTAAAAACAAAGGGAACTCTGCCGAAATTTCTGTGCACAGGAGCACGGTTGATTTTGGTGCTGCTCGCTTTCTTGGGCAGAGGGCAAGAAGTCTGGCTGTGGCTGTGTCCATCTTTTCACTGGGCACAGGCCAGGCTACCTGCCCTCTGGCCAAGAATTTTTTTATATGTTATGGTCGTCGATATATTTGTCTATATATCCGTCCATATCTGCGTCGCTATCTGCGTCTATAACTGCGTCGATATTTGCGTCGCTATCTGCGTCTATAACTACGTCCATATCTGCATTGCAAATAAAGCCTTTCCACACTGATATCGACGCAAATAGCGACAGTTTTACAGGGATGCGTATATCGACGCGGTGCGTCGATATCTGCGTCGATGATACCTTTTTTTGTTGTAGTGATGTTTCTTTTAAATGATCAATGTTTTTGTCTTATAAAACTACCTCTCTTTTTATTGTGCACAAATTTAAGTAGTATGCATGCTTATAATCATGTTTGTGATGACGACGTCTCTCAAACACCAAGTAGAATTTGTCACTCTACTTGGGAGAATGAAATGGACTAAAGAGCAGACATTCTTGCGGCAGCTACATCTCCCAAGCACCAAATGGATTACTCATCCATCTTGGAATGATGTCGTAGGGTCGAAAGGGATCCTCTACCCGCTAAGAAACATTGACTAATGATTAGGAATTCATCTCTTCTACCTCATAGTCGAGGATGACTATGATTCAAGAGAGAGGTAATGTCATAAAATCTAATATCTAACCAACCCAAATGATTTTCTCATATTAAACGATTCATTTAATGTGGGAGAATAGACGGGAACAAGGGTTAGAATATAGACATGTTCTTACGGGTCTATCTCAACACGGGGCCAATGGTAAAGGGGTCCAAATGAGAGATGATATGTCAAAGAGCAAGGCTAGCTAATGGAGCTTATATACCTTAGGGTTAGCTTCATTAAAGACCTCCAAAGGTTAGTGTTAAAAGTCCTTTGACCTTAGGTAATCTAGGGCTATGCTTGAGGTGGGAACCCGGCCCAATCTTGAGGTGCTTGTCGTGCTTGCTCAGTAAGGTGCTTTTCGCGCTTGCTAACTAATGTGCTTGAGGTGATTAATGACTAAGGTGCTAATGTGCTTCATGACTAAGGTGCTTGAGGGGGGTAAGGTGTTCCACAAAGTCAACATGATCCCTACTCAAGGGGGGTGAGCCCTCATTGTACGGTCTAGAGAGAGAATGCACACACCCTCACACAAGGCAAGCTTGGTACAAAGAAAGCAAATAGGACACTTGTCAGGTTCCTTCTCCTGTTGTCCTCAAGGTGTGCCTAAAACCTATTAGTTAGCCTCCCAAGGGGTCTAATGATAATTTAGTTGATTTAAGTAATTGTTTTTGCATTTATCAAGTTTTCTCTCTCAAAGAGGAGAGGGGGACACTTGTCCCAAGGCTACTCTTGTTGCTTGATATGCACTAAGCCTGTGATTGGTGAAGCTTGAGGAGGTCCAATCAAGTGCCAAAAAGTGCTAGAAGAGAGGGGGTTGACCAAAACAAGAAAAGGGCTAGCTTGGGGGGTACTCTCTCTCTCTCTCTCTCTCTCCCCCCCCCCCCCCCCACACACACACACACACTCATTGTGTGGAGTGCAAAGTTTAAGAGGTTGATCGCCTTTTCCAAGCTAGTAGAGAAGTTGAGAGCCAACACCAACGCTCTTGGCTATGGAATGTAAATCCAACCAAGAGCCATGCTTCAATGCTTAATCTTGCCATCTTCTCCATCTTCATTACTATGCTATTATGTATGCTAGCAAGAAGAGTAATGATAATTAAGGAACTATTTCTTTGTCCTATCAATGTTTCTTCTTTCTCTTCCCTACCCTCATTCCCCACTAGCTCTCTCCACCTTCGAAGATGCGCAGTCCCCAACCCGGAGAAGACTGAGGCGACTTGCTAGATGGCTTCCTTATTCTCAAGTTTCATTGATGACACCCTACTCTGTTTCCACGAAGCAGAGATACAAGCAACAGAAGAGAGGAAGTACCCTATCCATCATGTGCGTGGTTATAAGGGTCATACACCGCAAGGCAGGTTGATAAATCAAGGATTCTAATGAAGTCTGTTTCCTATATCATAGAGATGAAATCCCATTGACAAATGTAGAATACATAAACAACGCCTTTTTTCCCATGTCTAAGAGGCACGACCGCCATTCATAAACCCTGAATATGATATGAGACATAGTCTAAACTAGCTAGTAATCTTTTGAAAAGTACCCAACTAATTGGGTCCATAGCTTTCAAGCGCACGTATATTTGGGACTTCTCGGCTCTTGGCAGAATGAGTCTCTAATTTCACTTCTCTTAATACGAGGGAGTGGAGAGTTTCTTGACTGATCGAGACCACCCATCCTTGATTGGTAACCTAAGCCAGCCCCCACTTTCCACCCCACACTCACACTTTTTAGCTTGTTTTCTAATTACTACCACACTGTCTTACATATACAAATAGTGTTCCTTAATTAATTCAAAACATAGGTTCTTTTATACAGCCCTTCAAAGAATACCAAAAAAATTCAAACAAAGCCTAATGAAGATAGTCCTATATTTCAACAAAAAGAACTTTTCCAATTTCTTATGAGTTTGCCGATACCCGCGGACTTCCTTTGTCTAACCAACAGAGTGGTAACCGTGAGGTATCCCGCTACCCGCGAGGCATCTTGCTAACCGCCAGGCATCCCGCTACCCGCAAGGCATCCTGCTAACCACAAGGAACAAAAGAGAGCCGATAACCTCAACTTAATCTCTGGTAATAACCGTGAAATCATCTCCCTACCCACGAGGAACAAAAGATATTCTTTTGACAATTCTTCTCTTGAAATGATTCTTCAAACATGATCAATCAACTCTTCATATCAACTAGTAACAACATATCAAACAATAACTATTTATCAAGCAATAACAATTTAACAAACAATGATAATTTTTCAAATAGTTCTTTCACAAATCTATGAAAACATATGCTTGTTTCTTGTGATAGAATCACATTTCTTGGACGGTTTAAGGGAATCCATATGCTTAGCTTCCCAAGTCAACATGAATAACAATGCAGAACATATAAATTTGTCTTATCGGATTAGCGACATGTTCGATTACCTTTCGTGTTTGAGGTTGGACGATTTGACCTTCTTTTGAACTCAATATCTCCGTTTGAGTTATGATTGGAGTAGATGATACCTTCTTTTGCACCTTCCTTGGAGGTGGAGCGACATGCATGTGCTTCAAGCTTCAAGTCACTCATTTTGGAATCATCATATCGAGGTAGAAAAGAGGGAAAAAGAGAAAGAGAACTCAAGAATCCGAAGGTTAACACGACAATGGTAGAGTGGGAGTTGGAGATGGAGATGGGCTGAGGGTGAGAGGTTGAGGGAGAGAAGTAACTCCGGCGTTATTGCAAGAGAGCTTCCGCTTCTAAAAACTCCTGTGTTTGTGTGTCTTGAAAGTGAGGGAAGAGGGGTCTTTATATAGGCTCCCAAGAGCCAAAAGCACAAGCTAAGAATAGTAAAAAGCACAAAGATAAGTTCGTGTACGTTTGCAGTTTTTTTTTTTTTTTTTTTGGACAAGCATTTTGATTCGCGATTTTGAGTCTCTAATATTAGAAAAAGCTTGTCTTTCAATAAAAGAGGCTCTCACTTCTCTAAAAATATTCCCTCTTTCCTAAAAATACTCCTGCTAGTCCTTGTAAATACTCCTCCTTTCTTAAGGGTCAAATCTTATATTTAGAAATAGACTTGAGGCTTAAGTTTTTCATATCAACCTATGGTTTCCAGGCGAATAAAGGCCATAATCCATAGTTCCAGAGTCCGATGACTTAACAAAATACAAACCTTAAATATTTGCAAAGTGAATATTGAAAAATGTTGGGTACATTACAATCTCCCCAACTTAGGGATTCGAGATGTCCTCATCTCAAGAAAAAGTGAAGATATCCTACTCTAATTACTATCTCGACCATCATTATATCCAAAAGGATGGTGTCCTTAGTCTGATTCACTTGCTACTGTTGCTCCATTAGTCAGTCATGGACAAGTGTTCCGATAATGTCCCAACTCTCCACATTCAAAGCATCAAACATTCAAGCGTCGAGAATCTTGCACATTAGCAGCATAAAATCTTTGTGGTTGTCTATCGTTGAACCTCTAATTCTGTTCAATTCTTCTTGTAATATCTTGTTCCTTTATCAAAGGTTTAGCTCGTAGTAAAGCATCTTGTATAGTGGTAGGGTTCAGGACTTCCAATCGCGAGCTAATTGGTTCTTTTAAACCTTGACAAAAGCAAGCTACTTGCTGCTCTATGATCATTGATGGTGCTTAACGTTTAAGCCTTACAAACTTTGAGTAGTACTCTTCCAAGGATAAGCTATATTGTTTCAAACTAAAGAACTCATTCATCTTTATTGCTTCATGGACATGGAGTAAGTATCTTTCCTTTACCGCTTGTTTGATTTCCCACAAACTCCCTGAGAGTTCTCTAATACTTCCATATTATGACAATGTTGTTTCCACCATAATGTTGCTTCCCTTGAGAGGCGAAACATCTCTAGTATCACTTGATTTGCAAGTGTGGTCCTTGTAGCAGAGATATGATCATCCATAGCTTCAATCCATACTTCTGCATCTTTCTCAATGTCATCACCCTCTCCTTTAAAACAAGGTGCTTGCATTTGTTTGAGCAACAATTATTTTCTTGAATCTCCGCGTAAATAACATCATTCTGAGGATTTTCCAATGTAGAAGTGATTTGAGGATTCCCCTGAGTATACATCAATGTTTATAATAACTTAAATCAATAGGCTATTTTTCAAAGTTAGACTTATCAAGTCAAGTAAAAGCTCACCAATCATTACTTATCCAATCCATTAAAACTCAATTACATGACTTAACCAATTTTGACTTATCCAGTCCATCAGAACTCAATCACATGACTTAACCAGTCATGACTTATTCAGTCCATCAAAACTCAGTCACATGACTTAACCAGTCATGACTTATGCAGTCCATCAAAACTCAGTCACATGACTTAACTAGTCCATGATTATCTCAATCACATGACTTAAGAAATCATGGTTTATCCGATCTACCAAAAATAACTTACATGATTTAACCAATCGTGGTTTATCCAATCCACCAAAAATAACTTACATGACTTAACCAATCAAACAATTTCTTTGTAGAAAAACAACTCAATTTTCTATTCATAAAGTCATCAAAATGTCATATAAGGGTCTACAAAAGGTCTCTCCATGAGAAAACATAATAGAGATTTCAACCATAACTATGGTACACATCAATCGGCATAATGGAATATCTCCATGGGTTGGATAATGGGTGTAGAAAATGATACACACGAGAAAGATTGATGTAGCCAATTAAATCTCTTTAACCTAGGCTCTGATACCAGTTGTGAGGTCCCCAACCCTGAGAAGACTGGGATTACTTGATAGATGGCCTTCCTTATTCTCAAGTTCCGTTGATGACGCCCTACTCTATTTCCACGAAGCAAAGATATGAGCAACAGAAGAGAGGAAGTCCCCTATCCATCATGTGCGTGGTTATAAGAGTCATACACCACACTCAAGTCGATAAATCAAGGATTCTAATAAAATCTATGTCCTATATCATAGAGATGAAATCCCATTGATGTATGTAGAATCCATAAACAACGCCTTTTTTTCCACGTTTAAGAGTCACGGCCGCTATTCATAAACCCTGAATATGATATGAGACATAGTCTAAACTAGCTAGTAATCTTGTGAAAAATACCCAACTAATTGGGTCCATAGCTTTCAAGAGCACGTATATTTGGGACTTCTTGGCTCTTGGCACAATGAGTTTCTACTTTTGCTTCTCTTAATACGAGGGAGTGGAGAGTTCTTGACTAATTGAGACCACCCATCCTTGACTGGCAACCTGAGCCAGCCCCCACTTTCCACATCACACACACTTTTTAGCTTGTTTTCTAATTACTACCACACTGTTTTACATATACAAATAGTGTTCCTTAATTAATTTCAGACACAGGTTCTTTTATACAGCCCTTCAAACAATACCAAAACAATTCAAACAAAGCCTAATGAAGACAGTTCTATATTTCAACAAAAAGAGCTTTTCCAATTTCTTATGAGTTTGCCGCCGCGGACTTCCTTTGTCTAAACAATAGAGCCTTTGCAAAGGATTTATTCGCTTGGATTGCGCAACCTTTCCATCTCGCTAACCGCGAGGTATCCCGCTACCCGCGAGGCATCTTGCTAACTACCACGCATCCCGCTATCCGCAAGGCATCTGCTAACCGCGAGGCATCTTGCTAACCGCCAGGCATCCCGCTAATTGCGAGGAACAAAAGAGACCCGATAACCTTAGCTTAATCTCCGCTAATCATGGAATCATCTTGCTACCCGTGAGGAACAAAACAATTCTTCTCTTTAAATGATTCTTCAAACATGATCAATCAACTCTTCATATCAACCAATAACAACTTATCAACATTAACAATTTATCAAGCAATAACAATTTAACAAACAATGATAATGTATCAAGCAGTTCTTTTACTAATCTATGAAAACATATGCTTGTTTCTTGTGATAGAATTATGTTTCTTGGACGGTTTAAGGAAATCCCTATGCTTAACTTTCCAAGTCAACATGAATAGCAATGCAAAATTATAATCTTACCGGATTAGCGGCATGTTTGATTACCTTCCGTATTTGCGGCTGGACGATTTCACCTTCTTTTGGAGTCGATATCTCCGCTCGAGTTATGATTGAAGTAGATGATACCTTCTTTTGTCCTTCCTTGGAGGTGGAGAGACATGCACGTGATTTGAGCTTTGAGTCACTTGTTTTGGGACCATCGTATCGAGGTAGAAAAGAGGAAAAAAGAGAAAGAGAACTCAAGAATCCGAAGGGTAACACGGCGATAGTAAAGTGGGGGTTGGAGATGGAGATGGGTTGAGGGTGAGAGGTTGAGGGAGAGAAGTAACTCCGGCGTTACGGCAAGAGAGCTTTCGCTTCTAAAAAATTCTGTGTTTGTATGTCTTGAAAGTGAGGGAAGAGGGTCTTTATATAGGCTCCCAAATGCCAAACACAAGCTAAGAATAGCGAAAAGCACAAAGATAAGTTCGCGTACGTTCATGGATTTTATTTTTTTTTGGACAAGAATTTCGATTTGCGATTTTGAGTCTCTAATATTAGAAAAAGCTTGGCTTTCAAGAAAAGAGGCTCTCACTTCTCTAAAAATACTCCCTCTTTCCTAAAAATGCTCCTTCTACTCCTTCTCTTCGAAAAATACTCCTACTCTTTCTCTTCTAAAAATACTCCTCCTTTCTTAAGGGTCAACTCTCATCTTTAGAAATAGACTTGATGCTTAAGTTTTTCATATCAACCTATACTTTCCAAGTGAATAAAGGCCATAATTAACAGTTCCAGAGTCCTATTTTTGATTCGAGCGTTCCGTTTGAACGCTTTATGACTTAACAAAATGCGAACCTTAAACGTTTGCAAAGTGAATGAAATACTTTTATTGAAAAATGTTGGGTAAATTACAGAAGGTGTTCGAGGCCTTGGGAGTAAGGCTAATGATAGTTAATGCTTTTTACAAAGTCTATGTTATACTTGTGATGCATGAAGCTTTCTATTTTCCATTGCATCACCTAGGTCACAAGGAACACAAAGATTGTATTGTACCAAGTCTCTCTTGATCGGAGAATCTATAATACAAAAGCTTATTGGAGGGGAGAACGGCTCCACTTAAATCCGGTCCTCAACTGTTGTCAAGTTCTCTAAAATCTTCTCTCTTGCAAAAGTATTGTTCATGACAAGTTAATTAAGCACTATGATTATGTTGCTACCGTCAATTAAGTTCACCCTCTATGTTCTCGAAGTAGTCTCACAAAAATGCTCTCTTTAATTCTCCTAATTCCGTTATTCCAAATTTCATAGGCCATTTCCATTACATATTGCTTTATTGAATAAGTAATATAGGAACTCAAACCAATATGTTCTTCACTTGAAAAGTTACAATAAATCAGTTCTATCTAGCACAATTATTTTGCTTGGCATATCTCCTTACCACTACTCTTAACTCTCAAAGAAGACCTTGTAACAAATGAATAGCGTATGCACAATAATAAGTGTGTGAACAAGGCTACTAAAGTACACTACAAGAACCTATTGGAATGCGAGTGAAAGAATGTCTTGTAAGGTATATCAAGCCAATTCAAAATCGCCTAGTTTTGGCTAGGCCCAAGTGCTTGAAAAAAACCTAGGTTAAGGATAATCGCACTACAAATTGTGAGATTTACCTCTAAATTTTATATCTGAAGGTAAGAAAACCTATAGATTTTTTAGAGATTTTAGTGTAATTTTGTGTTAAAAACTTCAAGTTTAGTAAATTTACCTATAAAAATTCTTATATGTAGGTTTGATTTTTTAAGCATTGCTAGGGCAACGCTGACGTGCACTAATTCCAAAGGCACTACCAAAACCACCCTTTCTCCTCCTCGAATTCAGAATCGTAGAAGCCTAGTTATGGCTAGGTCCGCATGTTGGCGTGCACTGATTCCAAAGGATGGGGTTGCAGTGATGGCCCCTTTGCAAATTAGTCTGAAGATGTACAAAAATGGGTGAGAGTAGGCAGCTCGCAAGCAAGAGTAAAGGCTTGCATTCGAACTCCCCAATTGGCACAAACATCCCAGCAACAAGCAATTGCCACACCATTGACAATGGCTACCATTCTCCCTTATGTATAGATATAAAGCCCAGAATGGACTAACTTTGGTAAAAGCTTGTACAAAGGTATTATAGGCCATGTTTTCATGCACGAGAGAGAGAGAGAGAGAGAGAGAGAGAGAGAGAGAGAGAGAGAGAGAGAGAGAGAGAGAGAGAGAGAGAGAGAGAGAGAGAGAGAGAGAGAGAGAGAGAGAGAGAGAGAGAAGCTCACTCGCAAAATGGCTTGGTTTGGGCTTGGGCAGCACATGGATGTAGAATTGCAACCCAAACACAAGGACACAACAAGAGCGGCTCTCACAAAAGCCCTGGCTATAGCTGTGGTGGTTCTCCTTCCCTCTCCTTTTTTCAGGTAGCACCCATCTCCCCCATTATTAATGAGTCTATAGACTAGGGCCCAAAAACATTTGACATGTCTATGCTTTGGTTGGGTTCATGATAGTGCAATGGCTATGGGCTAGTTGGAAAGATGAAACATATGCAAGGAGTGATGCGAAGGATGATAGTTTTTAGATTATTTTGAAGGTGTCTATTGCATGTACAAAGTGTTAGAGCTTTCATAGCCTTGTGGCTCCCCAATCCATAGGGTGTAAATCTCGTTGTGTAAAGTTCTACTATAGAAGCGTGTCACAAATATGGGGTTCTTAGATAGTGATTTTGAGTCCAAGTTATCTCCATGAGAGAGAGAGAGAGAGAGAGAGAGAGAGAGAGAGAGAGAGAGAGAGAGAGAGAGAGAGAGAGAGAGAGAGAGAGAGAGAGAGAGAGAGAGAGAGAATCCATGTCTTTGTGTGAGAGTAAATGCAATTGTGGTGCTAATTGCAACTGTGGTAGTGGATGCAAGTGTGGTAAGAAGGTGTTTGATGAAACTACCCTCAATGCCCCGAGGGAAGGGACGGTTGTTGGTAATATGTGCAAGAGCAGATCCAACTGCCAATGAACCGACCCTTGTCCCTATGAAGGACAAACCCAAGCGGGGATGCCTGCAAGTGTGATGCCAACTATACTTGCAAGCCCAACAACTATTGTTGATCATGATCATGATTAGTAATAACTTGCACCATGTAGAGATTACCATGTTGAAACATGCATTCATGATGGTATGGTCGTCTACTTGCATCTTCATGTATCTAGTAGAAAGATAAATATCGCTTGTTGTGAAGAGAGAGAGAGAGAGAGAGAGAGAGAGAGAGAGAGAGAGAGAGAGAGAGAGAGAGAGAGAGAGAGAGAGAGAGAGTTCTATTATCGTCCTCATAGGTCAAATATGACCTATGGGACCAAATGAACATGTCACGTGGTGTGAGTGGAGGTCATAAGTGACTCTCGATGCTCAAAAATGGCTGAAATGAGTCTCACAATAGAGAGTCCACATCGTGGTTGGGAGAGGAAGGTATGTAGGGAGAGCTCATGGGGAAAAGAGGACCTAATGTGGTAAAAAATTGAGCACTTAAGTAGTGTGTGGTACTCACTTTCTTGCACTTGACGAGGGCATAAGGTGTAAAGTCGACGAGACTCCTTGCTAGTGCCCCAACGTCCTGTCTTGTAGCGTAGAGAATGGAAGCTAAGACGAATGAAGGCAATGGTGTGGATCGCACTCAACAAGATGGGCTCAAGGATGTAGGGATGGGTTCGATTACCTCGTTTGGAGAAGAAGAGATATTTGTAGTTTGGGGAAACACGTGTGGTGTAATGGCTGAAGCGAGAACCTTTGGATTTCTCCCAAGCCCTAATACATCGGCATTGTAAGAATTCCTCATTAAATTGGGAGTCGATCGATGCATCCTTGACCAAGTGACATGCATCCCATCTTGCAAACCATTTCTTGATGTCAAGTATCCACCCCGAACTTAGTATTTTGCTCTTGCATGTCTTTTGGACCTTTTGCCTTGCTTCATATGTGATTCTAGGAAGTCGATACAAAGGGCTACCTTGTATCTTAAGCATGTACTCCACAATCCTTTACATGCCCAAGACCTCAATGGGAAGTGATCTAGACTCAAGAAGTAAGAGCATGTAGGGTGTTTGTGTCTTGACTTGGAGAAAGTTGGTGAGAAAATGCTTTTGGACATTCTCAAACTCTTTCCAAGTAGAATTTTTGATGCTATCACCCCACACCTCCACTCCATAAAGAAGCACCGATGTCACCAACGTGTCAAAGAGGTACTTTTTGAGAGCCCAATACTTGATCTCTCCAACATTGCACATGTCCTCAAATGCATAATAAGCCCTCTTTCCGGCTTCCAAGCGATGCATTGTGCGATTCTTCCATTTATGATTGGACGGAACCTCAAGGCCAAGGTACTTGAGGCTATCTACCACTTCAAGTTGCTCATTGTTGTATAAAATGCATATATTTTTGTTATTGAGGGTCTTTACAAGCATAACCTTGGTTCTGGATCCATTCACGATCAGCATGCTATGTAGGCAAAAGCGTTCTAAGACACTCATAAGCTTTTGTGCATCTTCTAAAGTATGTGCCAAGAGCAGTACATCATCGGCATAAAGCAAAAGCATGATCATCGCATTTCCAGTCTTAACCTCTTCTATGCCTTCTTGCTGCACAAAATCAAGAACCATGCATTCCAATTCATCAATGAGTAGCCCAAAGAGGGTTGGGAAAAGTGGGCATTCTTGTTTGACACCAATGGTGCTTGCAAAAAATTCTGAAATTCCATCTCCTATACGTAGTTGACATATCACTTTTTGGTAGATGCAAAAGACTGCATCCATAAATTCTCTTGACACTTGAAGGCTTTGCATACGTCTCCAAATATTTCCTCAAGGTACCATGTCAAAAGCTTTCTTGAAATCCATAAAGCAACAATACACCTTTTTTCCTTTCAATCCAGATGCTTCCATAAGAACTCGAAGAGTGACAAGGTGATCAATAGTGCTATGATGCTTTCAAAAACCTGCTTGGCCAAGTGCACATTTGCTGTTCTTTTCAGCTGGGGGATATTTCTAGGCAAGCAATTTTTGGTGAGCGCTTTCTAGGAATCAGATGAGTAGTTTCCTAAAAAGATTCCCTCTTCCTCCTTCTCTATCTCTCTCATGCAATTTTGCTAGTCTCCACTCCTTTTTCTTCTCTCTATCTCTCTCTGAGAGAGAGAGAGAGAGAGAGAGAGAGAGAGAGAGAGAGAGAGAGAGAGAGAGAGAGAGAGAGAGAGAGAGAGAGAGAGAGAGGCAATGAGGTAATAGGGAGGTTGAGACATAGACAAAGATATGCCACCTTTCGATTTGTTTCAAAAAAAAAAGAGACAAGGGTACTTGAAAGAAGAACAACCATTGATCATAGAAAGGTTACATTTTATTGCACTTGCATTACATAGGCAAGAAGCATTCATCTTCTGCAAGGCCCAGGAGTCGCAATGGTGCTTCCCTCAAGTGACAAAAGAAGATTCACCATGTTACCTAGCGGCTGTGTCATTCGCTCCTCATCCTCCTCTTTGATGAGCCCAATCTTCTTCCAACAAGAGAAAGAGAATTGTCCCTTCTCGTTTAAACTGAGCAAGGACCACATATTGAGGTATGAGTGGCAATGATAGAGGGGACATAAATTGATTGTTTCTTTTAGAGCCTCCTTAAACCATTTGGATCCATACAATGCCTCTCCATTGGGAATGGCTTCCATGGCATCCCACACACACTTGATTCTATTCTCAAGATCGTCCATCATCGTGAAAAGAAAGAGAAGTACACTACGGTAGCTAGTGAACGGTTTCACAAAGATAATACAAGAAATACCAATTTCATGATGTGACACATAAACAACCACCTTACAAACTTGAAATTTGTTTGGAAAAAACCAGCAAAACAATGCACCAAAATGTGGCCATCATAAGACAAAATTAGAACCTGGTAGTATTGTCCATTTTGTGAATTGACATACAAAAAATTGAAAATGGTAAATGCTATGCATCCATGCCTAGATAGGTCCTGCCTCGGCTCAGTGCCCTAAATATATCAGCATCTGCCAAAATTGGTTGATGGATAAACATGTTCTCATTTTGGCTTAACCCTAGCATACACAACAAATAAAATACAAATGTCTACATGCAAGATATGGTTTTTACTTTCTCACCCGCTCCATGAAGTTTGGACATGTGTACGATGGTTGGTTGCAAATACAAACATTATACAACCCAACATGACCATCTTCACCTTTGGTCTCTACTTTGAAGACCTCATGAACACCATCTATCCCAGATATCTCTTCTAAGACCTTAGCTCTCAGTGCTAGCACTAGACTGATCTTGCGAGCAGCGTTCGCGAAAATGGAAGTCCGGTACCGTACATGCACACCATCTTGCATTGTGGTTCGTGCACTGCCTTGAGGAGTGGATGCATCTTTTGACTTGAATGGAGAATTGATTGTATTTTGTGTAGGAACAACCGGTGTTACAATAGAGATTCCTTCTTTAATGAACTCCATTTGATACCCCCCTTCATGCAATATTTGCAACTCATCCTCAGATAGGTTGGTGCCAACATGCACGGGACAAATGTGTGGTGGATGCTGAGGCTGTGGCTCAATGTTCTGGTCTACCATGTGGCAATGCAAGACATAATCCGGAGAAAACCAAAACCACTGGTGCACCACACCATTCAAATGTTTTCAATATCCTTCAATAGATGGGGCCGGTATACCAAGGCTTGAACCTGCAATACTGCTTCCATACCTTTGTCCTCCTCTTGGAGTTCCTCTACATGTGACTCTACTACCTTGTGGAGTTTGTCATATGGCCCACATTGCCTCACTGATCTTGCGTTCCACTACATATTACCCACCCGAACCTATACTTCATTTTGGGGTTTGTGACATCAATTCTTGTGCAAAGTTGATTCTATAGGGTCTTCCATACTTCTTGAAGTCTTTAGTGACCGAGTTGTACTCAGGCCTATGTGATGAATCATCTTCCACATTGATAACCTTATTTGGATTGCGTTTTTTCCTTGATGTTTCCTTATCTCCTGTCAATGGGTCGGTTCTTTATACATTGGAGTGCCCTCGGTAGCCTCATTCACTGCTCTTATTACTTGGCTGGGATGTTTTTCATGGCACTCAGCAAGATTCTATATCAATGGACCATTCCCAATGTGTTTTCCATGGCTGTAAGAAATGGACTTTTTGCTCTCTAAGATGGAATTTACTAGGTCGGTTGTACATGCATCATATAATGAAATGCATTTATGAAAACCCTCCCTTGCTAGCCAGCTGCCATGCTTGCTCTCAGCGAGGTGTTTATGTGTGGAGTGTTTGGTCGATCAGATCTTCTTTCTACGCACATCATAATTCCACCCCGATGTGCAATACAAATTTTCCACCAACTAAGCCATGAATCCATGTATGAAATGTTACTATCTATGCAATAACCGTTATGCCACTGTTGGCGTATGAGACGAGCCTCTACTGTTGTAGCCTGTTTTGCTGGTGCTTGCCTCCACTTCTCACACATTTCTTTGTGTATGTGTTGAAAAGCTTGCGTCACATACTTCAATGTGTGTTGATTCAAGCTTTGCTTCAAATGGAAAAGACAAGAACTCTCTCGACCACTCATTGTATTAGTCTTGTCACCACCATTGAAAACAATTCAAATTCATTTCAATTTGCTTGAGCTTCATCCACCATGAAGCCAAAGAAATTAGCTCTTTCATACCCACATGATAGCATTACATCATTGAGGCACTCCCAAAACAGACATTGTGCTCACCGTGTCTACAAAACAACATGACATTCACCCCCTCTAAACCTGCATATCATATGTATAAATGTTGTGATTACCCAATCATTATTTTACTAAAAACATGCTCTCAATAAACAAGCAGTAAACACCCAGTCTTTGTCTTCATGCAAAAAAAACCCGCTAGGATCATAGGGAAAACTTAAAAAGTTCTTAGCAACAAAGCAAAATCACCCAATAACCAATAAGTCCGTTACTTCATAGCACATATAGTTCACCTACCAAATCATAATCATAATGCTATGCACTTGGATCAAATAGCATCAACAAAAACAGTCTAAACTCTTGAGCTACATAAAACCCTTTTTGTATGTACGACATTAGATAACCATAAATGAATTGAATCTTGTAAACATAAGATAACACCATAGCATGTGTCTAATACCATGCAGCCATAATGAATTTTCTTCCTATCCACTTGGTTGGAATTTCATAGCCAACACAAAGCATCGACAATCCTTACAATGCATGAGAACTTGCAATGAATGAAAAGAAAGAATCCATATCCCATCGGTAATTAGTAACAAAAAAATTCTATTGGTATGTACATAAGAGAAACCACTCCCTTTTGGTGGTAGCCATAACATCATTGAAGCAATCAACAATAAACACGTCACCATAAGCCAACCATCACTTGCACACCATACAAGAAGACTAGAAAGTATTTGCATAAAATTTGGCTTCCCTTCCAACATCGGTACACTAGATGGCTGACCATCTTCACCTCCTCTAGATGTGGAAGCATCATGCGTATTCTGGAAATCCAATTTAGCACCAAAAATATCTCCACTTGGTACTTGGAAGTCATTGTAGAGAGCCTCTATATACACTACAACACGCCGCACAAAAATCGACGAGGATACTGACAACTCAAAGCTTGTTTTAAAAGTAAAAAGCCCTAGAATAAGCATCAAAATAACCATTGGCATTGTATCATTAATATAGATACCGGTATACTTTACATCGGAATATGCAATGAAGTTTACACCGGTATAAGCGCTGAAATAGGTGTCAAAAAATAAATTCCTGTATCGATGCCTATTTTGAGGGTACATTATAACGCATATACCAATACCTGTACCTGCGGTAAAATTTGGAAAAAAATAGGCAGGGAGGGCTGATAACTGATGCTGCATGTACCGCAACGCTAGGCAACCCTTTTTGTCCAAAGGAAGAGTGCACAAGCAACCGCACTCCACCTACAATTTGACATTGAAGAGCGAGTGAGAACATATTAGCAAAATTGTAAGCATAACAAAATCACAAAATCAAAAGCTTAAACATGACAACCTTCCAAAAGCATAACCATAAAGTCGACTCCCAAACCATAGGCACAACGGCATGAAGATTTTCTAGCCATAATTAAAACATGACTGAAAAACCACAAGTATAACTATAACGTGATTGCCAAACCATATTTGCAAAACCATAAACATAACCCACTTGCCATACCATAACTATAACGATAACCTGCTTGTCATACCATAACCATAGCCTGCTTGTCATACCATAACCTTAATAGCCATACCATCATTGCAAAACCATAACCATAACCTGATTGCCAAACCATAACCATAACCATAACACGATTGTCAAATCATATTTGGAAAACCATAAACATAATCTACTAGCCATACCATAACCATAGCCATAACTTGTTTGTCATACCATAACCATAACAACCATACTATCATTGCAAAACCATAACCATAACCATAACGTGATTGCTAAACCATAACCATAACATGATTGCCATACCATCATTGCAAAACCATAACCTATGTGCCATACCATAACCATACCATGATTGCCATACCATAATTGCAAAACCATAACCATAACCTGATTGTCATACCATAATCATAATTGTAAACGGAATGCAAAACCATAAACATAAGTGTGAAATTGTACATGTATACAATGAATGAGCACAACTGTGTCAAGAAGACCACAACTACAAAAAAAACATATATGGAGGATGTCACCCTCATGGTAATGCCGCCCAGTCGACGGCCTCTTGCTCCTTAACTGGGTCAGAAGGGCTACAAGCCCTTGATTGTACCCATATTTCTTCTCTCAGCGTGTCAGAGGGCGCTTCAAAACTTCCTCCAAAATTAACAATTAATCATAATATAAATCTTTTTTAAAAAAAAACCATAAAGTGCGTGAGGATTATATTAAGTAGAGACAAAAAGATACAAGATACAAAACCCAACGGGCTTGTTGCTTGTTTAGGATTACATTCAGATTTACATTTTGACTTTCTAGGGGACTATACTCAACTTTACATTCCGATTTTGTTACAAAAAATAAGGGGACTGCGGGATGTCATGGGCTGCCTCCCAGACTGATTCCCCCTGGAAATGCACTAATTACTTCCTATAAACGGTTGAGAAGCTTGATTCCATTGTTGAGCTGTCTCCTTACTTTCTCTCCTTCCGCCTTACATTCATCCATCATTTTCTGTAGGTGGTAGTACGAACCATCAAGCAATATCTCCTACTGTTTGCTGATGTTCGCACTGTTGTAGTATCCCATGTAGTCCATGAGCACTTTGTGGTTTGCTTGGTAAATTTTGCACTGCTCTAGCTTTAGGTGATTTACTTGCACAAAAAAGTGGGAGAACAATACTCTCAAACTTTTAGTCTGGTAAGCCTCATAAAAAAAACAGCTGTTCCGTTCTTTCCAGATGATCCAAAGCAATTCGCCTCTAATCCTATTCCATACTACTGAGAAGAGAACTACTGAGTCTCCTATCACAAGTTGTTTCAAATTGGGGGTGTACCTTAGCCCACTTACAATAGGGGCCAATATCTCTCTGTTAGCTGGATAGTTAGTGAAGAGGTGTGGGATGTCTTCTTCATTTCTGTTACATCTCTTGCAATGCCCATCCCCCATGCTTGCATGGCTCATTCTGCAGCCCGTCCATACTGCTTTGTGCATGATGAGCCATTATAGTACCGATTGTTTGGCCGATGTATCTTGATGCCAAAGGGTTTTAGATTTGAAGTTCCATTCTCTATTGTCAAGGGACAGGCGCCATTTTTTATTGAGAGTGACATGGATAGGTTCTTTTAGGGTTGGTGGGCAATTGGGAGGGTTGGTGAGGGCTCCCCTCCATATAATGCCTTTTTGGATGACTGGTTAGGTTGCTCAGAGAGCGCCCACTCCTTCTCTTTCGGGAACATGGCAGTTCTAGACTGGATAAGGGTGAGCTCCCATGGTTGTAGATGATACCTTCCTAGGAGTTCGATTTCATTCTTCAACCTGTGCTCAATTGTATTCCATACATCTTTCCAGGTGATAATACCTTTATTGTGAAGTCTTTTTACTGACCTTAGTTTCAGCTGGGGGATGGGGGTGAGGGACCACCACATTCATTCAGAAGACCTAATTTTTCTATTGTGTTTCAATTCCCAATTGATTCTAATTAAGCTTCTATATCTGTTCCAAGCATTCCACTTAATCAGGTCTGACCCCTTAGATACAACTTCTAGGGGTCCAAAGAATACCGTAAACCAGTGCATGTTAGTGGTTCCCTTATTCCCTCTAAAATGGAATTTATGGATTTCCCAAAATAATAACGAGGCCCATTCTTCATCAGGATGCTCCATTGCTATGAGGATGAGCTTTACAGCTAGTTTGTCTGCCATAATTTGAAGTTAGTGAGGCCAAGTCCCCCTTGATCTTTAGGAAGACAATAGACTTCCCAGCTAACTTTAGCTAGCCCTTTTTTATGGGGGTCCCCCGACCATAGAAAGTTCCTGCAAAATTTGGTTAGGTCTTTTAATTGACAATCGGGGGGTCTCCAACATGAGAGAAAGAAGAGAACATACTCAGAGATGTAGTGCTTTATAACTATTATCCTACTAGCCAAGTTAGCTTGAAAACCCAACCATCTATTGAGCTTGTTGTGGAATATGTCCATGACCCATTGCCACCTTTGAGCCATTGTAATCTTGAAGCCAAAGGGGATCCCTAGTAGTCTAAAAACGACTCCACCCTGGATGATTGTGCATCCATGCTCTTCCACCCACCTAGGCAGAGGGGACCTAGAGGCTCTAATCCCTGTTTTGGAGTGGTTGATTCTAGACCCTAAGGCTGTGCAGAAGGTATTGAGACATTCCAAAAAAGCTTTCAAAGATCTATCATCATTTTGCATAAGTCCATTAGTGTCGTCAGCAAATTGAGAGAGACACTGCTGGCTCCCGTTAGGTAGCTTGATTCTTCTGAGGCTACCTTGTTGCATTTTTTCTTTTACCAACCAATTTAGGGAGTCAGCTGATGTGGCGATAGAAGAGGAGCTAGAGGACATCCTTGCCTGACCGATCTACTGAGGGGGAACGCTTCTGACAATCCATTGTTGATAGCTACTCGAGCTTGGGCATTACCTAGCAGAGTTTGCACATACCTTACAACCTTGGACCCAAACCCCATCATAATTAGACATTCCAGAATAAATGACCATTCTAGTCTATCATAAGATTTGTCAAAGTCGATCTTGATGAAGACGTAGTCTTGTGACAATTCTTCAACATATTCTATTTCTTCCCACATTGCTATCACAGCTTTGAGGAGCCGATGTCATTCGATGAATCCTTTCTGCTCGAAGCTCAGCCATTCAGCAAGGGCCGGGGCAATTCTAAGAGCTATGGCTTTGGCAAAGATTTTGTATGAGGCATTTAGCATTGTCAGAGGTCTCCAGTTAGATAGAATTTCCTTAGGGCCTTTTTTATGAAGCAGCTCTGAGTCTAGCTGGGTACTCAGATGATGAGGGATCACTCATTTCCTGCAGTACCTAATGATACTTCTTGCCAGCATGACCATCTCATCATGAACTTCTAGAGGGCTAAATAACTGAGCGTAGTGTTCGCTGGCCACTTCTAGGTTATCCTCCTCAAATGTGATTGTCCCTATGGCCCCCTAACATTGGGGTCAATTCTCTCTGATGTTTCTTTCTGAGACTTCTGACATTGCTTTGGATGGTTTGTCCACTTTCCCTGCCCACCATTCTCAAAAAAATGCTTCGGTGTGTTGCAGTGTTATTTCTTCTTCAGTCTTGAGTTGATGTCAAAGGGTGGTTATTTTGTTCTACATTGCCAGACCCTCCTTGCTGCAGGCTTTGAGTTCTATAAGTTCATTATAGATAGAGTCATTCCTTTTTTTGCGCATCTCTGTCACCTTTTTCCTAAAAGAGATCAGGGAGTGTTAAGTGTTGGCGATCGCTAGTTTCCAAGCTTTTGCTCGTGTTGTTCCCTCAGAGAAAGCTTGCACCCAAATAGCTTTTATGATTTTTTGTACCTCCCCTAACTGAAACAGCGATGGGTCTCTGTGGAACCAATGGTTCCTTATCTTGTTGCATTTGTTATCCAAAGTGATGATTACGGGGTAGTGGTCTGAAGCACAGGAGGTGGTTCTAGTAGATGCTTTCACCCTGTTAAATTGTCTAGCCAGAGGAATAATAACATAACTTTTGTCAAGTCTAACCTTTCAAGCAAGGCTCCCTCTTGAGTAGTTCATGCCAGGTGAATTCTCCCTGTGTTCCTATGTCCCATAGGTTCAGCTGATCCTTAAGGTTTTCCCATTCTTGTTTCTTGGTACCCCCCACTATTTTCCCTTTCATAAGGTACCTATCCTCCATAGTCTCTACCATATTAAAGTCCCCCATCAGAATGGTCTGTCCCTTGATCTGAGCGATTTGTCTCCACATCTTGGTCCTGTGTTAACCGAGCCCCCTGCATAGATTGAAACCAATAGAAAGCTGATAGGATCCTCAATGCTACCCAATAATCTTCTGTTGACGATAGTGTTTGATTAATTTCCAATTCAGAGGAATGCCCAAGGCCGTTCCTCCTGACTCTCTTCTGTGAGAGGAGTGGAACCACTGAAGCTCCTTGCATATCAATTGAAGCCTCTGCTCCAGCTCCAGCCCTGTAATTTTGACTTCCTGTAGCCCAATCAAGTCTACAAGGTAATTCTGAGTCAAGCTTTAATCTTCTTTGCTTTGTTGGGTTCGTTCAACCCCTTTATATTCCATGATATCAGCTTCATTTATTGCTTCTTTTGTTTTTCTTGTTCTTTATCTAGGCCCTTGGTGAGGGCTGAGTTACTGAGTTATGACTCCTCTTATTATCTTTTTGCACTTCCATTGGGGAGGGGCTTGCTTCTGGAAATCTTGCATGCCTAGGGGCCACATTCTCCTTGTTCAGCTCTATGATGCTAGATGCTTTGTTGAGGTCAATGGCAGTGCCTCTGTCTGTTTTGTTGAATTGCTCTTCAAGCCGTGATTCTGTGTCTTGATCCTCCTCTGAGTCCTTCCCAATCGGATCTTCCACCTCTGAATCTTCTTGTTCAATAAGTGAGGCTAGAAGCACATACCTGTTGGCTTGTCTAGGTCTAGCTCTATCATTCAAAGGATTTTTTGTAGTTGGTCGTGGGGTTCTATTGTTCTGAGGGGAGACTGCTGGCGGAGGCTCTTGTTTTTGCCTTTCCATTTTTTCATAGACGTTTAGGGTCGTTTCTAGTTTAGGGTTTTTGATCGGGCAGTCCTCAACAAAGTGCCCTTTCATTCCACAGTAAAAACATGCATTCGATAGGTACTTGTAGATCAAATGTTGTTCAAAGACTTCTCCATCATCTAGGGCGATGACCATTGCTTGAGGGAGTTCCTCAAAGATGTCAATCTCTATCAGGGCTTGCGGGTGCCAAGAGGGGATGTATTCTCCACGTGGGCGGTCTCCTAGGACCTTGCCAAGTTGCACACATATTGCAGGTGGATGAGGTCTGGCTAGAAGACCTATGACGGCTCTACTGTCTAGATCATTCTGGGTTTTGCAAACTTGAATAGCAAGTAAAAATGACCAGAGGCTTACCGTCTGAAGTCTTGCCAGTGCCTCCTGCATGATGGCTTCTGCTTACTCCTGGTTGAGACTCAGTGGCACCAGTAAAGGCGGATGCAGTGGTAGTGCCTTCATTAGCCCAAATATTTATCCCTCTTGGTGTGTTGGCAGCGGGTGACTGTGTGTAGAACCTGGCATCTTGCCTCGCCTGTCTCGCTACTTGAAGCTTGCTGAGACTTTCATGCAGAAGCTGGTCATCGTCGTAGTGAAAAGGCCCCAAATGGTTAAAGTGAGGGTTACCCAGTAGGCGAGTCTTGTTAACTCCATTTGCATGGGCGGCCGTGGAGTTAAGGTACACTAGAGTGTGGTGGGGAAGCCCGCCTATCATCCAAATGTTGGGAGTTCTAGCATCGGGGTTGAGGGTGGGTGAGATGACTGGTGAGGTCATCTCACTGGGCAGGGGGCGAGCGCAGGGGTGAAGAAGCTACGCGATCGCTAGCTTCTAGGGTTTTCTCTCAAGAGGCTTTGTAAGATAAATATTTAATTAACATATACATTTTTGAAAATTTAAAGCATACATATAATACTTACAAACTCATGCCGAAGTGTGTCGCAACCCCCACTCCCAAGATGTGACACTCCACCAGACTCCTAACGTGCTATGGCCGTATCTCTCTGCGCTGCTGAAATATTTGAGGATTGTGTTGTGTCTCTTGTGCAATCCCCACCCACTCCTCTTCATCCAACCATGTGGGATTTTGACTACCATCCTTGTACCCATCTCTCGCCTCTTACCGACGGTGTGACATTATCGCAATCACCACGCTCAAAATCTAGTCATTCAAGACTGGATCGTATCCCTCTCTGCCGGCCTGTACTCTTTGTGACTGGCCTCGATGATGTAATCCTTTCTTGATTATCCCAAATCTCCATCATAGAGTGGCTAAGCTGAATTGTACAGAGCTGCAAAATCCTCTGTTGCATGGCCTTTCCGACACCCTATCCACCACAATAGGCCCATCCTTGCTCTTGTACACCTTGCTAGGATCATGCTTGTGTGACAGCCTCTCCCTCCTGCTGTGCAGTTGGGTCAAAAGGGCTACAAGTCCATGCTTTCTACCCATATTTCTCCTCTCGGCGTGTCAGAGGGCGCTTCACAACAACTTCCTCCAAAATTAACAATTAATTGTAAGATAATTCTTTAAATAACATATAAATTTTTGACAATTTAAAGCATAGTATAATAGTTGCAAACTCATGCCAAAGTGTGTCGCAACCCCCACTGCCAAGATGTGACACCTCTAGCAGACTCCAAACGTGCTATGGACGCATCTCTCTACTGTTGAAATCTCTTACGATTGTCTTGTGTCTCTCATACAATCCCCACCCACTCCTCTTGGTCAAACCATGCCGGCTTTGGACTACCGTCCCTGTACCTGTCTCTCGCCTCTGACCGACGATGTGACATTGTTGCAATCACCACGCTCAAAATATAGTCATTCAAGACTGGATCGTATCCCTTTGCCGGCCTGTACTCTCTGTGAATGGCCTCGACGATGTAATCAATTCTTTCATCATCTTGATTATCCCAAATCTCCATCACAGAGTGGCTAAATTAAATTGTATAGAGCTGCCAAATCCTCTGTTGCATGGCCTTTTCGACCCTATCCACCACAATAGCCCCATCCTTGCTCTTGTAAACCTTGCTAGGATCATGGTTGTGTGACGGCCTCTCCCTCCTCTTGCAACTGGGTCAAAAGGGCTACAAGCCCATGCTTGTACCCATATTTGTCCTCTTGGCATGTCAAAGGGCGCTTCACAACAATTTCCTTCAAAATTAACAATTAATCATAAGATATAACATATACATTTTCGACAATTTAAAGCTTAGGTATAATAATTACAAACTCATGCCGAAAGTGTGTCGCAACCCCCACTCCCAAGATGTGATGCTCCAATAGACTCCAAACGTGCTATGGACGCATCTCTCTTCTGATCTCTGCGGATTGTCTTGTGTCTCTCGTGCAATCCCCATCCACTCCTCTTCCCATGCAGGATTTGGACTGCCGTCCCTATACTTGTCTCTCGCCTCTGACTGACGGCGTGAAATTGTCGCAATTGCCACGCTCAAAATCTAGTCATTCGAGAATGGATCGTACCCCTCTGCTAGCATGTAATCTGTAGTGAATGGCCTCGACGATGTAATCCTTTCTTTCATCATCTTGATTATCCCAAATCTCCACCACAAAGTGGCTAAATGAATTGTACAGAGCTGCCAAATCCTCTGTCGTATGGCGTTTTCGACCTTATCCACCACAACAACCCCATCCTTGCTCTTGTACACCTTGTTAGGATTAGGCTCGCGTGATCCCCAATGTGTATGTGGTGTGCCAATTGGTAAACTATCTATTGAAGAGAGTGTTGGAAGCTCTCTTGGTGGTGTGGTTGCATTGGTAGAACCACTACCACACCAACCACCACCACCTCCAAAACAATGCCTACCTCGTCTCAAAGATGAACCAGCCGTTGGTGTCGGGATGACACTCGGCTGATGTGTAGGGTGGATCGGTACAGGGGACGCACTAGTCTTAGGCGTAGGGGCAACCATAGTAACCAATTGCCCAAAGGTTTTGTGCGTAAGTAACCTACTCTAGTGTGAATTGTGATAAAAAGGAGCCCATCTGCTCGGGTGACATGCCGGCTGGAGCGACAAGAAACTAAAAGGGTACTTCTTGAGAACCCAACACTTGATGTTTGACCACATTGCACATGTTCTCAAACTCATAGTACACTATGTTTCCAGCTTCCAAACAACACAGGACATTCATGCCACTTGTGATTGGATGGAACCTCAAGGCCACGGTACTTAAAGCTCTCAACAACTTCAAATGTCTCATTGTTGTACACAATGCATGGCTTCTCCTTATGGTTGGTTTCACAAGCATAACCTTTGTTTTGGATTCATTCACAATCAGCCCACCATGCAAGCAAAATTTCTCAAGGACAACCATAAGCTTTTGTGCATCCTCTAAAGTGTGTACTAGAAGCACTACATCATCCACTACAACAAAAGCATGATTACCACATTGCAAATAATGACCTCTTCAATGCCTTATTCTAGCATAAAATAAAGTACTATTTGTTCCAATTGATCCATGTATAGACCAAAGAGAGTTGGTGACAACGGACATCCTTGTTTAACCCCAATAGTGCTTGCATTTTGTTTTTTTGAAATTCCTCTTCCCATGGGCAATTGACACATCACCTTCTCATAGATTCGAGAAACCGCAAGCGTAAACTCACTTGGCACTTGGAGCTCTTCCATCCTTCTCCACATATTGTTACCTGGCATCATATCAAAGGCTTTCTTAAAGTCCACAAAGCAACAATACAATTGCTTGCCTTTCAACTGACTTTCCTCCATGAGAACACATAGAGTGACATATGATCTTGTCCTTTTTCACACTTGTCATTCTCTTCACCCCAATTACTCAATTTTATCTCCATTATGCACCCAAAGAACTTTTCCATAAGAGACCCAATCATTATAGTCTGATAGTTATTTACATTCTTTACATCCCCTCCTTATGCACAGGCTTGACCCAATTAGTACTCCAATTACAAGGCATACCATATTGAAATGCAAGGTTGAAAATATCACACATCCACTCATGTGTAAAATCTCCCGTCACATTTAATCATTTTTGGCTCGATACCTTGAATATCTCTACTTTGCAAGTGGCCAACTTTTTGAGCCCACCGCACACATCTTGAATAGTGAAAAAAGAGGGCATACATGGGAATGAACCATAAAATGTGATTTTTTTAATATTTGGTTGCTCATATAGTTGTGTACAATGTGTACACATATCCACAAGACTCAAATTGGCAGAACTCTTAACTCGCTTGCCCCTCAAGTTTCTCCAAAATCTTTCACATGCATGTGCATTTTCTTGGACTTGAAATTTTGATGTTATATTTCCCATCTTCTTCTTTTCTTTTGAATCATTGCCTTGTATGTATGAAAATGACTTTGATAGTTGTCTTTGTCCATAGTTGAATCAAGCTTTATCAAGGACTTTTGAGCTTCTTGACATTTTTTATCAAACCACCTTTTGCGTGATCTATCTTTGTTGATACCATGGACATGCATTATTACAAAGAGTTCTTTGGCACAAGAACAAATAACCTTCTTGAAAGCTTCCCATTTAGTTTCTAACGGTGCTTCATATTGAAGCTTTGTCATCCATAACTTTTTCTCAACCATTTCAATATACATTTATTGGAAGATGGACCAAATTGAACCCTCCTACCCGATCACCTCGTCATGAAGCCACAAAATTTTTTCATCCCATTACTTTTCATGGAAAAGCTTTGTGAATATGAGAGACACCAATCTTTGCATCCACGTGTGTTTTTGACATTTTGACCATAGGAGAGTGTTCCTGGACTATAGGGCAACCTTTTTGGACTGTTCTGTTGCAGTTTTTAGGATCTTGATCATGATGGATCGTGATTTTGATACCTTGTTGAGTTGCAACTAGACTAAGCAGAATAGTATCCCTAGGTGTCTTAGGTCTCCTAAAGTTTTGTTGCATTTGGACTTTGTTTGAGAACCGAAATGGCATGACGATTGAGAGTGATGAGATAGGGTATAAATAGATTACAAGACTAGAGAGTGATAGCTTTGCTAGAGTTAGAGATGGCTTCAATTTGTAGGTTTGCTTCTTGAGGTTGACACCCTCAAATAATCTTCATGTCCCATTTGAGTCGTTTCCCTGAGTATTGGCATTATGTTAATGCCAGATAGCTATGCTAAAGACGTCCATCAGGGCAACCCGCTAACATTGGCACTATTGTCAGGGATAGTAGGCCTTAGGTGGTGAGTGACCTAGTCATAGCATTAATTTTTGAGACCTTTGATTTTGATTTTCATTTTGTTTACACCTTACCCGTCAGGCAGCTAGACTCGGGGTTTAGTGCTTGGTAGAGGCTAGAAGTCTGGGACGTCGTAGATCTATTCTTGAGAGGCATAGAGAGTTGTGAGTGACATACGCAAGCATTCCATTTTGCATATTTTTTAATTCTTTGAAGGCATTGTTCCATCATCCATATTACTTTCAATTTTGTATCGTTTGTTTGCTTTCGTTCCTAGGATTCATTTTAGCACTTAGGAATAGGTTAGGTTATATCCAAAAACCATCAAATTTGGTTGGAAAGTTCATGAAAATTTTTGCAAAACCGTATTTTGGTAAGAGAGACTATAAACTATGAAAAATTAAAAATTTGATGGTCAGAACTCAAAAGCTGATGTAGACCCAAAAGTAAGTAAGAAAAGGAAATAACCAAATCCAAACAGTCAATGTGGAAAGAGTCATGCAATTTGGTGCAGAAATATGGATCGTGATCCATGTCCCTCTGTGACAGTTTGAGCACAAATTGATACAATTGGGTCTAGTGTGGTTCCACATCACACAATACAAAATTTTGGTGCGAAATTGGCACTTAAAACTCACTTAAATCAAGAAATTGGAAAAAGAAAACCAAAGTCCTTGGAAGTTGATCAAAATTTGGAACTTTTTAACTTTTTGAGATCCAAATTCAAAAATAAGTGAACTTTTTGTCTATAGGTTGTAATCTTATAGCTGACAAAATTTCATGTTCAGATGTGGTCAAACATGAATTGCGATCCACTTACCTTTTGATCATCTAGGGCTGAGATTTGAGCAGTAGATATCTCACAGCAATTGGGACAACTTTTGCAAAGGGCACCATAGCAAAAACAAACTCCAAAAAGTTGACCAAATCATTGGAAAAACTAGTTGCTAGTCAAAAATCCGCAAGGTAGACACAAAAATTCGCTTTTGATGAGCAAAAAGTTTTCCAAACTCAAAAATAAGTGGTGGAGGACTACTTAGACTGCAAGTAATCATCAAGACAAATTTGGGGTCTAGATCTGATGGAAGATGGGATCACGATCCATGTACCTTGTCTCTTCCCTTGGAGGATAGAGACCTTATAGACTTGTAGCAGAGACCAATACAAACAAAATATCCAAAAGTAAGATAGTAAAAAAAACTCCAAGAAGTGGGTCAAAATAGGGCAAAAGTCATTCAAGTTTGAAAACAGACTTAGGGATTGACTTTTGGATTACCTAAATTGATCCAAATCACTTAAAAACCATATAGCAGGGATCAGTGGACTAAGAGGATGCTGTGTATCAAGTTTTAGTGCATTCTAAGGCAAAGGTACATGGATCGTGATCCATGTCCCTTTGTCACAAATTGAGCCCAAATTCATACCATAGCTAGCTCTAGTCCGTAGGGGCATAATGGTCTTTTCAAAATTCAATTTGGATTTGAATTGTGCATATTGCAAGAAAAATAAGAGTTTTTATTGAAAGTGCGATAATTTTTCAATTGGTTCAAAATTTGATTGACAAAGTGACTGTAGACTTATAGCCACCAAATGATTTTTGTATAGGTTGTGGAAATCATAGTTTTTAACCCAAATTGCCTTCCATTAAAAGATTGGATGCATCATAAGAGGTAACAACTGAACATTTTGCAAACATAATTTTGTTGATATATCTGCAATCAATCAAGATATAGCAAAATAGAAATCGTGTTGTGAGAGACCAATCAAGTCACATCTCTACAGAAGGGAGTGTCAATTAAGGAATTTTTCCAACCTTAGAGCCAAACATTGAGGAAAGTCTTTGTGATATTTCATCAGAGAGATCTTATACCTATATGGGTGAGGAATTCAAGAGTGTGAGTTTCAAGGAGGAAACCAATATGGGAGTGCGACCATCACAAACAGCACCAAACATGAAACTTTTGCACCTAAAATACAAGTTTGAAAATGAACAGGGAGCTTAAATCTACAAAGATGTTATGGATTGTTATTGTGTGAAAATAGAAGAGAGACCTAGTGAGCTCAAGCTTATGAGCTTAATCTCATAGTGCCCGTAGATTATAGTGGAAATCAATACTTTGATAAGGAAGGAAACATTTATTTAGTTGTGCACAATCCCTTTATTATGGACAAGTGAGGATTTTCAAGCACCAAAGATAAAGTTGATGTCAAGCCGGAGGAAAAGCTGTCGAAGTTAGACATTCCTAATGCAAAGCTCAGGTGAGTGAATGTGGCTACTCACATCGACAAGGACACCACTCATGTGGGGTTTGTACAAGTACGATAAAGGAGAGAAAATGCTCTATAATAGATGTAATGAACCCAATGTGAGAGAGTTAACAAAGCAAAAATGTTTATATGTCTTCATGTACAAAGTGGAGAAAGATACTCAGGTAATTATGTTGGACAAGTAAGGTTGGAAGTACTCTACAGTACATCGCAAAGAGCTCGACGGATATACATACTTTGGAGGGCCACACCACCAGTACTATTTCATCCCCAGCATTCATTGGCCAACTGTCTCCAAAACAAGGCAAGAGACCATGAGAACGAGTCTTGTGAGAACAATATTGGAAGATTCATTCAGTTGACCATATTTGTTTAGAACCTAGACCGATGGGATCCCTGAGTTTGAGGCTTTTGATGACTACACATCAAGGAAGTGAGGCTCCAGAGACAACAATTTACACTACGAGGGTTCTTGAAACAAGAATTGGGGGTACAGATGCAAGACCTGAAGAAAGAATTACTGACCAACCTCCCTCTAGAGTACCCATTAGTGGGTATGAGACGAGAGATGTTGTGGTAGGGGAGCCTATAATGATGAGAATGGTAGCAAAAACGCAAAGAATGCAACCATCTCAAATGGCAAAGTGTGTGTCCAAAAAATACAAAGGATTGAGAGATTCTTATGCGCATGTATCACTCTTTAAGTAAGAGCAAAAAATATCGCGGATTTCCATACGCAGTACGAAGGATTTGATTTGACCTTGGAAGGAACGACGATGACTTGGTTCCAATCATTGAATAGCAGAGATTTCCTAAACATTGATCAACTCTTGCGAGAGTTTACGGAGGAGTTCTCCAAAAGAGAAATCAAGAACAACACGGTTTTCTCAATCTATGCTTTTAATTAAAAGGAGAAGAAAAAGGTGAAGGAAGCTTTACTTTGCTTCAAACAATATATCAAAGATATCCTCACGATAGTTACTGCAAGATGATCCATTATCAATTCTCTTTCTAGAGAGCTTGAAAAACAAAACTCTTAACACTAGAATGGTAACCTAAGAGGACATAAAAGTGTCCTTTCAGGGTTTTGGGAAAAAAATTCCAAAACCATAGTAAATTCACTCATTTTGAAAAATCGTTTCATGAGCTTATTGTTCAATAACTACTACATATGGAAAAAATGAGAAACTTGTAATTTTTCTCATCCCTTGGTCACTACAAGCCTCCAAAGTTGATAGACCAGTGCATTTTTCCTAAAACAACAATTTCTTATGGTTGATTGCATATAAATAAGAGTGGAGATGTTTGTAGGACATGAGATAAAATGCCCCATTAACTTCAATGGGTTGGTGACCAAAACATATGGTTGCTTTTACCTCACTAATGTTTTTTTGGGCAAAAAAAATAGGTACAAAAAAGTTGCATTTTTGCCATTTTGCTGACCTATCATCAAAGTTTCTATAGTCACGCTCAATACAGATACTATATACATGTTTTCTTAGTTCCCTTTGGGCCTCTGGATTCAAAAGGAGCCATGGAGCATGTCGAAAGGATAATGGATCTCTTACAATTGGAACCTTGGGGGCAATTGTAAAGTGCTAAATACAGCAAACATGAAAAAACTGGGTTTAGCATTATGACCTCTAGAAACCCATAGAAACTACTCAATATCTAGCCAAGTTTGTAGTCTATGATTAGATATGGTTACTACCTACAAAATACACACAATTGGCCTAAGAAACTAGCAATATTGATAAAGTTATACTTGCTACTCTAAAATGTATCGTATTCTTCAGCAATCAAAAAACTCAACCATCATCATATACTATGCTATACAACATATTAGGTCCACCAAAACTCAAGGAAGATTAGCTTTATGTTATACATTACACTTACACAATCAAAATTGAATTTGGATATCAAGAAAGCCACCAAAAAAATCATAAAAGTGCTAATTTTGGCCAAAAAACAGTATTATGCAATTCTTGTAAATTGGTCATAACTTTCAATTTTAACACTTAGCTCTCCCTACAAGCATCAAAACATGCGGAGAACTATGAAGGCCTAACCTCTAGCCATCTAAACCTCACAAACATGAAGTTTAGAGTGGTATAGTTGCCAAAAATTGAAAAAAAGCCAAAAACAGGACCCGTTTTTTCACACAGTTTAGGTTCAAAAATGTTGTGCAAGAGTAAGGTTAATGGTGATATCGATACTAAAAAAAAATGCTAAGTTTTTTTCAGCTCATAAGGAAACTTTGTGGATATATAGCACCTAGAAATTCATTTTCATACTCTCCAAATAATTCAAGCAAAATGGTCACTTAACATGACACAAAAGTGTCCAAGGACATAAAAGTGTCCTGTTACCATTCTAGTGTTAAGAAGGATTTGCACTTGAAGGCATGTACCACATTCGAACAAGTCATTGCAAAGACGTTGTACCTAGTTGATAGTTGCAAGTTGTATGGAGAGGTAACCAAAGATGCCGACACAACCACCAGTAGCACCTCTTCTACCATTAGTGACTATTCTATGAAACATATTGCTCCTCCTTCAATCACACAAAATGTTGATCGAGTAGTCAAGGAAGTGATCCAAAGGATGAACCAAACATACAAACAAAATCCCAATCTCTGATTATAACAACCACATGTAGCGAATCTCCAAGAGTATTGAAGTGGTGAACCATTGAGTAGAACTACACAAATCACGACACAACCGAGTGCTTTTACAATTGGAATTATGTGAGAGAAAGGCCATACGGACCTCCAATGTTGCAACAATTGCCAGCACCTCCAAGGTACCAGATAGGACCCAACAACACAGCACAAGGATAAGACAAATTGCAACCTATATTGGGCCAACAACCGCCATTGCCTCAAGATAATCGGGCCATTTTTTGATACACGTAGCTGATATAATCACTCATGAGTACACCAATGATACTACCAATAGTTTATTATGAGGATCTTGTAGAGACTCATTTGAGAGAGCTTGAGGGTGTATCATATTCCACTGAAGATAGTCCATTTTGCTCAAGTGCTAATGAAGCTATGGAGCTTTCATATGTGGCTCCAATAGCAAGAAACCAATTCACAATGAACAAAAATACGCTCATGTGATAGCAAATCGAAATTACAAGCCTAGAGGATATCCTCCTAGGACAAGATAGCCAATGGGAGCATCACCAGTGCTCAAACCAAAAGGTCCATGCTATGAATGTGGAGGTAACCATTGGTCTTGAGTTTGTCCTAACAAGGGTGAGTGAACAAAAATATTTGGATTCATGATAGATTTGCAATAGATCACCTCATCCAACGTTGTGCTAAGAACCAAAACAACAAGGAAAAAGTGATAGTGAATGTCATTGGCTTTTTACCTTGTTCGAACGGATTTGAGTCAAAGATAATAGTTCTTTTCAAGGTGGTATTGAGAGCTCAAGCTCAAGAGGTAGCCAAAAATAAGCCAGTGATGGACGACCTAAAATTTCCAAAAAACTGAGTTTGAAAGTGGGTCAGTGCAGACTCAGCAAAAATTGTGAAAGCAAAACGAGACAGAATGAAATTGAAGAGGTTGAAGGAAAAGAATGAACTAAATCAAATGAGGGAACAACTCAAATTTGAATAAGAAAACAAAGAAAACAAGCAGTTCAGTCTTGGTTGAGAAAGTGAACAAATACTTACATGCCATGCTACAAGCCTACGAGAGGCAAGGCTAAGGAACAACCAAATGCTGGACAAAGATTGTTAACATATATGTATTGTGAAATTGAAACCAAAATGGAAATGTGCAGAAGGCTCATAGAGACACCTCAAGCTCTAATGCAACTACAAACTTTGGAAATCCCTTAGCAAGTAGTGTTTGTGCCAGAAAAGGAGAACGTGAGCGTACTAAAAGAAGACAACAAGAGTGAACAAACCAAACGATGAAAGGAAGAGCCATTAGATCTGAGGGAGGTTTCAAAGACAAAGGATGAGGCCAAATCTCACAAGATGCTACCAATTCCTAAGGTAGACAATCTGTGGCCACAATCCTTGTGGGAGACAATCAAAAGCAGAAAAAACGATAGTGCCACACTCCATTCACTACAAATCTTGGAGATCAACATGGACCACAAGATTTATCTAGAGCATATACAGTCATTGTATGGAGATGCGGGACTGAAGTATCCTTAGAGAGTAAGTTGGCAACCTTAAAGACTTTACCTTCCTTTGTAGGGGAACAAGAGACAGAATCTCAAGTGATGGTTGTGCCATCTCAATGGAATTCAATTCCATTGAGATGACGAACAAGAAGTCTACATGATCTGATGTCATCTGTGGAATCCAATTTGCAGATGACAGACACAAAAAGTCTACATGATCTGATGTCATCTCCTATAACATGCACC
This sequence comes from Adiantum capillus-veneris, assembly GCF_014529385.1. Classification (NCBI taxonomy): domain Eukaryota; kingdom Viridiplantae; phylum Streptophyta; class Polypodiopsida; order Polypodiales; family Pteridaceae; genus Adiantum; species Adiantum capillus-veneris. Next base: position 8,485,019 of record NC_140938.1, read on the forward strand.
ATTACTTTCTCACAAAACTTTTAAAGATCAAGCCACATTTATGTGGACAAAAGAGTAAAAACTGGAGAAAATTGGGTTGAAAATCTCTCCACGGGATAAACTTGCGGGTAAAATCATGGGAACAACTTGGCCAAAGAAGCCAAAAGCAAAGCGTATACTATTGAGGTAGTTGACTATTATGAAGGTGAATAAGAAAACACCACCTTATCGTTAGAGTACAAGGGAGTTAAAATGATAGCAATCCTAAACAGAGGGGTTCGGGTAGCCATTGCTACAAATAAAATATGGGAGAAGTGGGGAAGACTATCTCTTAGGAAAACACGTTGAAATTGCAACCAACTGACGGATTTGTAGAGAGACCCTTGGGAATGATAGAATAAATTATTGTATCTTCTTGAAAAAAATTTGAGTATAAGCACACTTTTGTTGTGGTTGACTTCAAAAAAGCAACAATTTTGAGGTTATTTTGGGATGACCATTCATGCCTCAGCTCAAAGGAGTTCAAGATTGGGGCTATGCCTATCTCTACTTATTACAACATAAGGGTGTAACAACGAGGTTTAACACAAAGGACCATAGTTACTGGGATGTAAATCGAGCCCCAATGGAAGATTTTGGTGTGACTACAGATTTGGAAAGACAACTCCCTGCTTGGTTGATGAAGGGAGTACATGTTTGGATGTGCAGAGCATTGGAGTGTGGAAGCTTGAAAAAGGAAGATTGTATCCTAGAGTGCTTGGTAGAAGACAAGTACTATGTAAAGGAGCCATTTCCAGAGGAGTTGTTTGAACCCTTTGGCTGGGAATAGATACTGGTGACTCTAGATGTTTGCGTAAATGACATAACTCACACATATATTGCGACAAAGATGCTCATAACATAATGCCCTTCCAGATGGTAAATGCTATCTTGGACAAAGATGGCACAATATATTGCGAAAAAGTTTCTCATAATGCCCTTCCAGATGGTAAATGCTATCTTGGAACCAAAACAAGAGTACATGGCCATGGATCTCACAAAAGAGGAAGAGCAGCTTTTGATAGCTATTCTAAAACAATGTATAGATGTGTTTTCTTGGTTGTAAAAAGATCTTAAGGGAGTAGACCCAAGTATATGTCAGCATATGATACCCCTGATGCTAAGCCATGTAGACAATGTCCCTATACTTATAATGAAACATTTGCAAAGAAAATATAAGAAGAGATAGGTAAGCTTAAAGAGGTGGAGTTTATCTATGAGATAGAGCACACAAAGTGGGGGTTGCCAATAGTGGTAGTGCCCAAAAAAATGACAAATTACAAGTGTGTGTAAATCTCAAGCAAGTGAACGCTTCCACAATTAGAGATAAATATCCCTTATCCGTTACTGATCATGTGATTGAGAGAGTCGTGGGCAAGGAAGCTTACAACTTTCTTCATGTCTATTTGGCTACAATCAACTCAAAAACAAATCTTGAGGAACAACAAAAAATAGCCTTGCAACAAAATGGGGCATATTTTCTTATGGAGTGATGCCATTTTGTTTAGCCAATGCACCTCCCACATTCGAGAGTCTAATGAGTCACACATTCAAGGATTATCTAAGACAATTCTTAGAAATCTATATGGATGACATGTGTGTGCATTCTCTACAAAGAGACGAACATATTGAGCACTTGAAGAATATCTTTGAGAAGTGAAACCTATCACATTTTCCTAAACCTTGAAAAATGTGTCTTCATGGTAAGATGAGGCAAGATTTTAGGACACATTGTGTCCAAAAATGGCATTTCCACAGATCTTGAAAAGATACAAGTGATTGTTTCTCTTTCAAGACCCACCAAAGTTAGAGAGGTACAAGCCAAAGTTTAATCTACATGTACATTGTCGTTTTGCAAACCTCTCTATGCTCTCATCATGAAATTTGAGTGGAATGAAAAATGTGAGAAAGCATTTTCAACAATTGAAGTAGAGATTTATTTCTACTCCTCTCTTGACTAGAACAAGACCTTCCAAGTCCTTGTAGATGCATCAACATACACAATCGGATGAATCTTAGCACAACCTAGAGAGAACAATATGAATTTTCCAATCTGTTACTCCAATAGACAACTCAACAGTGCAAAGTAGAATTACACAACCATGGAAAGGGAAAGATTGGGAATGATCTATTTAGTCAAAAAATTTAGTCATTATCTTCTTGTAAACAAATTTGTATTCTTTATGGATCATTAGGCACTATTGTACTTACTGTGAACAAACCATGCAATACTTCCTGGATAGTCCAATGGTTTATTATGTCTCTAGAGTTTGATTTCATAGTAGTGGTCAAGATAGGGCTACTCATTAGAGGGTGGATCATTTATCTTGATTGTGTTGGAAATAGGGTTGCACAAAAACACACACAACTTGAAGAAGATGAAGGAAGATCTAGGTACACAATCGAGAGTAGTATTACTTAGTGTGCAATGAAAGATTGGTTAGCCCTAGAATGATAGGGGTATATAAAATTCACGGGGGAAAAACTCCTAGTGAGGGAGAAAATGACTTGGCAGTCCTAAGTGTGTTCACACACATCACTACCACATATGTATGGTAGCAATTCCCCCTTGGAAGTGATGCAATGAATGGGCGCTGACACATAAAGTATAGCAAAGTGCCATGTCCAAAGGACATGATCAATTCACGAAGGGGAGTAAGCCCAAAGCTTTGCAAAAAGCTTTGAGCTTCTCATGACACATTGCCATTCTGAAATGATCTGCAAGGTTGTCCTTTGTTGGCACATAAGCCAATTTGATCTCTCCTGCTGAGAGTCTCTCTCTGACATAGTGGTAATGCACCTCAATGTGCTTTATGAGAGCAGGAAAATTTGGGTTTCTTGCACCTGCCAATGTGCTCTCACTGTCAGTGTAGATGATGTTGGCAATGTCATGTCCAACACCCAAATCAACCATAAGGCATATAAGCCATACACACTCGACAATATATGTGAAGGTTGCCTTGTACTCAGCCTCACAATTGGAAGTGTCCACAGTAGGATGCTTCTTGCTCAACCATCATATGCATGAACTATTGAGCATGAAACAAAAACCACTCATGGACACTTGTGTGTCATAAAAACCAGCCCAATTTGAGTCCAAAAAAGTATGTAAATCTAGCAAAAATGATCTCCCAACAACCCAAGATGTAAAGTGCCAAAAGATCCGCTTGACAACCTACCAATGCTTAGAACCTGGGCTATGCATAAATTTGTTGACCTGTGAGACTGCAAATTGAATATACGGCCTCATGGTGCATATATAAATAAGGCATCCAATAGTATTTTGGTAAAGAGTGAAATCAATAGGATCCGCAACATCATGAAGACTCAACTTCAAACCTATTTCCATGGGAGTAGCAATAGGCTTGCAGTCCTCAAGGCCAAACTTCCATAGCAATGTCTCTATGTAACTTTTTTGACACAAGGCAATACCACCATTATAGTGCTTAAACTACATGCCCGAGTAATGATGCAATAGCCCCAAATCTTTCATCTTGAAAGTAGCATTGAAATCAGCCTTAAATACAAAAATCTGTACCTCATTCGGATCAGTGATCTTAGAAATTTATCCACATATAGAACAACAATGAGAAGTACATCACCCTCACAATTTACATACAAAGTGCTTTCTATTGGAATGTTATGAAAGCCTCGTTTAACCAAATGAGTGACAGCTTTCTCATACCAAGCATGAGGAGACTGCTTCAACCCATATAGTGCTTTTTTAAATTTGTACACTTTATCCTGTTTTCCTTTCTTGAGGCTGCATTACATAAACTTCATCAGATATGTCACCATTCAAGAAAGCAATAACAATGTTTGATTGATGTACATTTGAACCAAAATGAGCTGCCAATGCACATAGAAGATGCATAGTAGTCATACGATAAGTGGGAGAAAATGTATCTTCATAATCTATGCCTTCTGTTATGCATAGCCTTTTGCAACAAGTCGAGCCTTATAGCGATCAATTTCACCATACGATTTACATTTCAACTTGTAAACCCACTTTGTGCCAATGGCCTTTCTTCCAGGAGACAAATCAAATAAAGTCCATGTGTCATTTTCTATAAGTGCATCATATTTTGATTGCATGGCAGCCATCCAATTTTTTGAATTATGTGCTTCATCAAAAGACAGAGGTTCCTCTCCATCACATAAGCTAGAGATAGCCAAAGCATAATACTATGATGCATAAGCATTTCCTCATTCGAGTTTACATTCAAATTTCCACCACTAAAAAGAGGTAACAAACTATCATATATGTCCTGTGAGCTTACATTATTGTCTCTAGTACATGACATCAAGGGCTGAGTAGAGTCCTCCACAAACACAACATCCCATGAAACCAAGATATGATTTTTTTGTGGATGGTACAACCTGTAACCTTTTCTTTCAATACTATAACCAACAAAAATGCATTTGATAGCCTTAGCATCCAATTTTTTGTGTTGTGTTTGTCGCACCAAAGCATAAGCCAAACAACAAAAATGTGCATGTGATGAATAGATGACTTTTGATCATGCCATGCTTCAGAAGGAGTCATAAACTACAAAGATTTTGTAGGACACATGTTAAGTACATAAGTAGCACACAAAATGAATGTGGAAAAGCTTGACTCTTGACCATACATCATGCCATCTCAGTAAGCAACCTATTTTCTCTCTCAACAACACCATTTTGCTGAGGTACGATATACAACACTGTAAATTGGTGTTTTATCCCACGACTAGACATAATTGCATTAAATTCTTGAGACATATACTCCCCCCCTAGTTCTGAATGGAGGGTGTGCTGCAAGTGGGAGGATGTGGCTGCCCTACGAAATACTCGAAATAACACAATAAACAGCATAAAACAGACTAATCGGCATACCTGGCACAATCACGTGGTCGCATGATCGCAAGATACACGAACAGAGAGAGGCAGAGAGCGAGAGAGATTGAGAGAGCACGTGCAGGCGCACCTCTTAGAGCGGAGTGCTACGCCGGCACAGCGAGAGAGAAGAGAGGAGGGATGAGAAGAATACACAGACACTGGGTGCAATCTCCCCCCGTGCAAGAGTGACCATTTCCCTCTTGCACGTATTTCATTTATAGATTTGTTGAATGGTCAAATTGAGTACAAACTGGCCAGCCGGTCATAAATGGCCAAAGCTCATAAAAGAGCACTTGAATAATAAATTGAACAATATATATATATTTACATTCGCATAAGCCTAGCTCGGTCTAGTCTTTTCCACCTGTCAGCTGCTGCAGTAATAATAAGATATCAATTGCATAACACACCTCTCTGTTGGAAAGCAACTTTCCTCAGTTGCGAAGATAAGAATCTGCAAACAATACTTGGCAAAAATAGTGATTAGCATTCTGTGTTAGGAACCTGCCATAAAAAGGAAGAAATTATTAAACTAAACAACATTGTTTATGCCTGCCGTCATCCACATACTACCGATTCTAGTGTCCCATACCACTAGAATAAGTAGTATATGTCATACCCTGATGAATCCGGATATCATTGGTCACACTCATCATCAATCTCATATTGTCAAGTCTCATCACATAAACACTACCATAATAATCACCACATACCAAATCTCAATCCAATTCCAATTTCACAGTATAAGTCCAAATCAAAATCACTTTCATTATGTACGTGGGTAACAAAATCATACCAGTTACACTGGTCGCCAGCCACTGCAACATGATTTTGTGATCGATGTTGCCTCAACCAGCGAATCTACACCAATAAGACGTGCTGCCTAGATCAACAAATCTGCACTAATGCTGCCTGTATTGGCGGATCTACATTTACCATTGTGAATTTGCAATTTGTCAGTGTGCTGCCTAAATCGGCGAATCTGCACAGACAACTGGTGTTGCCTAAATCGACGAATCTCTACACCAAGGTGAGCATTTACACACTGCCTAAATCGGCGGATCTGTGTGCATGTGACCAATGGACTAGACAAGACATAAAAAGATAAAACATTTACTACTTGTGTGACACCACATTGGAGTATAGTTGAGTAGCAGAGTACTTACAAATTTTTGTTCAGTAACTCAAAGCACCACAGCTCATATGAGTAGCTGCATAGCTTAATATCAAATCCTCTCAACAGAAATTACCTAGAGGTGGTTTGAAGAAGTGACTAGTATCCAAATCGTCAAATGCTAAATGATTTTTTGAAACAAAGGTCAACAACAAAATTGATCATTTGAGTAATTTTATGCAAGTTAGAAAAAAAAACAAAGTACAAATGCCATAAAGTTCAAGTCGTACAGATGGGTGTCAGATATCGGTGAGGTGGATTGTATATGTGAGTAAGTTTTTTAAACCATTGATTGTTGTGACAAGAAATTAGAAGCTAGTAAAATTTCACCAGTGTTATTGAAACTAGCTAAAACAACAAAACATTGGCTAGACTCCATGCTTTTCTTAAGTAAATCGGCAAAGTTTTAACAAGTTCTGGTGTGAATACTTGAAAATATTTGAATTTTGACCTAAAAACAAAAGAGCTTTAGGTGTGCCCTTATTGTCTACAGTTAGAAAAAATGCTTAATAATCCAAGTACTATGCAATTGGGGTGTTGGTAGCTAAAAGTATACCTAGTCAGAGTTCGCCGATGGTCATCATTGCTAGAATATTAAGGGCTGATGTATCTTGAGGGTGAAAAATTGACCCTATCACATTATGGTTATTCACGGTGCTTACGATGTAATGCATGAAAGTAATAAAATAGACTAACAGACAACAGGACCTATGAGAAGCAAAATTGTTGTTCTATAACGCCACATATTCACCATCGTCATCCTCTTTATCAGACAGATCAAGGGCTCATAGGAAATTGTAAGACGATAATGATAACTAGACGGGTGTAAATGCCAACTCATGTCTACTATTTCCCATCATGATGTCAATCGGCATCGATACGTCCAAGGTGGACCTCTGCAAATGGCCATGAGGGTGATCAAAAGTTTGCATCATCAGTTTGAATAGAGGATTGTAATATACACGTTAATGAGGATCACCTATGCAGTTACGCTTGTGAGGTGCTGGACGCAAGATACTAGACTCAAGAGACTAGATCACAAAAGTAGATGATACATATGAAGACTAGAACCAATCACACATCTATACAATTATAAAGAGCCACCAATGGCTAGAAAAATCTCCAAGTCCATCTACGTCTATCTCCAAAGTGTAGTGGTGATGACAAGGGTACACTGCTTTGCTTTGGGGCATTTGATAAGGAGCGAGAGTCAGAAGCATCTCATTTCTTTCGCAGCATAGAATGTTGTACATACTCACATACATATACAATTAAAGTAATTGAGCTCGCTTGGTCCATAGCTGATGATCTTTGAGAAGTGTATGGTATTTGTAAAAAAGAGGAAAAAAACTTGGAATCTAGGACCCTGTCGCTCTGAGATCCGAGAAGTGGCATGCCATGTTCATTTTCCAAGCCAGAAAGGATAAGCACCAACTTGGCAGCAGGAAATACTACAGATGCATTTGCCAGTTTTGTCAGAAAAGAAAGGCACTCTAATTGGGAGAGAATGACAAGGACCATGTAAGGCTGCTTTTGATGGATCACATTCAGAAGCTCAGCTCTCGATACCATAAACACATGCAAGCCAAAAGTGCCGAGAGATTCTTTCAACGGGTGAAAAAATACAATCAATTTTTTACTGTTGCCTTCAAAATAGATAGCAAGGCTCCTAAACCACAGTTTCATAGATAAGCGACCCCGCTCTCAATTGTGAATTTCTACCATTTCCAACTGCAATAGCTTCGTAATGACAACTAGTTGATCAACTACTACTGCTGGTTTGGTTTGTTTGGTTCCTCACTGCTAAATCCATGTTAAAGTTTATATGTCCTCCCTACCAGTGTATTACAACAGACACCATTCGACTATTTGCTGCCCATCGTTTGCTCTTCAGCTAGTTAGCATGGCCTACTGATGTAATATGGCATGCAAGGATAGTGGAGTTCCGTTCCTGATGTATGAAGTCCTAAAAATTGTCATGAATGCTTGTTAATCAGTCTCTAATGGTTCGATTCAAGTCCAGTGTCATGGTTAACATTAATGAGTAGTTCGATCTTTGCTCAGCTTTAGGAGTATGGTGGACTGGTCCAAGAAAACCCTGAAACTATTTGGTCACGACATTAATCTTGAAGCTGAAGTTGCAACCGTAGCAGCTGCTGTGCCATTGGCCAAACTTGTTGTAGAGGTCGAGAAAGAAGTATCCACCGAGGCTGAGATCCAGGGTTGGAGAGCAGAAAGTGAAGAACAAGCTGAGGCTAGTGAAATAGTACACAGAAAGAGGAATTGTGGCCATGGCTTACCTTCTACGTCCGAGGACGTCCGGATACCATGAGAAACGAGGGGGAGAGAGAGAGAGAGAGAGAGAGAGAGAGAGAGAGAGAGAGAGAGAGAGAGAGAGAGAGAGAGAGAGAGAGAGAGAGAGAGAGAGAGAGAGAGAGAGAGAGAGAGAGAGAGAGAGAGAGAGAGAGAGAGAGAGAGAGAGAGAGATTGTGGGCTCCACGAGGTGGATCTGCTACACCACAGAACTACGGCTGCCACAGATTGTTGATGGGTGGGTTGACACCATGTAGGCCCAAAGGTTGGCGGCAACAACTGTGCGAGAGAGAGGAAAGTGTCACACGGTAGTTGTGGCCGGGGCAGAGAGAGGATTAGTTGGCTGGTGGGAATTAAGAGAGAGAATTCACTACTACACGTAATCTGTTTATGCCGGGTTGCATGGCGGCTGCGGAGAGGTGCTGAGAAAAGGTGAGGTTGGTTGGCAAGGAAGGCCACGAGCCATTAACCGAAATTTAGTAGATTGCACTGGTCTGGCAAGCACCAAATTGAGTCAGAAAAGGTTAGCTCCACAGATCGCTAGAATGTCCATGCAAGGGCATGCAAGGTTGGGTGGCTGTGATGTCGAGAGCCAGAAACTGAGCCGGGACAGTTAATTGGCCAATCGTCGTAGGAGGGTTGGGGGGTGTTCATCTCATGCCTACTGCAGGTCCATGTCACGCTCTGAAAAGGAGGGTGGGGGGGGGGGGGGGGGGGGGGGGGGGGGGGGGGGGGTTGGTCGTCCTTGTTGTAGGTCCGCCAAGTCCCTTGGTGAGGCGATTTGTCCTAGTGTATGGGTGGCATGCACTTCTTCACCAAATCTTAAGTTTGGAAGTCCGCTCCCACATCCCCGCACTACTCTTCACTATAATCATTGGGTTCGGCGTCCGCGGCTCTGCAATGGCTTGCTTTCCCTCGGTTTGTAGTAGCGAACCTTTGCGAGAGCACCTCAACTCACCATGGCTCTCATATGGCTCTCATTAGCCCCGATTCCACCAACGCTCTCCTATGTCTCATTAGCCTCAAGAGATCTAGTTTACATAGAGAGTGTCATGTTCAATTTTTCTTGAATTTCTTATGCTACTTCTATTGATTCATCGATTGAGCCCCCATGCGCTCACACTTTGAAGAGGGGATCTTGTATTTCTCTTCAACAATTTTGATGACATTAAAACTACTATTCAAATACAAACTTTTCCATAACATGCCTCAACGTTCCAAGCAAAATACATACATGAGTTACTTAATGGATGCGCACAAAGATCATTGGTAATAAAGATGAGTAATTAATAGAAAAGGACTTATCTCCAAACGTGTCACAGTCACCATTTCTATGATCCATATCTTGTCAGGAGCGATCACCTACACTCTGATACCACTGCTGCAAGCGGGAGGATGTGGCTGCCCTGCGAAATACTCAAAATAACACAATAAACAGCATAAAACAGACTAATTGGCATACTTGGCACAATCACGTGGTCGCATGATCGCAAGATACACAAACAGAGAGAAGCAGAGAGCGAGAGAGATTGAGAGATCACGTGCAGGCGCACCTCCTAAAGCGGAGTGCTACGCCGGCACGGAGACAGAGAAGAGAGGAGAGATGAGAAGAATACACAGACACTGGGTGCAATCTCCCCCCGTGCAAGAGTGACCATTTCCCTCTTGCACGTATTTCATTTATAGATTTGTTGAATAGTCAAATTGAGTACAAACTGGCCAGCCGATCATAAATGGCCAAAGCTCATAAAAGAGCACTTGAATAATAAATTGAACAATATATATATATATATATATATATATATATATATATATATATATATATATATTTACATTCGCATAAGCCTAGCTCGGTCAAGTCTTTTCCACCTGTCAGCTGCGATAAATAATAAGATATCAATTCCATAAGATAACAGGGTGCCCATAGTACATTTAAAGTTATTTTCAGCCATAGCCAAAACTTGCTTGAAGCACATAAGCACTTCAAAATTAGCTTTAAGTGGATACACCCATGCATGCCTGGAGTAATCATCAATGAAATTCATGAGTACAGGTAATTGTCTAAGGAAGGAGTTTGCATAGGCCCACAAGCATCAATATGCACAAGCTCCTACCTGCATGTAGCCCTTACTAAACCATCCTTTGGAAAATTTGAACGTTGCATCTTAGAAAAAATATAGCCTTCACAAACATGCTTTGCAAGTGCTTCAAGAGGTGGCAAAGAAGCAACCATATCATTTGCAAACTCAACAAAGTGGAAAAATAAAGATGCCCAAAATGTGCATGCCAAAGTTTTGCATCTAAAACAACTTTGAATCCCTACAGAAAATACTGTTGGTAGGTGGGAGAATTGGAATAGTTGGGGTAGTGATAAAACTCAGGCTGAGTTGACACTACATTCTGAGAAGGTTAGCAAGTTGAGCACCATCAGATGAGAACTTGGCCAATTACTCTTTATTAGCTTTAGAGATAGTTGGAATATTAGCAATAATGTCGGCAATAACTGAGACACCCACCTTACTTTTTTAAACCAAAACAACCAAAGTTTTGACCCATTTGTCAAAGGACACTCTGTGAATCAGGGAGGTAGTAGGATTACTAGACGAGGCCACAATGAGAGCTGATGCTTTCGTATCTTGAATGCATCTAATAATTAAAAGTGAAGCGCGTGGCCACGGCTCCATTGGCAAATCAGTCCTCCCTGATACAAGGAAAATTCCTCAAGAAGGCATACTTAGAAATGTCCCAAAAATTTGAAGGGAAGTATTATAAAAGTTAGAATCTAAAACTATACAACCGGCCAAGCCATCCACTGCTTCAAGGTGTGATAAGTTATCATAATTCCATTATACAACCGTAAATAACAACTATATTCGCTAACATACAGAGCATCTTCCAAGAAGCCTTATGAGCTATATCAAGAAGAATACTCACCAGACATATTATTTTAATCATAACAATTTATCAAGACCAGAGTCCCCGATCCAAACAGTAAGCATACCCATTCTATAAGTACATCAAAACACATTTAGAAATGTAAATAAGTTCCCAATTTTAATCATAACAATTTATCAAGACCAGAGTCCCCCATCCAAACAGTAAGCATACCCATTCCATAAGTACATCAAAACACATTTAGAAATGTAAATAAGTTCCCAATTACCAAGTAAAGAAGTATTACTTTAAAAACTTAGCCTATCAAGCCAAGTAACTCCAAAGGAGAAGCCAGAGAATGGACCTCCAAAGCTTGTTGCTTTTCTTTTCCTTAAGCCATAGTGTCACATGCTCAGAGTACAATATCTCAAACAACTCTTCCTCACCACAGCGGCTACCAACAGAGTAAATAGGAGCCTACTAAGTAAGGAAGACCCTTACCTTTATATAGGATTGACGGATTAGGGTGAGAGTAAACTATTGTTGAATGCAGCTACGTTGTTCATCCTTGGCCAGTTATTAGCTGGAACACATTTTGCCATAAATAGGGCCATGTGTAATGCCAACAGATGACCTCCAGAATAGGGTGGAATCCACAACTTGCAAATCCAGCTTTATCGTGCATACATGTGCAAGCAAGTGAAATTTCTTGTTTCTGCCCTACCTCTAAAGAGCCATGCTACAAATAGTGAGTCTAATATAACAAAAAAAGACCTACATGTGTGGTCATGACAAAAGAAAAAAGAATAAATGAAATAGGAACATGGCCGGTCAAAGAATGGCCACAATCAAAGAAATTAGACCATGCAATTGTGAGCTAAGCAAACCTATAAAATAGAAAAAAATTCCCACATCCAGACTTGTGTGTGTGTGTGTGTGTGCGTGCACGCATGTCCACCCTTACCCAAGCACATCCTAATAAGGTCGTAGACCCATTTGGTATGGGCCTACTTCCTTATTAGATTGCAAAGTAAAACAGGATCTACTCTGGCTCCTAGCCAGTTATTCAAGAAAAATGCTTTTGTTATACTAGTAACCAGTTCATTTCGCAAAAAAATCATTATTACAAAGTTACATATCAACTTGTTGATTTCTTCAAGGCGGAAAAGTTATTCATAGATGAGTATATATATAGTGACAAAATTTTTAAGCATGTGCTACATGCATTTTTTATAGGTCTGTTACTTTTCCTCTTTTCGAATTTAGCAGGATTAAGTGACAAATTGTCCTGCTTCCAAAAGAAGCGTGTAGTGTATTGTCCAATGTAGAGAGAGTGAAGTTGAATTTCCATGCTCAAAAAGAATGTTTTTTTAACTACAATTTTATTATCTACCACCAATTCTTCTAGAGAGGTTAGGCTCTATCAAGAGGCAAGGTGGGTAAATCTCAGTAAGGTAGTCTTTGAAGGTTTGATTGTTTATACTCAATAAATCATCCATGAATCTAAACATGTTATTGAAAACTAAAAGTTGGTTGGTCTCCTCATAATGTTTCATTTTTTAACACAACCATTTGTATTCAAAAAATAATAAGTATAGATTGCACATTATTGGTAGGAAGGTTTTCCCATCTTTTGTATATAACAGTTTGTTCCTAATTGGATAAAGCAATTCTGTAATATCCATCTAGTTACCATAATTAGAGTAATTTTGTCAAAGCGCTACGGTGGCTTTTTGACTAAATTTTTAACCCAACAAGGTGTTCTTAATAGTGAGATTTTTTTAAACCCTTGTGTTTTTTTGTTGGAAAAATCCATGTTAATAATATATTCGAGCACTACAAGAAGGCCATCATTTCCCGAGAGAGGAATATTTTCATAACATTGTGTAATATCAATGATGAAGATACAATAGATATCTGTAGGTAGGTTGAATTCCTAGCAAGCTAGAAAGTACATCACTATATACCACTGAAGCTTTTAATATATGTTCTTCTTTTAGCACAAAGATCGCAGACCTCTGCCATGATTAGGTTTAGGCAGGAAGTGACGTCTTTTGTAATAGAAGAAAAAATACATTTTGAAGCATCTAAAATCCATATGAACTTTTGTTTGTACTTTTTAAAATTTGAAAACAGCACGGGAAGCTTATTTGAAGTTTCAATGTATCCCATATTGTCCCAATCCCTTAGCAAGTCTAAGGCCACATCCTTTAGTGTTTTATTGTCCTTTTCAAATTCATTTCCACCCAACCTTACCAGGGCAGCTTCATAAACAAGCTTCTTACAAATAATTGATACAGTGTTAGCTGCTTTATCAAGGCCGACTATAAACCAATCACGAATCAGCTCATGACAGTCTTGCATAATTTTTGGGGCGACCCAAGTAGTATCCAAGTTGAGTCATTTATCTGGCCAAAGACTAACCTTTTGAAAAAATACTGTTTTAAATTTTTCAACAAGATCCTGTAGGATTTTCTACTCCAGTTGGAGCTTTAAGGCTACGTCAGCCAGACAGTCCAGTAGTGCAGACAGTGCCATTTTATGATTTAGAGGCTCTACAGATAAGTGATTTAAAGCCATACCAAGTAAACCTCAAAGAGAAGAAGTCTTAATGAGAGAAGAAAAGATGCACGACACCATAAAATTTCCAAGTAACCTCTTTGAAACAGGACCAAAGTGCCAAAATAAATGAATTTTATGATGCCGACAAAATCCCATGCACAATAGCCAAGGCGGTGCTATTAACAGCACCGTTAACTTAATTAATTGCGAATTAAGGAGTTTAAGCTCCTGTTTACAAAATCTAGGCCAAATTATTTTAGCTTGCACTGATTCAAAATGTCCACCAGTGGTCGATGTTGATGAATGTAAGGCTAATCATGTTGAACTACTCGTAAAAATTTTCCATGTGTTGCCGAATCTGTCTCTTTCTGCTTATATTCTCAATCAAGAATGGCTTCCTCTCCAAAGAGAGAGAAAGAGTCCCGCTTTGCTTAGCTTTAACCTCTTTGCTTGCTTGCTTCGACTCCTTACTTATCTCTTTGTCCGGGAGCCTTGCTTGCTCCTTCTTCGAGTCCTTCCTTGCCTTGCTTCTCAAGCAAGAGAGAGAGAGAGAGAGAGAGAGAGAGAGAGAGAGAGAGAGAGATTGCCACCTTCCTTTGTTAACCGAGGACGAGAGAGAGAGAGCCTTGCTTCTCAAGCATGAGAGAGAGAGAGAGAGAGAGAGAGAGAGAGAGAGAGATTTCCCCCTTCCTTTGTTAACCAAGGACGAGAGACAGAGCCTTGCTTCTGAAGCATGAGAGAGAGAGAGAACGTCTTCTTTTTTCCTTGCTTCCCAACCCTTGATGCCTTCCTTTTCTTTACTCTACGCCCTTTCTCCCCATGCTAAGAATAATCCATCCACGACAGTCACGGTGTGCCGTGATTGACATGGCATGGGAACGGCCCTATGATGTGGCAGGCTGGACGACGAGGTGCACCAAACGGCATGGAACCAAAAACCGAATAGGAGCGCCTCAAAGCCATGAACATTTTTCACTTCTATCCTGTACACGTTTGAGCCCTCTCGCGGCCACTACATCCTCTGCAATGCATTGCGCAGCCTTTGCTTGCTGATCCACGCCATGGATCCCCTTTTTTTTCTCCTATTCCTATTAAAAGACCGTATTGGGCGGCCACTAACCTAGCAGGGACCATGCCTTTGGGCGGCTTTTTAATGGCACCCCTTTGGCACCACATAGGTATACATATTGTGCAAACATTGCCAAGCGCAACATCTTTCTCGAGCAATGCTTGACTAGCATCATCGTCGTAAATTTCGATCCCATATCAACATATTGTATAATCCCACATGCCTTTAAGATGCAGGTATAGGTGATTGGATTTGGAGAAAGGCATTCCCTTCGCATTTGGTTAATTTCCCTAGAGTTTCCTTGCCGCAATCAGGTTGGGTATATCTTGCAATCATTGTTCTCATAAGGTGAAATTCGGAAACTTGGTCGAATTCAAAAATTCCCAGATGGCACTCCGGCCGAGCCTATCAGACTAGAACGGAACCGACCCCCGACGAATCTTTAACGGCCAATATCTTGGCAACCGACACTCCGATCGCTGATATGAAAAGACCGACGCGCTCCACATTGTGAGAACTTCAGGCCCATGCATTCACTTCATTTCTATCCCCTCAGTCTGCAGTTGCCCAATTCGGTACGGATCTGCAATTGACTCAAACTTCAAACTACCATAACTTTTTCATCGTAGCTCCAATCGACGAGCCGTAAAGACAGGCCGATAGAGCACTTCAAGCACTATAGTTCTAGATCATAAACTACCATATGTGCTCACTTTAAGCATACTCCTATTTAGGATCATCAAGCCATATGTTGGCCCATTAAAGCCGCATTTTTGGCATACATTAATCGTAAACTAGCTTGTTAGCAAGCACTCAACATTGACCATTAATCAAGTAAGATTCAAATAAGCTAGATGTGCATTTTCCTGGTATATTTCTTAGCATGGTAGTGGAGATGCACAACATCCACCCCCTCTGAACCTGCACAGCCTCCAATCTATGCCAATTGTACTTCATTTTGTATCTGCTATAGGTACCTTAAGCTCTTTTTCCATCATCAGACTCACGTAACTGGTAAAAGTATGAAAAAGAATATAAGGCTTATACCCTATCATCAATGTTCTAGCTTAATCATTAGGTAGCTGCCCATCAGAAATCTTTGAACCGTATATGCCGTATCTCCAAAGCATTCAATTATGGAAACTTGTTTAGTGAACCCCGCTAGACTCAAGTGCTCCACTTAATGATGCACACGGCTTGACCATCAAGATCGCTTTAGGGAACCCTATCAAGCTCAAGTATGCCTTACTCGGTCTGCACACAGAATGACCGTCAAGTCCTTTACTTCAAGTTTTGGTAGTAGGACCAACTCAAAAGATGTGAAGATACTTCATTAATTGTCCAACGAAATCAACTGGAAGACAACCATGTAATCTTATTGAACGCATAACCAAAAAATCTTCTGACATAGCATAATCTAGAAAACAAAACCTTGTACCATGCAACCTGCTACATCAGATAACTCATACTCTTCAAATTTGCAACTTGCACTTTAGTATCCCCGAGGATCAAATGGGAAACCAAAATCATTTGCCCCACTGTGAGCATTCCTTTGACAAATTTGCACCATCCTCTAGGATCACAGGGAAATACAAGTATTTCCAATCAGTAGAGCATAAACATAAATTAACCCACAAATATTCATGAAGACCGCCTGGATCAAAGTCAATTTCCAAGGACTGTGCATATATATGTCACCTCTTGGATCAAAAGCTAGCTCAAAATCCCCTACAACATAGGGTAACATCAGATCCCATACAACATCAGGTAGCACTAGATACTTCCATATCCCCTGTGCAACTGGCTCATCCAATTATCGATCATCAATCGCTAGTAAACGCATTGGTAGTGCACCTTAACCCTCACTAGTATTGGAATCCCAATTGTGCAATATGAATACATCAAGTATCTAGCAAAACTCTTGTCATTACGCTCACAAGATGCATCAGAAAACAATTCTCTATCTTGTAGAGGCTCAAAATCAAGTAGAGCATCATTCAACAACTGCATAAGATCATCATCAACTACATCTGAACAAAATTGCTCCTACATGAATCTAGATTGATTGGTATCCTTAGCATCTGTATTTGAGAATCCTTCCAAAGCTTCATCCAATAAGCACATAAGATCTAGGTCCACCACTTCAGAAGGTTCCTCCATCTTGCACGTCGCATGCTACTTTAAACTAATATTTCCACATATGGCATGCATAATAAACACATCTATCATAAACTGCTCTGCAAGTCTTTCACCCTCATCCAAGTACCTTTGCACTTTTGTAGCACAAGGTTCAACATGCACATTGAAAATTTCATCTACTGCCCTGTCTGTATCATCGGCACAATGAAACCAATCATATTCAACAACACCAAGAGATTTCACTTCTGTATGCACCCCCTCTGAATCAACATCATCAATTCCATGATCATTCTACCATAGTGTGAGCCCTGTGTCACAAAATCTTGAAAAAGAAGAAGGCTGTACCCCCTCTAAATCATCACAAAATTCAGGATCAGTTTGCCACATCGGTAGCTTGGGTCACAGAAACTTGTTAAAGAAGGAATTTGCACCTTCTTTGAATCATCATCATCACATTCAAGATCAGTTTTCCACTTTGGTAGCTAAACTCACAACAACTTGTCAATAAAGGAGTCTGCACCCCCTCTGAATCAACATTTTACGGATCTTCAAGCACATACTCTTACTTAACCAAGTCCTCAAAATCTGGTATATCCAAATCCATGGTCTTATTGCTCTCAATTGTAGCCTTGCTTTGACCTACAACATCTAGATCATCAATCAACTATATGGTAGAATCTGTACCAGTATCATCAATCAAATCTATGGTAGAATTTGTACCAAAAAATTTTTGCTCTAATTCTGAGTCAGTAGCAAAAGTATCAGTTGAAACTGAGTCTTCATGCATGTCTACTTGAATATGGTTACACTCATCCACCTGCACAATTTCTTCTAGAGAGCTTTAGCCAATTTGTTGTTTTGATCCTCTGATTTCTTTTTCTCCTGTACTTACTGTATAAGTTCTTCACAAAATTCACCATGTGTATCTTGAGGTTGTAGAGCCTCACCCTCAAAGACTTCTACTTCATGCACGACATCTGCAAAACCCAACTTTTCATACACAACTTTAACTATGTCTTCATCATTAGCGTGTAAGAAGGTAGCATCTTGTACAATACACTCATCAATCACAGCTTCTAATTTCGATTGTACTTGTTCTCAAAAATCTGCGTAGTTTGGTAGACTTGGACTCTGTTCTTGATAGCTTGCATAATGCTCATAACTTACTTGTACAATAGCTTCTTTGAAGTATTCCCAGTCATCGTTGCAGGCTTTGGTAATCTCTTGAATCTACTCCTTCAAATTTGAAATCACTAACTGCTCAAAGGATCTAATCATTAACTCTTATGGTATCCCTTTTAACTTGGTTTCCAACTCATAGCACTCTAGGTAGCCTTCTGGATCATAACCATCAAAGACTCGCCTCTTGTCGTATACAACATCTAAAGCTTCATCCATCTGATTCTTCTTCTTCATGGTCTCCATTTCAAGCAGAGATCCTTGAACCAATCGAAGCATTTGCAAAAAAAACTGGAACTGTTGACTTATCATCAAAACCATTTGCACTTAATTCTTCAATCAACTTCATCATCCGCTCTAAATTCTCCATCTTTACCTCCCACCCCGGCTCCTTTCACGTTGGGTTCACCAATGTTGGGGGATATGTGTTCAAAATGTGAGCCAAGTTAGCATCGGGCTGCTAGCTGCGGGAGAAGAGAGAAAGAAAAGATGCACCACACCGCACAATTGTCAATTAGCCTCTTCAAAACAGTAGCAAAGTGCCAAAATACATGAATTTTATGATGCCGACAAAATTCGATGCACAACAGCCAAGGCAGTGCTGTTAACAACACCGTTAACTTAATTAATTGCAAATTAAGGAGTTTAAGCTCATGTTTACAAAATCTAGGCCAAATTAGTTTAGCTTGCACTGATTCAAAATGTTCGCCGGTGATCGATGTGATGACCGTGAAGCTAATCATGTTGAACTGCCCGCAAAAATTTTTCCCTGTGTTGCCAAATCTGCCTCTTTGGGCTTATATTCTCAATCAGAAATGGCTTCCTCTTTGCAACTCTTCCTCTCAGACCTTGCTTGATCCTTCTCCGAGTCCTTCCTTGCCTTACTTCTCAAGCATGAGAGAGAGAGAGAGAGAGAGAGAGAGAGAGAGAGAGAGAGAGAGAGAGAGAGAGAGAGAGAGATTGCCCCCTTCCTTTGTTAACCGAGGACAAGAGAGAGAGAGAGCCTTGCTTTTCAAGCACGAGAGAGAGGGAGAGAAAGAGATTGCCCCCTTCCTTTGTTAACCGAGGAGGACAAGATAGAGAGCCTTGATTCTCAAGCACGAGAGAGAGAGAGAGAGGGGGGGGGGGGGGGGGGGGGGAGAGAGAGAGAGAGAGAGAGAGAGGAGAGAGAGAGAGAGAGAGAGAGAGAGAGAGAGAGAGAGAGAGAGAGAGAGAGAGAGAGAGAGCTTCTTCTTTTTTTCTTGCTTCCGAACCCTCGATGCCTTCCTTTTCTTTATGCTATGCCCTTTCTCCCTATGCTAAGAATAGCTCATCCATGGTAGTCACGGCGACGTGATTGATGTGGCATGGGAACGGTCGTATGACATGGCAAGTTGGACGATGAGGTGTCCCAAATGGCGTGGAAGCAGAACCGAATAGGGGTGCCTCAAATCCATGAACATTTATTGCTTCTATCCCACCCGTGTTTGAACCCTCCCACGGCCACTACATCCTCTATAATGCATCGAGTAGCATGTGCTCGCTGATCCACGCCATGGCTCCCCTTTTTTTTTTCTCCTATTCTCACTAAAAGCCCTTATTTTCAAGGTTTACATCCTTACTCAATTGGGCGGTCACTAACTTAGTGGGCGGCCATGCCTTTCAACGGATTTTTAATGCCTTTGGCACCACATTGGTATACATATTGGGCAAGCTTTTCCAAGCACAACATCTTTCTTGAGCAGTCCTTGACTAACATTATCATCATGAATTTTGATGCATGTATCAACATCTCGTATAATCCCACATGCCTTTAAGATGCTGGTATAGGTGATTGGATTTGGATAAAGGCATTCCCTTCGCATTTGGTTAATTTCCCTAGAGTTTCCTTGCCGCGAACACGCTAGGTATATCTTGAAATTGATCGAAGTCAAAAATTCCCAGATGGCACTCTGGCCAAGCCGACCAGCCTAGTACAGAACAGGCCCCCGGTGAATCTTTAACGGCGGCCAATAACTTGACAAGTGTCCCTTTTGCTTTCTTTGTACCACGCATGCCTTGTGTGAGTGTGTGGATGTTCTCTCTCATCCTCCCTCATGTAGGGCTCGCCCCCTCCTTGTAGGGATTGAATCTTTGACTTTTTGACACCTCAAGCCCCTCATGCATAGGCCCAATTCCCACCACAAGCTTGGCTCATAAGCACTTTAAGCTTGGGCTGGGTTCTCACCTCAAGTGCAACCCTAGCATCTCAAGCATGTCAAGCACCTCAAGCATCTCAATAATTAAGCACCTCAAGCATCTCAAGCACCTCAATCATCAAGAACCTCGAGCACCTTAGTCATCAAGCATGACAAGAAGGACAAGCACCTCGAGCTGGGTCGGGTTCCCGCGCCTCAAGCTCAGTCCTAGCTTACCTAAGGTCAAAGGCCTTTTACACACATTATTGGAGGTCTTCAATGAAACTAACCCTAAGGTCTTATGCTCCATTTGTTAGCCTTGCTCTTTGATAGACCATCTCTCATTTGGGCCCCTTTACCATTGGCCCCGTGTTGAGATAGATCTATAAGCACATGTCTATATTTTAACTCTTGTTCCCGTTTATTCTCCCACATTAAGTGATCAATTTAATATGAGAAAATCATTTGGGTTGGTTAGATATTAGATATTAGATTTTATGACATTAATCAGGTAAGCTTCAAATAAGCTCGACGTGCGTTTTCCTGGTATATTTCTTAGCATGATAGCGAAACTGCACGACAACGGTAAAATTTTTGCATTTACACTTTAAATAGGTTCATGTCTCATAAATTCATTGAGTATACAAAACACTTAATAGGGTCAGAATATCTCCAACCAGACACCATATTTTGAATCACAAAATGATTACCATATATTAAACCAAAGCATTCAACAAAAACTGATTTTGGTGAAAAGAAATCCAAAATTCTATTGGTGAAATGACAATGAATGAAATTTGCACTATAGTCCCCAGTTTTGCTTGGTAGATAGTGCCTCCCAATCTCGTTGACCACTACCTGCATAGTCACATTTCCAAAAGATGTTTAATATGAAACCCTTGACCCCTTCCTCTTGTAAAGCTTCTAGATTTTCCTCTTCCAAAACTGGAGTCAGCAGACGAAGAGGGGGTAAGAAAGGAAGTACATGTGGAGTTTGGAGTTAGCAATGTGTTGGGCCTTTTTTGAGAAGGGGACTCATCATCTTCAAAATTAGGCTTCAAAAGTCCCAAAATAGTTTTTATCTCTTTGTAAGAATCGTAAGTAGTAAGGAGCATCCCTGGTTCATTTGCCCCAAGCTCCTTGAACATGTCAACCATTAATGTAAAAAATTGTATGAGTGCAATTTGTGCCAAAACCAACTCTTTGGCTTGTCCAGCTATCCAAGAACATATGAGAGTAAGATGAAAGGATGTAGGCTTTTTTGGGAATATAGATTCCGGATTGTTGATTGCATACCAAACTGCATGGTCAAACCATCTAATGCTAGACTCACATGACGCTTTAGGGTCAAGAAATTTGCAAGCGAACTTGAGATATGGTCTGTAAATATTCCAGACTGACTCTGCATAATAATCAGCATTGTGTTTATTGAATTTCATGAGACCTTTGGTTCTCACATAAAGACCTGCATTTAGAGTTGCACTTCTTGGAATCCAAAAAATACATGTTGAACGGGGCTTTAATCAGCTCTCCTTTGTCCAAACATTGCACTCCTTTGAGTATCTTTAGCTGAGAATCCTCCATTGTAGCAGCTAGAAGATTTGTCAAAAAAACCCAGGTCTCTATTGAGATAGGAGTCAGAAAACCTTTAATAGGGAGTAACCAAAGTTTGTGCTCCACCCCTAAAGAGGTTCAACCTCCACTTGTCATATTGGTAAAAATGGGAAAATTCTCGATACCTTAGGTACCAATTCCAAAAGCGAAGTCTCACTAAGAGAACATATATCTATCTGAAATTCTTTAACAACTTCCGCAACTGCAACATCCCTACAGAAAAGACTGTTGGTAGGTGGGAGAATTGGAATAGTTGGGGTAGTGAAAAAACTCGGGCTGAGCCGACACTACTTTCTGAGAAGGTTAGCAAGTTCAGCACCATCAAATGAGAACTTGGCCAAGTCCTCTTCATGAGCTGTAGAGATAGTTGGAATAGTAGCAATAGTGTCGGTAATAACAGAGAAACCCACCTTACTATTTTTGACCCATTTGTCAAAAAGGACTGTGTGAATCAGGGAGGTAGTAGGATTACTAGACGAGGCCGCAATGAGAGCAGATGCTTCCGTATTTTGAATGCATCTAAGAACCAAAAGTGAAGCCCGTGACAGCGGCTCCATTGGAAAATCAGTCATCACTGATAGAAGGAAATTGCCTGAAGGAGGCAAAAATTTGAAGGGAAGTATTATAAAAGTCAAAATCTCAAACTATACAGGTAACGGTGTAGTGTAATATTTAGGTAACCACCTCAACCTTGAACCGGTCAGAAAACCTTCATAATGATCGTGTGAGGAAAGACCCTCCTAGTTTAGACTGACTGTTTTACAAGAACAACCTGACCTAGCACAATATTGGGAGCCTGAACCTGACCCAATGGTAAGACTGGATCTAAGTGCAATGTGTGTGTGTTTTAGTTATTTACTTATATTACCCACAAACAAACATATACATGTTCAAATACCAAGGTATCGAGATAAATACAAGGTTTATTATACAAAACAAACTTAGATAGCCTGATTTTGTACAAATGAATAACATCAGGTTGGTACAAGACACTGTCAAAAAGTTAGAAAGTCCTTCACAAGCTTTGAACCAGCTGCTAATCTTCCAAATTGTAAAGCACCAAAAAGCTAAACCAAAGAGAGTAGCCCTCACCTGCACCCATAGAAACAACACAACATTCTGTTAGCATTGGCTCTATATGCAGGTGATGCACGGGCATCCTAGTTGTTATCCATGTCACAAAGGTACAACTTTTTTTTGCAAGTAAACTTATCATTTAAAAGAGAAATTTCAAGAGACTTTGGTAGCCAATTACCCATCATAAACAAACCTTTAACAGTCTGATATACTGGTACTGGTACTCGTACTGGTTCTAATACTGGTACTAGTATTGGTACTAGTACTGGTACTAGTCTTATATTTTTTGTTCTAGTACTAGTACTAGTAGTACTGGTACTATTATCTTGGTATACTGGTAACTAGTACTGATACTAGTCTCAGACTTTCGGTGCTAGTATTGTTACTGGTGGTACTGGTATTGATACTTCTACACTGTTAATTGCTATACTGGTATATTCATATATTGGTATATTGATTCCTAGACATATTGGTATATTGGTATAGTGGTTCCTAGACATATTGTCTATGGTGATAATACTAGAAAAATGTAAAAACCAATAGTTTTATATATAGGAAATAGGTAATTCTATAAGAGTCTTTGTAAAGAGCCGGTGTATTGGTACTGATATAGGTCTGGTATACTGGTACTGGTACTAGTACCAGTCGTCAAATTTTTAGTGCTAGTACTAGTATTGTTAGTATTGGTATTGATATTGCTATACTGCTAAACTGGTATATTGGTATACTTAGTATTGGTACTTGTAGTACTGGTACTGATACTACTTTACTACTATACTCGTCTATCAGTTTGATATACCGGTTTCCTGACATATTGTCATGTTGCAAATACCAAAAAAATATAAAAAACCAAGAGTTTTATACTCAGAGATAGGAAATAGGTAATTCTATAAGAGTCTTGCTGAGAATCGATATATTGGTATAGATATAGGTTTGATATACTGGTACTGGTACTAACACAAGTTTTCAGAGTTTCAATACTAGTACTGATACTGAAACTGCTATAGTGCTATACCGTTATACTACATACTAGTACTGTTGTTAGTCAAAGACTTTCAGTGCTAGTACTGTGCTGGTAGTACTGGTACTGATACTGCTATATTACTATACTACAATATAGGTTATACCAGCCGGTTAACTCGTATACTGGTCATATTGTCCATGTCAACAAAAACCTAGAAAAATGCAAAAACCAGGCGTTTTATATTTAGAAATGAGACAAAGATAATTCTATAAGAGTCCTGCTTCTGAGAGCGGTAACCATAATCCAACTAGCCAAGCCATCCACTACTTCGAGATGTGACAAGTTATTATAATTCCATTATACAACCGTAAATAAAAACTATATTTGCTAATGTATAGAGCATCAGCCAAGAAACCTTATGAGCTATATCAAGAAGAATACTCACCAGACGTATTCTTTTAATCATAACAATTTATCAAGACCAGAACCCCCCATCCAAACAGTAAGCAGACCAATTCCATAAGTACATCAAAACACATTTAGAAATGTCCATAAGTTCCTAATTACAGAGAAAGAAGTATTACTTTTAAAACTTAGCCTATCAAGCCAAAGAAATCCACCTGAGAAGAAGGAGAAGCCAGAGAATGGACCTTCAAAGCTTGTTGCTTTTCTTTTCCTTTAGCCATAGTGTCACACGCGCAGACCTTTATATAGGATTGGGCTGAGAGTAAGGGCTGAGAGTAAACTATTGTTGAATGCAGGTACACCATTCATCCTTGGCCAATCATTAGTTGGAAGACGTTTTTCCATAACTGGGCCATGTGTAATGCCAGCAGATGACCTCCAGAATAGGGTGGAATCCACAACTTGCAGATCCAGCTTTATCACGCCTACATGTGCAAGCAAGTGAAATTTAATATTCTACCCTAGCTCTACAAATCCATGCTACAAATAGTGAGGCGAATATAACAAAAAAAGACCTACATGTGCGGTCATGAAAAAAAGAAAAGGAACAAAGGAAATAGGAACATGGCCGGTCAAAGAAATAAGACCATGCAATCGTGAGCTAAGAAAGCCTATAAAGTAGGAAAAAATTTCCATCCAGAATTGTGCGTGTGTGTGTGTGTGTTGTGTGTGTGTGTTTTCTCTCATCCCCCTAGCTTTAGAACTTGCCCCCTCTTGTAGAGATGCTGTTGACTTTTGGAACACAAGCACCTTGGTCAGCAAGCACGACAAAGCACCTCAAGCTTGGGTAGTGTTCCCACAAGCACATCAAGCTCCCTAGTCAACAAGCACGACAAGCATCTTAGTTAGCAAGCATGACAAGCACCTCAAGCACCTTAGTCATTAAGTATGACAAGCACCTCGAACTTGGGCCGAGTTCCCATCTCAAGCACAACCCTAGCTTACCTAAGGTCAAAGGACTTTTAACACTAACATTGGAAGTCTTTAATGAAGATAACCCTAAGGTCTTTTAAGATCCATTAGGTAACCTTGCTCTTTGATAGATCATCTCTCATTTGGACCCCTTTACCATTGGCCCCGCATTGAGATAGACCCATAAGCACATGTCTATATTCTAACCCTTGTTCCCATTTATTCTCCCACATTAATTCATCAGTTTAATATGATAAACTTATTTGGGTTGGTTAGATATTAGATTTTATGACAAAATAATTGCCATTTGTAGCAATCGGCACAATATTTCCAGCTCCCGTGACCAGATAAGAGGCATTGTTGGGAGTACCGATGACTGAATTCCTATGAGGTACATCCTCAAGAGAGGTAAACAAGTCACGATGAGAGGTGATGTGATTTGTAGCAAAGTACCGCCCATGAGCATCTGTAGCAAAACTGACATACATGCATCATGGGCAGAAGGATCATGAGTGCACTCTACACTAAAAGCCCATTCACAAAAGAGTCTACACTTGCTACATTTGTAATGGAACCAACCTCTTTCTTCTTGGCCTTTTTTGCCTTCAATTTTGAACACTGCTTGATCAAGCGATCATTGGCTTTACAATAATGAAAACACATCTTATTTTTTCCCTTTTCATTAGAATTCCCATACGAGGTGTTTCCAGCAGAAGCATTGGAAACATGTGATTTTCCACTTGCCAAAGAACCATGAGAAGTGGCTACATTGTTGTTACCACTTTTCCTCTGAGCAGCAATAAAAAACTATTCAACTACACAATGTTAAGCCTTGTTTTTCTTGAAAGTGACTCTTGCAATAGCAATGAACATAATGCATCAAACTTGATAACTTATGGACCTCCTTGAGTCATAAGTCTCCAAGTACTAGCAAAAGTCAGATAAGAATCTAGCAAAGCATTAAGAACAATTTGGACAAGGGAGCTACCAAAAATGACTTCGTTTGCAAAAATAAGTTCCTTCTTAATATCCTTGATATGTGACTTACATAAAGACCAACCAAAATATCCAAGCCTATTTTGCAGACTTAGCTGAACAAATGTGAGGAGTAATAGTGCACTCCATAGATAATGCAATCAATGCATGAGCTTGTGCATCTCTTACATTCCAACAAGCCTGCTCAACTGTAGGCAACTATAGGCAAAACAACTCTAACAGCGGCAATCTCACCACCAAAATTTGCAACATCCTCAACATCGCCTGTGTCCACAGAACTAGGACGTACATCAATGCCCTGCTCAACATTCCAAACTCCCTTTGATACAAGAACGTGTTGCATCATGTAAGCCCACATTGGATAACTGTTCCCATCCACTTTATCCTCAGTAGCAAACTTCTTGAACACATCTGTGTTGTTGTCAACCATGGACAATGTTTGTCTCTGATGTGAAAACTTCCCGAAAAGAGGAGAAACAAAGCGAGACCAACACATGCTATATAGCACAACCCGTAAAAGATCTGTTATGCAAAAAACCACACTAATAAAAAAATTCACACAAGATGACAAAATTGCTTACACAATACTGCTTGTAGTAGAAACGGAGGCTGAAATGATATCGAATGGAAAATCTGAACAAACTACGCTCTTTGAGCTCTCCCAAACCTGTTGATGCTCACCAAAGCTCACTGAAATTTGACAAAGTGAACAGCCGTGTGCTAGCGATGTTGGCGACTAAGCCCGGGAGGACGCAACCTTCTCTGACACCAGTTGTTGGAAATACGGTTGCAGGTAAACACACACCGTGATCAACTTGGAGTTTGAAATGGAAAATCTGAGCAGACTACGCTCTTTGAGCTCTCCCAAAGTATTTTTCAGCTTGTTGATGCTCACCAAAACTCATTGAAACCAGACAAAGTAAGCAGGTGTGTGCTAGCAATGTTGGTGACTAAGCCTGGGAGAATGCAACCTGCTCTAACACCAATTGTTGAAAAAAATAGGGTTGTAGGGAAACACACATAATAAAAGGGAGTTTTAAAAGGGAGATTATGTATAAGTATACACCTTGAAGAAACACTCCAAGTAAGGTAATGCCCCACTTCTGATCAAAGACATATCACCAAGTGGAGTTGTACAACTTGTGACATTAGAGGGAGAGGAGATGCCTAACTGGATCAATGGTTGCAGAATGAAGAAATACCACCTACCTCTCACTGCAAAAATGTTGGAGAATATTCATGCAGCAAAGGAAAGAAAACAGAAAGCTTAAGCAATTCAAGAACAAGTGAAGGAGAAAGCCTGATTGTGGATCTTAAACCACAAAGAATGATAGAGCAGCACTCCAATTCGACAACCAGAAGCACCATCTCCTCATATATAAATAGTCCAAATCAAGTAAAGTTGGTTGGAGCTATAGAGCTATGCATCAATGTCTAGCTTGCTGATGGAAAAAAAAAGACCACTTGTAGATAATGGAGCACGCATTAATGGCATGCGGTATTCTACATACCTCAAACTATCGAACTCCATGATAAAACCGACAAAAATTGAGCTCAAGACAGCTAATAGAGGAACAATGGTTAGTTTGGGACAAGCCAATGTCTCAATCAACATTGATGGTAACCATTGCCCTCATCAATTTCACATTATGGAAGATACAGATCTCAATGAAGAAATCATCTTGGGAGTTTCCTGGATGCGTACTTACATAGCAGTCCCAAACTAGTAGGATGACACTTTGAAGTACAACCTCAAGGGCACATCACATGTTATACCTTTGGCACGCAGAGATTACGTTTGGAATGTACAATCTTAGTCAAAACATTCAGACCAAAAGGAGTCAAAGGCAGCTATCTGTCTCAACAATCTACAAGCATCCATGGGAGAAAGGTCAAGCAAGCAAGTTTGGGTAAAGAAATCCATCATGAAACCAAGCCCAAGCAGATATGGATACCCAAAAGCATGCTCTCCAATCCAATTTTTGAATCAGCCAAGCCAAGATTTCAAGGAGGAAGAACCACTCAAAACAAGCTTAATGCTTCAGCAAGTTTCCTAAAGTACAAGTGGATTCCCAAGATCCAATCAAAGAAGTCAACCACCACCAAAGAATCATCCTGGCAATGCAGACCTAACCAATCAAATCGTCATATATACTCAAAATCTCCAAAACCAACCTTCAAGTGGGTGCTTAAAGTCACACCAAGCAACTTCAACAACCAATCAACAATACTCACTAAACCAACCATCAAAGAACGGTTAGTTTGTCTTCCAGACTTTTGTTTGGAAAATGTAGTTTAGATGAAACCTCGCCAACAAAGCCCATTGAACAATCTATTCAATACCCGCATATTGCATAGCATAGTGTTATCCATTACATCTTTTCCATTATCATTCTAGGTCCACATTCCACGGTCTTGCATAAACACGTTGTTTGTGTCCATGCACGTTGCACACACCTTTGTCTGAGACAACTTAGAATCGGAAGGAGGGAGTAGCAGTATAGCTGGAGCAACATATTGCATAATATTAAGTTGTAAAATGATGAGAGATTATGTGTAGTGTATAAAATGTGTTTTGCCGCTTAATTTTTTTATTTTAGTTTATCTTCTAACAAAATTTGACTCTTATTAGGCATAATAATGAGCCATACTGACAAATTTTGACAGGTGAGATGTCTAGAGTAAGAGTATGTAAATATGAGTGTGAGGAATAAGTTAGGCAAATTTTTTGGCCAAGTAATAATAATTTTTAGTAATTTTCTTTCTCTTAAACCTAATAATGTAAAAAAATTAATAAACAGAGCCAAGGAATTTTGATTCAAGTTCTAAAAGAAAATAACTAATCTAGAAAGCGAGAGCTTCGAGCATGTCAAATATGGAAGAATTTGACACAAGTCCAAATTTGGATCAACTTACAACGGACCAGGAATTGCAAAATCAAGGGCAAGTAGCGACCACGTGTCTAAATGACAAGCCGTCTGAGCAGCAAATGATATGTCATGAGAAATATGAGCAATCAAGGTAAGTATGCACATTGCATTCGGGGTAAGCCGCACACATATAGTCCAATTGGGCAAAAGTAGACCTCATTTGCATTCAATCAGTTCATAGAGAGAGCTAGAGAGCTTTTTTCAACCTAGAGCACTCGTAGAAATTTTACATGCTATAACCACACAAGACAACCATACTTCACCGTATTGGACAAGTAAGATCCTCTTCAACTCTAGAACACCCAAATAAGTGCACAAAACATAGAATCAATCAAAACAAGGTCGAGATTCATGGGAACTGTTAGAGGACATTTGGATCAGCAAACCAAGTCCAAATTTAGAAATATTTTCATATGAATGTTCCATTCACCTAACAGAATCTGGCCATCCAAGTACAATTGCCAAAAGGGGTGGAACATGAATCACAATCCATGTCCCTGCAACTCAGTTTGCATTGATAAGTTGTGCAAAATGCTCCCCTTTAAAGTGTCTTTAAACTGTTTTTATCACATTTGAAAATGTTTTGGAACATGGATCGTGATCCATGTCCTACAACATGCCAAAACATAGAAAGGTTTGTGCACTCAGTTTGGCTTTGCCTTGGGGAATGTGCCTTGCAAATTTGGAGTGAAATGGATCTTGAAATCACAAAAAAGTGATCCAGATTTGTTAGAGGGCTTGGGTGGTCCAAACAGACTCCAATTGGGATAAAAATCAATAGACAGCTCGGATTTGGGTACTTCTTCAACTCCAATTCATTAGAGGGTCAAAAAGTCAAACAGAATGATCAGAATAGTGAATATGCCAACCAAAACCACATATGGCAAAGTTGAACCAAATTGGACCATAACTTGGAAAATTGGGAAAACTTAAGAAAACCTTATCCAAATTTGAAAACATACCCTCGGTCTCCTTTGCTGAGTTTGAGACGCAGTTCACAGCAGTGTGTTAGGATAGGCTATAGGAACAGCCTACAGGTACCCCAAGTTTCACCCAAAGAAGATGCCAAACATGGATCGTAATCCATTTTCCTTTTTGATTTTTCCAGAACAAAGTCATGCCATCAGGTTCAAAATGTCAAGAATAGCCTAACCCGAAAGTTTCAAGCCATTTGGAACCCTAGCGAAAATGCCAAATTTCTCTAAGTCTAAGAAAAATTTCCAAAAAGTGGCATAAATCTTCAACCAATGATCCAAAGTCAAAAAGATTCAAAGCTTGCTTAATCAAATGGTGTCATCAAATTCCCTTAATATGTTCCAACATGGATCGCAATCCATGTACCCTAAAGCCAAATCTGATGTGTAACCACATGACCTAGTGCATGTAGTTGCTATAGATGCAATGGTGAAATTTAGTTAAGTTTGGACTTGTTTTGATCAATTTATGCTCACTTTTAATTTTATGGTCAAGTTTGCATTTTGTGACTTTTTCAACAACTTTTTGATCAATTTGCGAAGATAATCAGGTGAT
This sequence comes from Adiantum capillus-veneris, assembly GCF_014529385.1. Taxonomy (NCBI): domain Eukaryota; kingdom Viridiplantae; phylum Streptophyta; class Polypodiopsida; order Polypodiales; family Pteridaceae; genus Adiantum; species Adiantum capillus-veneris. Next base: position 8,515,869 of record NC_140938.1, read on the forward strand.
TTTCTGGTGCCAGAATGCCTCATCAAAGAACCAAGGAGTGGGAAGTTGCTCCCTATGAGGTGGTGGAAATCTCCTCCAATGAAAAGGTTGACATCTCAAAAGAAGAGCTCACCAAAATACTGGCCAATGTCTTTATCGAGAAATTCCAAGCAATCGACGACACTAAAGTCAAGACCACAATATTTCCAAAAGAATTGTCGACCTTACATCAGCAAAGGAAGTCATTGAGGGGTCAAGGTGCCTATAAATGGACACATGTTTTAGGCTACCTCCATGGGGGATAGATTTCCAGAGAGCTCATGAGCCAATGAGTTCCATCTAATACAACAACGAGGTCACATTAACAGATAAAGATGGAGCAAAGGTGAAGGTTAGAGTCACAACTTACCTAATCAACCAAGCCCTCCACCTCCCTCCAAGCAACCATAACCTACTAGTGAAGAAAAAAGCAATAGATAAAGATGTCTTCATCAAGCAGTAAGGACACAAGTTCACCTATAAGGATCTTGTCTAAGAGACAAAGATGCCATTGCATCTCATTTCACTGCATTGAAGGTGGAAAAACCTCTAAGATACACCGAGCCCAACCTACATATAGCAGTTGTCATGGCTATGGGGCTTTCAAAACAGAGTAATCCATTGTGACTTGTTCAATTACATATTGGAAAATCTTGTCAAAGCCAACCTTAAGAGTAGCAACAAAAACAAGATGTACATGAATGTGGGGTCATTACTCACAAGAATAGCATACCAGGCCCTAGGGATGATTGACTAATTACCGCCAACAGAAACTCCACTCGACCTTTTACACAAAGCTAAACATGCGGTCTGGGCAGTAGCAGGTTCCTCATTTACACCTAGCAAAAGAAGAATAGGAGGCCAGAGCTCAAAGACCAAGGTAACCAATGGTGAAGCAATGGAATTGGACATTCGGATCAGCAGCAGTGAAATGAAGCCCAAACATAGAGATGTGCCTTCCTAGTTCTAGATTACTGTAGATGAAGAAGAAGATGAAGAGGAAGATATTATTGTTCCTCTAGTGCAAGTCAAGGGTAGGCAAAATGAACAAATTCACATTACACAGACATAGAGATCTATAGAAGAAGCCCAAAGGTTGAGAGAAGAATGACGCAAAAAGATGAAAGAGGAAAAAAAGAAACTAGATGAAGAGGGTTGAGAAGCGGATGATGAGGAAAAAGGTTTGGGAAAACCCCTCAAACAATGAGAATTTGAATGGCTTAAAAAGATCAAGCAGCACAAGAGAAGGAAAGCAACAAGTCTGGTGGAGCTTGCTGGCACCATGCAGTAGTACATCCACAAAGTACTAAAAAGGAAGGTTGAACAACAATCACAAGAGGGTTCCAAGAAACAAAGGATAGATGATTTAGAATCACCTAAGGCCTCCCCCACGGGCAAGGATAAAGAAACTAAAGAACCCTCAAGGGAGAAGACGGGTGGAGATCCTCAAGAGATCCACACAAAGACCGCACAACACCTTTCTCCAAGGCCAACCACACCGCCACCTCCTATAGAGACCAAAGATGACTTTGAAAATAAGTATATAACTCAAGAGAAAATAATTCTAGAGCTAAAGGATCTTGTGGAAATATATGAAAAACAAGCGAACAAGGCAACCAACAACACCGAGGACCGGCTACTCGAAGACAAAGAAAAAGAGGAGTCTTAAAAGAACGAGACTGATCAAGAGAAGAATCCTATGGAGCAAAAGGATCTTGAAAAAAAAGATGGATCAAACTCCACCAAAGGAAAGAGAACAAGATGAAGAAAATGAGAAGCAAGGAAATAAAGAGCTAGAGGCTAGTACTTCCCAACAACGTATCACATTCAAACGAGGACCAATATCACTGCACTCTAGAGCCTTAATCAAAGAAAGTGATTGGATCACCAGAGATTTCAATTTGGATGAGCATTTAGAACACATCAGGCTGCAATTCCAATGTCAACGAGCCATAGCTAACCTATGAGAGTTGGATGTGAGGGATCCCACAGTAGAAGCCCGGGCTATGAAAGATGCCATAGCAGAATCCCAGGCTATGAAAAATTCCACAATAGAAGTCCAAGCTATGAAAGATGCAAACCAACGGCTCTAGTAACATATTGAACATCTACAAGAGAGCCAAATTAAGCTAAAGGAAGACCTAAAGGAAGAAAGAAAGGAGACTGCAAGAATTTATCAAACCCTACAAGAGCACATTGCTGCAAACATTCAGATGAAGGTAGATCAACAAAGACTAGAAGAGGAGCTAGAGAATGAGCAACAGACGAACATGAACCTTTTTGAGTCTTATGGCGTTGTCAAGGACACTTTGTCAAAGCTCTTGGCAATCCAAGATACCACGTCTCCAGCTTCCACATCACAAGCTCTAGCTGCAGTACTTGAGGCATTGAAGGCAGTAAAAGCTGAGCTAGCCTAAGAGAAATATGATAGATAGATCATGAGGGTTGGGCACATGTCTATTCAAGCACAAAAGGATCAAGAGATCCAACATTTAGAAGACTAGCTAGAAAAGCATAGGTAGATCTAGTTGCACAAGCTGAGAAGAATGATTTGGAGCTACAACATCAGGATCTAGCACTTAGTGCCCTCCAAGCCAAAGTGATTGTTCATCTCCAGCACACACCATCATAAAAAATTCCCACAATGGTAGACCTACCCCCATTAGATCTGCCAAGCACATCTACTAAGGGAGGACTACATGATTTTGAAGGTATAGAGGAAATACCTGATGCAAGAGAGGAGATCAGAAGATCGATAGCAAAAGTAAAAGATCTCTCTCATAAAGAATACATGCAGTACAAGTTCAAGGTATTGGAATCAATTGCCTTATTGATGATCAAGCCAGAAAAAAGTTGTACAAAAATTTTGCCATGAAATGATTCCTTTACCTCTCATGAAGCAACAAGAGGCCATCCTGTGGAAAAGAAATCTATTGCCAGCTCTTGAGCCAAACAAGAGAGGGGATTACAAAGATGTGCATGTGACAATTGAGAAAGTGCTCACTATTTTCGAGAATCAACCCCTCTGGCGCATGAAGTGGTTCAAAAAAAGACCACAGGATGAAACCCTCTACCGCAACACGCCACAACATCTCAGGATTGACCCAACCTTTTGTCCAATTCCAAGAAGGTGGTCTTGGGATAGCTACTATAGTTGAAAGAGAAAAAGGCCATTGGTGCTCAAATATCCTATTTCTTCAAAACCCAACAACAACTTCTCACCTACACAATATTATATGGTACACACCTTATAGGCGGTGATCACACAGATGCGCAATGATCACACAGATGCACACCTTATAGGCAGTGATCACACATATGCGCAATGATCACACAGATGCACACCTTATAGGCGGTGATCACACAGATGTGCTTTGTCCCGGATTTCACATGTCAAATGCTGGTGAAGATAGCAAAAATGATTATCACTTGCATCACAACATTCGAGGTCATCGATGCAGTGGAGCATACATGGCAAGTATTCCTTGAGGGAATGAACGGCATCTGCTAAAATATGGAAATAAAAGTTCCCAGTTGCAATGTCATCATGGGGTTGTATGCAAGACTCATGTTTCTACCCTCGCAATATTTGGAGAAGTTTGAAGAGGCGTTCATGATAGGTTTTCTTGAGATGGACTCCACCATCTTCAACCCCATGACGAAGGACCTGTCGGTGCACCACATTTCTTATCAGAGAGAAATAATGAACAACCCATTCAAAGATTTGACAATCCAAGCAGAGATAGAGGCTTGAGCAGAAAAGTTCAGACACCTCACTAAAACTCTACAAAAGAGAACTTTTGACTACTGAAGACTCAAGAAGCTCAACTTGAAGACCAGTTGCTTAAGACTGGCTAAAGACCAATCTTGCACGAGGACGTGTAACATCTAGGAAGGGGGGAATGTTGGCAGATGGACGAGACATGCACCATCCTAGTCGACCACCTCGTCATGATGCCACAAAATTTTGTAATCCCATTAATTTTTGTCAAAAAATATTTGTAAATATGGGAGACTCTAATGTTTTAGCCAAATGATCTTTGAGCCAACCTGTATAAAATCCTAGTTTGTAAAGTCTAAATTTGAGTCTGAGCCTTGTAAGCTAGCTATTGGTAAAGAGAAGCCTTAGGTATAAAGCTTAATTTTTGTAAGTCTGAAAGGGGGATTTTATTTTTGCGAGCTTTCAAATCGAGCTTTTACAATTGGAATTGTTTTTTCGAGCTTTTAAACCCTAATTATACAATAATAATATCTTTAAGTATCATTATGTAGTGGAAAAACTCAAAACCTCATAGTACAATCCTTCAACTACCAAACACTTTTAAGAAATATGAAAGCATGTCTATGCTTATTTAAAATGAAACTTTATAAAAAGCACCATTTGTATGTATTTTTGAGCTTGTACAAAAAACCTGATTCCAAAAAAGTTTTCCAGGGTCTCCTTTGTATGGATACCTCTTCATTAAAAAAAATGTACACTCTTTCTTGGGCTCCCACATGGAATTTCCTTCACATAAACTTTTATTTTCATCATTTTAACGATTTTTTATCTCACAAAAATCAACACACAAGCCAATGGTGTCAACATAATCTAACTACATAGGAAAACTCCAATCAAAGTCATCTCCACATCATGTGGCCATCATGTACCAATCAAACACAAATGAAACATCCAAATGAAGTGTATGGAGCATACCAAAATGCCATGTCAATGTCATATGGCTGCCATGTACATAAAAACATAAATCAAAACATTAAGATGTGTATTGTCAGAATAGAGTTTCCTCAACCAAGTGTGGATCCGCAATGCAACATTTCACACGTCCACATGCAATGTTGGTCAAACATCTTTCATAGAGCACATCATCTAGCTCTAGACACATGCAATGCCTCATATATTTTGCAGAAGCTCGGCTCGAACCACCACACCCCGCAAACAAGTCCAAAACATAGTCATGAGGCTAAGTAAACGTTGCCAGCAACCACCTCACCATATAAAAATTATATTAGAAACCTAATGCAAACACATATATACCATACCATTCACTAGTATCATACTTTGGACTAGTCTTACCTAAAGAGCAAAGAAAACCGCTCTACCCCGCCTCTAAGAATAACACCATCAATCTCAATGGGGAAGACTACATAGTCTATCATGTAGCTACAATCTCCTGGAAACAATCTCTAAGCAATTTTCTCCCCTGTCTCTCTATCATAGTGTGGCACAAGATGGCCAATACAATACCAAAGACACATGGTAAGATCAAGTACCTACATAAACAAATAACTCAAAGAATGAATGTCATAGCTAGGATAAACTATGAGACTAAGTTTGTTATCTCATCACCTCTCTAGTGAGTGGATGCCGATATGCCTTCTTATTACACATGAGGTTCCATGTACGTAAGAGCACAAGTCCTACCCTAATTGCATCTGCAATAAAATCTCCAATATGCTCGGCCATGCACATGGTGACCAAAAACCCCTCATCGACCAAAAACTCACGAGCAACATCCATGCACCCTGCCACTATTCCCTAGAAAATGTGGTTCCACTTGGGAACACTCATGCCCTCTATAAAAGTGAATGATGACATGTAAGCATACAACCCGGTAGTTAGTTGTAGGTACAAGTCCAAAGAAAATTTACTTACCCAATGCGATTGATCCTAGACCATCCATAAGAAAACTTGTACGAAAATCTGCAAAGATAAGCCTAGCAACCTCACGACACGGCACACCATCTTTGCTATATAGATTTGTATTCTGTGTCACAAAAAAATTATTGATGCTATAAGAAAACCAAACCATGAATCATGTTCAAAATCATAGAACAATGCAAGAAGAAAATACAAACATGTAAGCATGATGGAAATTTACCTATCAAAGGCAAACTTATCAATTTGTGATGTATTCACAAGAAAAACATCTACAAAGGTTTGGTAATGGAACCCTGCAAGCATTATCCAAATTAGCTTTGAATTAGGAATATGGAAGACAGATTTGCTAAAAATTTTCTTAAACTTACCAATAGATTGTGTGATCGGCCTTCTCTCCCAAGCCTCTTGCCCAAGTGAAGACTCTGCAACAAACAAAGTAGTGTGCACCAATGAGGATGTAGTGGGCACATTAGAAGAGGGTGCCATATGGAGTATAGTGGTTGCCAAAGAGGACATGCCAGGCTCTGTAGATGGCACAATGGGAGGCATTGAAGAAGAAGGAGTGGGTATTTTTGATGTACTTAGAGGCTCCATTTTCCCTTTACCCTTCTTGAGTACATTGCTTTCTAGTGGAGTACCTTGATATCCACTCTCAATGGTGTTTTGAGTAACTCCATGAGAAACGGGAGGGAGAGACTCTTCTTGTGTCTCCTCTAAGTAATCATCACTCTCATTTTGAAACCCTTCACTCAATAACCATATAGCACAATATCTCATAAATTAGCACTAAAGTTAGACATATACATTCTCAAAAGAAAAGAGCCAATAGTGCTAAGGTACTTAATCTTCCATAATTCAAACTCTTGCTTTGAATAACTCTTAGTGGATAATCCAACCACCAAGGACAAACATTGCCTTCCCATGTTGTCAGATTCCTTTCAATCGAAGAGGGAGAGAACATTGTATTCTCATCACGTAAATTAATCCACTCTCTAGTGAATAATGGGGCTTCATTCAATTTTTGCACCTTTACACATTGCATAACTCATCTACACAATTTTTAGAGCATTATCCACTTGGAAAAGCATATAAACTCAATGGTATAATAAATGTCATGTATCCCAAAAAAAAAAAAGTAGAGTCTCCTTTGTATGGAGAAAACTTTTTCAAAATAAACCATAAACCCTATCTTGGGCTCCCACAAAGGATTTAAGTGTTTTCAACATAGACATTATACACGCGTGTATTGTCAAAAAAACCATCCACCCCATATCGGGCTTCCACAGGGAATTGAAGGAACACAAAATAATATTTCATCATTCTCAAAATGACCCACTGTCACCAAACCACGGCAAAAAAATAAAATGCTCTTTTTTTGCAAAGAGTGCAAGTGGAAGATGCAAACCTGTAAATCACTCTCTTAGCCGACAACACAAGCTTCGACGTCTTCTCACTAGAGTCGAAAGACTTCACCGCATCCATTAGATAAATAAAAACCTACATACATAGTAACATTAAAAAAACACACTCAACTTGATCTTGTGTAAATTAAAACATGTCTATATTCTATTAAAAACAATGGTCAAATGTCTACTAGTAAAATACGATTCTTCATGCTCATCTTATAGAATAGGTCAAAAGAATTTGGAAGTTGTGGATCTTCTACTTGCAGCCTTTCAATCATGAGTGTAGCCTTTCCATTCAAGTGAGCCCAATAAATCTCCTTTTTTCATGTAACTTCTAGAAAGATTGTAATCACCAAAATGAAGATATTGTGGATCCTTAGACATAGTGAGGCTCATGAGGTGCAAAATTATCTTCTTTCTATGAGCAATAAAAACAATACATCACTTAATCATATAGAAAAACGAAATGGAACGAACATAATTAAAAATGAGAAACTAATAGCTTCAATACCTCTCAAGAGAGATTTTAGAGCTTGTCAAACAATAGAGCTTATCTCTAGTGATCCTTAGCATTCTAGGTTCATCCCATTTAATGCTAAAAAGAAACTTGAAGAACTCATCACCATTAAGAGGATTGGCGATTGATAAGTACTTGTAGCCCCTATATTTCAACCGTTCCTCTTCTACCTTTGTGACCTTGTCTAGTCTCTTCTTCTTCTCAACATCATTTAGTCCAAGTGCATCTGGCTTTGCTCTTTCTTTGGACATAAATGCAGTGAACTCATCCTAATACAAGACACTGTATTGAAACCATAATAAAATTAACATTAATTACCCAACATGTAGAGTAGATATCACCTTCCACACATGTTGAGATATCAATCCACATGGAGTGTTGTACCATGGTGCAACACCATGGTAATACCTTGCCTCCACATTCATCTCCACCTTAGCCCTTTCTCTCATATCCATTAGGAGAAATATGAACCTTGCATGGGCCTTGTAAGGAATCCTAATTTTTAGGGATTAAGGCTAATGGTGTGTGGGGTTAAGGGCATTCAAGAAGCTAGTTTTGAGTACGCTTTTCTAGCCTTTTTTTTAGACACATGTAGGATGTGGACCTAGGAGGTCACCTTCTCTCTCTAGCTTTTTGAAAGTGAAGGGAGTAAAGAGGTGTGGCCACATCATCAAAGACGTGGATCAATAAGAGCCAAAATTTGACTTTTTGTAGAAAAAAGTTATTTTTACTTATTTTTGACTTAAAAATCCCCCCCAACATATATCCATATCAAAAAAGCATTTTTTGACCTTTTTTTAAACTTACAAGCACTAAAAGTCCAATTTTTCAATAACAAAAACTCCCCCCCAAAAAAAAAACTTTCTTTTCTCTTCCTCCTCTCTCCTTTCTCCCTCTCCTCTCCCTCCCTGCCCCCTTCTCTCCTCCTCCTCCCCTCTCTCTCCCTCTCCCCCACTGTCCCCTTCTCTCCTCCCATGTTCCTCCCTCTCCCTCCCTGCCCCCTTCTCTCCTCCTTCTCCACTCTCTCTCTCTCTCTCTCTCTCTCTCTCTCTCTCCCCTTGTCTCCTTCCATGTTCCTCTCTCTCTTCCTCCCCCCTCTCTCTTTTCATCCTTTGCTTCCTCATGCAACAGCTACCATGGTGCTCAAGGACATCACAAATCGTATGCATACATATTTGCTTGTTTGCAACGTTTGCACCGAAGGCTGCACGTGAGGGTGAGCAGAGGTCATCCCAGGAACGTCGTACCATGGGTGAGATGAATGTTGACGGTTCTTCAATATCTTGCCAATACCATCACATATTTGAATAAAACACCCCTTTATGCAAAGTAACAATATACTTCTTTCTTTTGATTGTGTTCTTCTTATCATAAAATTTGAAGTATAAGGTGTTGCCTCTACTTGTTTTGTAGTGCTTGGCACAAAGGTTGCTTTTATGCACAAATAGTGAAAGGCTGCAGGTTAGAGAGGCCAAGTGTCACCACTTTTCCTCTAAAACAGTCTTCTCTGTTACATCTTGCACGTAGGTGCTGTTAGAAAATAAGACGTAGCTAAATAGATTTTTGAGTAGATTACTTAATAGAGAGAGATAGATTTCACACACAAGAGATTATAGAGTAGAGAGAGAGAGAGAGTACACACGATATACGTGGTTCACCCAATGTGGGCTACGTCCACGGGAAAGCAGCCACTCAATGGCTTTAGCACTTCAAAAGAAGAAGTAGTTTACAAAGGGATTAAACCCTTGATAGAGCTCCCGCCTTGCTTCACTCTCACCACCTCACACTCACCTTGTTGCATCAACTGCACACTATGAAATGTGTGTAGAAATGGCCTCCTTTTATAGGCCAAAAGGGCTGCCCTCTTTTATGAGAGATAGCCATGTGCAGCCACCCTTGTGCGAATAAGTCCAAATCGGGCCCTCCAATCCACCCATGTGTGGCCGCCCTTGAGAAGACAAGTCCGCTTTTGAATTCGGCCACCGGCCACCGGCCATTGACTTCCGACCACCGGCCAACCGACCGGTTGTTTTCCGACCACTTTCCGGCCACCGTCCGGCCATAATATTCCCTGAGACCTCTAAAGTTGCCCCTGATTCTTGTCCGTGAAAATTTTGGTTTCCGGTGAGTGATTTTCCTTCATGCACGATGGCTTCTCCTCATAATGGGGGCCTTACAAATGTGCGCTTTTACCACAGAAAATTACAAGGGTAAATCAAGCTCCATACTTAACAATCTCCCACTTGGAGACTGATCTCCAAACCAAACCTGTGACTGCTTTCCATTCTGGCTTCTTATCCTTGAATGCCGATTGAAGATGAGCAAAAGCTCAACTTCTCCTTGTTGACCACCTTTGTAAACATGTCTGCAGGATTTTCACTTGTATGCACCTTTCCTAGCTTTAGCTGTCCCTCTTCCAAAAGAGTGCGTATGAAGTGATATCTCACCTCAATGTGCTTTGTCCTTGAATGAAAGGCTGAGTTCTTCGCAAGATGGATAGCGCTTTGTCTATCACTGTACAAGACACAATTGTCTTGTTTGAATCCAAGCTCTTCTAAGAATCTGTAAAGCCACATAATTTCTTTGCTTGCCTCCGTCATTGCTACATACTCTGCTTCCGTGGTAGAAAGTGAAACCACTTTCTGCAGCTTTGAAGCCCAGCTTACTACTGTGCCTCCAACCGTGAACACATAGCGAGTAGTGCTCCTTCGAGCATCTTTGTCACCTGCCATATCTGCATCAGCATACCCTTCTAGAAAAATATCAGTTCCTCCAAAATACAAAGAATTTGTTGTTGTCCCTTTTAGATACCTAAGTATCCACTTCACAGCTTGCCAATGCTCTTTACCTGGGTTGTCCATGAATCTACTCATAACTCCCACTGCATGTGCAATGTCTGGCCTTGTCCAGACCATAGCATACATTAGAGAACCTACCGCTGCAGCCTATGGAACTTTAGACATATAGGCTATCTCCTCTTGTGTCTTTGGACACATATCCTTCATTAGTTTAAAATGACCAGCCAAAGGTGTAGAAACTGGTTTTGCATTGCAAACCTTTCTAGTACCTTCTTGATGTAATCTTCTTGAGATAGCTTTATTGTCTTCTTCGTCCTGTCCCTTGATATTTTCATACCAAGTATCCTCTTTGCAGCACCTAAATATTTCATTGAAAAAGATTTGGACAGCTCCTCTTTTAGGTCTTTGATGTCCTGCATGTTAGCACTTGCAATCAACATGTCATCAACATACAACATTAGGATGATGAATTTCCCATCTCCCAAATTCTTCGTGTAGACGCAGTGATCCGAGTTGCATCTTGTGAATCCATGATCCAACATCCATCGATCAAACTTCAAGTACCATTGTATTGATGCTTGCTTTAAACCATACAAGATCTTCTTTAATCTGCAAACCATTTTCTCCTTACCTTTTACTTCATACCCCTTTGGTTGAAGCATGTAGATTTCCTCCTCTAAGTCACCGTGAGGGAATGCCGTATTTACATCCATTTGCTCGAGATTTAGATCATGAGCAGCCACAAGGCTTAAGACAAGCCTAATTGAGTTCATTTTTACAACAGGAGAAAATATTTCATTGAAGTCAATACCTTTCTTTTGAGAAAAACCTTTTACCACAAGCCTAGACTTGTACCTTTTCTTCCCACCTTATTCTTCCTTCACCTTGTACACCCATTTGTTTTGAAGTGCCCGCTTACCTTTAGGCAACTCAACCAACTCCCATGTTTGGCTGCGATGTAGTGAGTCCATCTCCACTTGCATGCTCTTCGTCCATTCTTCTTTGGATTCATGTTGCATAGCTTCTTTGTATGATTCCGGCTCTCCAGAATCTGAGATCAAGAGATGGTTGACGGAAGGAACAAACCTTTCTGGAGGTCTACTTGCTCTTGTAGATCTTTGGGGAATAGGTTGAGGCTCCTCATTTGGTTGACGTTGTTGCACATTGTCACCGTTTGCAGTCCTTGAGTCTCACCGTCCTCAAGCTCCATGTACTCATCACCTGTTTCTTTTGTTTGTTTTCTTTCCAAGTAATCTTTGTACATATTTTGTTCGTTAAAAATTACATCCCTACTCCTTAAGATTTTACCATCTTCAGGATTCCATAGGCGATACCCAAAGTCTCCTTCTCCATAGCCAATGAAGAAACACTTTTTGGACTTTGCATCTAGCTTTGATCTTAGGCTTCTATCTATGTGCATGAAAGCCTCACACCCAAACACTCTGAGAAATGCATAATTCACCGGTTTACTTGTCCATGCCTCTTCTGGAACTCCCCCATCCAATGCCGTTGAGGGTGACTGATTGATTAAGTACACAGACGTACTTACAGCTTCCGCCCAAAGCTCAAGCGGTAGGCCTGCATGTAGCCGCATGCTTCGTGCTCGTTCCATGATTGTCCTGTTCATCCTTTCCGAAATCCCATTTTATTGAGGTGTCCTTGGGGTTGTCCTTTGCCTTCGAATGCCATATTTAGCACAAAGCTTTCAAAAGCTTGGCTACAATATTCGCCTCTACTGTTGGATCTGAGGCATTTAACCTTGGTACCTGTTTCATTCTCCACAAAGGCTTTCCACCTTTGAAATATGTAAAATACATCCGATTTATTCTTCATGACATAAACCCATGTTTTTCTAGTCGCATCGTCTATGAATGTTACATAGTACAATGAGCCACCAAGTGATGGTGTACTTGCAGGACCCCAAACATCAGAATGAACCAACTCAAGTTTTTTATTTTTTCTTTCATTTCCCGATTTTTGAAATTTTACCCTCTTTTGTTTACCATAAACACAATCTTCACAGAACTCTAAGTCCACTTCTTTTAAACCTGGTAGAAGCTTCTTTGTTTGAAGGATTTGCATTCCTTTGGCACTCATATGCCCAAGGCGATAGTGCCACATTGCACTATCAACTTCTGTAGTTGCTTCACAAGCTGAAGGTTGCGTGCTAACAGTACACAAGTAAAGTGTACCGACCTTTTCTCCCTTGGCAACCACCAAAGATCCCTTTGAGATCATCCACCGTTTATTTCCGAATGCAATGTTGTGACCTTCATCGTCCAATTGTCCTGTAGAGATTAAATTTTTGCGAAGAGAAGGAATATGCCTAACATCTTTAAGCTTCCATTTATTTCCGTTAGCAGTTTTGACAGAAACTGTACCTTTGCCGACAATCTCACAAGCTTCATCATCTCCCAAGTATACATACCCAAAATTACCTTTGGTGTAGTCTTGGAAATTTTGCTTGTGTGATGTCGCATGGAATGAAGCCCCGAAATCTACTATCCAGGAATTAGACACATTCTCTAATGAGAGAATTAGAGAATCTTGCTCTACTTTACCTGCCACATTGGCCTCCGATGTTGGCTTGTTGTCTTGAGACTCTCTCTCCTTCTTCTTCTTGGACTAACAATCCTTCTTGACGTGGCCCTTCTTGCCGCAGTTCCAACATTCAAGAACTGACTTTGTGCGTGACTTGCTCCGCCTTGAGCGATCACGACCCTTTTGGTTTTTGAACCTCTCCTTAGGCCTTCCTCTTGTTTCCACTGATAGTGCAGCACTTGATGATTCTCCTGTGCTTCTCCTTCGCATTTCCTCGCTTAGGAGAACACCCACAACATCACTAAACTTAAGAGTATTTGTGCCAGAGATAGAATTACTTACAGCCATCACAAGGCTGTCCCAACTATCCGGTAGAGATGATAGTATAAGGAGAGCTCACACTTCGTCATCGAAATTGATTTTCACTGATCGAAGTTGACTTATGTTTGTGTTAAAGTCATTTAGGTGTTCTGCAACTAAACCATTCTCTGCCATCTTTAGATTGAACAAGCGCTTCATAAGAAATACCTTATTGGATGCCGATGGTTTCTCATAGAAGTCGTCAAGTGACTTCATCAGGTCCTCCGTGGTCTTCATCTCCGAAACATTGAAGGCCAAGCTTAACCGGATTGTTCCTAGTGCCTTTCGATCAAGGACAATCCATGCTTCAGCTGCCATTGTTGCGGGCTTCTTCGCAAGACCGCCTAGTGGCAAATAGAGGTCCTTCTGGTAGACATAGTTTTCAATCTGCATCTTCCAATGTTGGTAGTTTTTTCCGTTGAACTTCTCAATCTTGAGATTCCCTTCCTCCGCCATAACTCCCACTCAATTCAAGGAATCCTTTCCTTGAGATAATTTAGCTACGACCAAACCTTGCTCTGATACCAGTTGTTAGAAAATAAGACGTAGCTAAATAGATTTTTGAGTAGATTACTTAATAGAGAGAGATAGATTTCATACACAAGAGATTATAGAGTAGAGAGAGAGAGAGAGAGAGAGAGAGAGAGAGAGAGAGAGAGAGAGAGAGAGTAGACATGATATACGTGGTTCACCCAATGTGGGCTACGTCCACGGGAAAGCAGCCACTCAATGGCTTTAGCACTTCAAAAGAAGAAGTAGTTTACAAAGGGATTAAACCCTTGATAGAGCTCCCGCCTTGCTTCACTCTCACCACCTCACACTCACCTTGTTGCATCAAATTCACACTATGAAATGTGTGTAGAAATGGCCTCCTTTTATAGGCCAAAAGGGTTGCCCTCTCTTATGAGAGACAGCCATGCGTAGCCGCCCTTGTGCGAATAAGTCCAAATCGGACCCTCCAATCCGCCCATGTGTGGCTGCCCTTGAGAAGACAAGTCCGGCTATTGAATTCGGCCACCGGCCACCGGCCATTGAATTGACTTCCGACCACCGGCCACCGGTCATTGAATTCCGACCACCGGCCATCGGCCATTGACTACCGGCCACCGGCCAACCGACCGGTTGTTTTTCGACCACTTTCCGGCCACCGTCCGGCCATAATATTCCCCTAGGCCTCTAAAGTTGCCCCTAATTCTTGTCCGTGAAAATTTTGGTTTCCGGTGAGTGATTTTCCTTCACGCACGATGGCTTCTCCTCATAATGGGGGCCTTACAAGTTTGCGTTTTTACCACAGAAAATTACAAGGGTAAATCAGGCTCCATACTTAATAGGTGCTTCAAATCCATGCTTATTAGGGGTGGTAATCTCATCCTAATGTATATTTTAGGATTGTTTATTCCCAGTTAGATAGAAATACTTGAAAATTTGTATAACATATACTTAACAAGTGTCTTCATTATATAGCTTGCAAATGTTGAATTCATACATGTTTTTGTTACAAGGTGACCTCTTGCTATGCTAGTTGAGTGGCGTTGTTTGCAAGAATGGCTCAAGGAACTGGCATAACATGAAGCTTTTACGGTGGCACAAAGCTCTCCTCAGCGGCAATGTGGCTCCTACTACACCAAAAATCATTATGCTAACATGGAGAGATCCCTAGTAGGACAATGCAAAAACTTTTCATCAGCAGCAACACACCCTTTCCTAACATGAGGGCACTCCTACCAAAGATATTTTTATGTGATAGGTCATCCCAGGAGCATACCATGTCATGGAATGGATGTAAGAACTATGACCGCACTACTCCTTGGAAGTTGGTCACAGATGTATGTTTATCAAAGTTAATGAGAAGAAATTTGGACTTTTTTGTTTGTTGATGTGTAAGAGCACTCTAGGTCTACCATATTTTAGATTGTTTGATAAGTTAAATAAAATTTGTAGTCATTTAAAGTGTAAGTTTGTTTTTGTTTGGTAAGATTGTACATGAGAAGACATAATAAAGTATAAGAGATCTTTACGGAATAAACCTCGATTAGATTCCTACCATGTACTTGTGACACCAGACCTCTCCTTGAACCCTTTGATTTCTATCATTGTGGGAAGTCCAAGGGTGGTCTATTTTCAATTTTTTTGCATAACTTTTTTTAAAAGAAAATTTTGGTTATTTTAAAGTTTGTACACAGTTTAGGAGTTCATTCTGATTGTTTTCCTTCAGTTTCAATTTTTGATCGAGGACACTCCTTGGAAGCCACTTTTGAAGGT
The DNA here is from genome assembly GCF_014529385.1 of Adiantum capillus-veneris. Taxonomy (NCBI): domain Eukaryota; kingdom Viridiplantae; phylum Streptophyta; class Polypodiopsida; order Polypodiales; family Pteridaceae; genus Adiantum; species Adiantum capillus-veneris. Next base: position 8,531,430 of record NC_140938.1, read on the forward strand.
GTTAGGGTGAGATTTTGAGAAAGTTTTGTATGTAGGAAATGTAGTCCTCAACACAATAAAAAACATTGGTTCTCTGAGTATTTTTAGATTCCATGGTTTTAATGCTCGTTCGAGTCCGTAGATTAAGGAAAAAGTAAGAAATGTCTGTTTTACATCATTTTTTTAGAAATTGCCAACTTGGAGTCTTACCATACACCGAGCGACATTCTTCGAGCAAACCAAAATTCGAGCGGATATTTATATGACATGGGCGTATGTTTTCCTATGTGGTGTAGTTTGAGCCCCATCCTCAACATGATGGATTAAGTAGAGGGGGGCATGCCACCTAGGGACCATGTCTATAGTTTTCTTCTATATTCTCTCTCTCTCTCTCTCTCTCTCTCTCTCTCTCTAATAGAGCAGTGATCTACGTGTGTTGATTCTCGTCTTCACATCCTTATTCAAGAGACATGACTTGTGAATCTTTGACCCCAAGATCTATAGGGTGTAGATATGCCGCATGATCTCTGTCTCTCTTCTTGTATCCCCTCACTCTTTCTCTCCTATTGCAAATGCACTCTCTTCTCTCGTTGACCTTAATACACAAGACTATGTCTCCTCTCACATGATCTCTCTCTCTCTCTCTCTCTCTCTCTCTCTCTCTCTCTCTCTCATTCTCATTTTGCACATGTGCTTGTGAATGTAGGCTAAGGTGTAAGCTACTAAGAAAGCAGGGCAAGCTCCAAGGTGATGTGTGCTGCACAAGCGAGGCAAGGCGTACATGTGGGTGAGGGTTGTTAGTTAGGTAGAAAAATGAAGAGGAGAGAATCTTTAATATATACATAGTATCTAACTCTTATAATTGAGAGAGGCATGCAATGATGGCATTGAGAAGAGGGAGAATGAGGTCTTGAGAAGCACCATGTGTCAGAAGCCTAATTGTTGAGAAATCTTGAATTTTAAAACTCACAAAAGGGTAAGGTTCTTTGGGATGGTGTCTATTAATCTTTGAGACTCTTAAAATTGTCAGAAGCCTAATTGCTGAGCGCTCTTCTCCATTAAAGAGAGAGAGAGAGAGAGAGAGAGAGAGAGAGAGAGAGAGAGAGAGAGAGAGAGAGAGAGAGATAGATAGATAGATATATTGAATTATCGTCCACGGAGGTCAGATATGACCTATGGGACCAAAAAGGGGACATTACAACGGTTGCACATTAAGCGAAAGATGACGATACATATCAGTTAAGGACTGAGGGTCCGGTAGGAAGATGAGAGAAGAAAATAGAAACCTAGGGGGAGTCAGCTGTGGGGGGAGCTGGTTTGGGATTTCGAAACTCCTGGATGATGGCTTTGCCGCCTCGATAGACTGCCCATTTGCCTTGTTTGCGGGCTTCATGTACCTTCTTGAGCTCTTCACTTTTGTGTTTGAGTTGTAGCGGAGTTAGTTCTTCTGCAATCCAAAGCTTGGTATCTTTGAGAAGACGTGATTGTTGAAGAAGCTTGAGTGGACCCTCTCGGCTTTCGAATTCAAGGATGGCTTGTCCACTTGGTATTGGCTTGTTAGGGCCTCCCAACGTGATGCACTCTATTGCATTGTAATCGAGCTTGATCGGTTGGAGAGTTTCGTTGAGGAAATTGATGCGCGCCGAGAAGTCTTTCTCGGTCGTATCCCATGCTTGAGGTAGCCCACCAATGCGGACCTTGAGGGCATTGTCTTCTTGGAGTCGTCGTTCTCGAAGTTCTGCTGCCACGCATGTTTTCACCTTCGCAATTGTTTCCGAGTGTGTTTCGACGGCCTTCACTTCGACTTCTTTCACTTTGTTGGTGGCGAGCTCGACCATGGAGTCAAATCGTGCCTCGAGCTTGCAAAGGCGAGCTTTGAGGTCACGATTCTCATCCATGACCCGGTCAAGGGTTGCTTGGAGGCGCTCGATTCGGTCAGATTTGTTTGGAGCTGCTAAAATGGCGGCAAAACTCGGCCGTGTTTTTGCGGGGGTCTTCGGAGTCGTCATGTCTGCAAGCACCGATTCACAGAGAGTCGAACCGGATTGTTGGGGTATTTCTGTGTAATGCGGCTCAAGGCTTGTGCGGCAAACTCCGTTTCACTGATTTTTTGTGTTAAAATGGTGAGATGCCTTGTGTGGAGATCTCCCTTCGTAGAGGGTCGTTACCACAGTTGAGTCGAAGCCGGCCGGGCATCAACACCCTTGGGGTCGAGGACAGGGTCGGCTTTAATCCGGTTTCGCTAATGTTGGGGTCGCTGTGTTAAAATGGTGAGATGCCTTGTGTGGGGATCTCCCTTCACAGAGATTCGTCACCACAGTTGAGTCGAAGCCAGAAACACATTTTTGCACAAAGCTGCCCGTGCCGCAGACCTCAAGCAGGTTCGAAAACCACCCTTGGGGTCGAGGACAGGGTCGGCTTTACTCCGGATTGGCAAGGTCGACAGCAGGTCGTCGGCACAGTCGCCACTTAGGCAGCTGCGGCAGAACGTCGACACTAGAGCAGGGCCGTGAGCTGGGGAGAGGGAGGGCGAGGCTGATGAGTAACGCCCCCCCACAGAGCTGCCCTCGCCCAGGGGGAGACTCTGCAGGCGGCTGTGTTGAGAAGGCTTAGGTCACGATAGAGAGAGAGAGAGAGAGAGAGAGAGAGAGAGAGAGAGAGAGAGAGAGAGAGAGAGAGAGAGTTCATCGTATTCTTGAATGAGAAAATCAATGTGTCTTAGGCCCATGTCACACTAGGGCAAGGAAGCGCAAACCATATGGAGGTGGTAGCCAGTCATTTGCAGATGAAAAGGAAAATGTTGGCATCCACCTCTTGTCAGAGGGATGGCCTCGCATCCATGACCAAGTTCTCCAAGCAACGAAAAACATTCAAAAAGTGCATGTGTGAGTTTTAGAGGCGTTGAACCCTAATAGATAGCAATTAAGCCAAAGATTTAACCACCCTGGCTACTCCCACTCAGTAAGAAAAATGTGCAGCTTTTGTTTCCAAGTCGAGTGTGACAAGATCGTTAACAACCATCTGCAAAAAGAGGCTGGGACTAGCCCTTAGTGTGACAAGGCACTTAGAAGCCATTCTAATATACGAAAGTGAATGGACCTTTTATAAAAAAACTCTTCGATGTGTATAAAAATGGAAAAGAAAGAAGCGACTCTCTCGCTCTCTCTCTCTCTCTCTCTCTAAATTAAAAAAATCCTCAAAGGGTGTGCACCGACGCCAATACCTTTGAAAAAATCAATCTCAAAAGCATACGAAATTGTTGTGAGGGTAGATTCAAATAGAAAATTTTACAAAGTGCCAACATTTTTTGCAATTTAACTCTATTTTCTTAGATTTTCCAAGAAAAAATTTTCCTTCTCTAGCTCCCATCAACCGGATCAATGCTAAGATAAGGCACACTTTTCCCAAACACTGGCCGGTTGCAGACGCTTCAAGATAGTTCTTTTTCCAAAACATCGATGAGCATATTGAAGAGTTTTTTTTTGGGGGGGGAGGGGGCAAAACTCACAAAATGTGAGTAAGAATGAATTAGAGCCGAAAAATTTACAAAGAGAGCCATTTTTCCACGGAACCATGGCATCATATAACAAAAGCACGAACAATACACAAAAAACATTACAACTGGCTTTTACAGGGAGCCCCTACAAGAGAAATATAAGATCCTCTAAGCATGTCAAGCACAGGGCGGGGCCCAAGGTCCCCATCACCGATGAGCCTTCTCTGGGAGCCACCACGGAGGCCCGCTGCCAACGTCGACCACCATGCCCAGGAAGCCATTCCAAATATTGCTGCAAGAAGAAGAAACAAGATGACCTCCATCCCAAAAAAGGAGAGACTCATACCAACACCACCAAATAGAAAAAACCACTTCAAAGCTCCAGCCGACCAAACGAACCAGCAAGGACAACCATCAACCTCTCATGGCAAGGAAGGGCGCCACACCCATCATCAAGCAAGACAAGGAAGAGGTGCCACTAGTGATCTGGGCATCTGCCACATTAATAGCCCACTCCCTCCAACCCACCTTGCCCCACACAATCAATGCATACAGATCCGAGCACTGTATGCTATCAACCAGCATCAACCACCTGCAGGATAACCAACGGCCCAAATAAGTCAAGTCAAAAGCCTCACAATCGAGTTGTCGGTGAAGGTTGCCAACCCAAGAAGCCCTTCTGCATGATATTACGGGCCCTACATTCTAAGGTGGCAAGCTGCACCAACACCCAAGGACCGACCAAGGACGTAGTAGCCCCCAAACTCCAAAAGCATTTCCTGCTCCCCACGCCCAAGCCGCAACCCTTGCACCAGACTTCCTCCGAAGTCGCATGGCCACAACGATGGCAACACTTAGCAACATTCCTCACCCGAAGGCGAGCGGCTCCCATGGAGCCTTGGACAAAATAAAAATAAAAGTCTTTGACTTTGAGGAGAGAGTTTTTTTTTAAAAAAACCCACCCCAAAGGATCTGCGCCGGCGCAGATCCTTTGGGGTGGGTTTTTTTTTTAAAACTCTCTCCTTACCTTGTGTTAGTGAATTCAAAAGTCAAAGACTTTTATTTAGTTTTTACTCTCTCTCCCTCTCTCTCTCTCTCTCTCTCTCTCTCTCTAGTCAATGCAAAAGCCTTTTACTTGTTAAAACTCTTCAATGTGCACTTCGATGTTTTTTTTATAAAATAAACTGTCTCAAAGCGTCTGCACCCGGCCAATGTTCGGGAAAAGTGTGCATCACCTTAGCCTTGAGCCGGTTGATGGCAAGCGGAGAAGGAAAAAATTCGCTTGACAAATATAAGAAAATAGAGTTAAATTGTTAAAAAAGTCGGCACTTTGCAAAAGTTTCTCTTTGGATCTACTCTAAAGCTCTTCAATGTGTTATTAAAAACAAATTCCCTCAAACGGTTTGCGTTGGTGTAGACCCTTTGAGGGATATATTTTTTACTATATAAGGAGAGAAAGAGAGAGAGCGGAAGCTCGACAAAACGAATGTACTTATTGTTAGAAAAAAATTGTGATTAGCAATTTAGATTCTCACCCTGACCACACACCATTATGAGTTGGGTGGAAACGCTTCCTACACCTACTCATCATAGGGTTTCAGAAGCAATATGAGAGAGAGAGAGAGAGAGAGAGAGAGAGAGAGAGAGTTGCCTCTCAAAAAAAAACAAAACCCTACCCCCAACAATCTTTGCGCTTGATGGTGGTGGCACTACTGGATGTGGATGCGGTGGTGGGCAGCCTTGTTGCCTTGGTGAGAAGGGGTAGAGTCTTTTTATGTGCAAGCTACATCATATGAATTTCCATAGAGTCATCAAAGGCGGGCTGCACATTTAGAGAGAGAGAGAGAGAGAGGAGGGAGAGGTTTTCCACATGCAAACAGAGGATTTGGACTTTGGCGTCTTTGTTTATTGCATGCACAATGAGAGATAAAGAAGGGGGGGGGGGGGGGGGGGGGGGGGGGTTTATAAGTGGGGAGCAAAATATTACTGGATTTTATGAAGATTCTCCTTTTCACGAAAGGTGGGGAGACAAACATGCAGTAGTCGACTTTCCATTTTGTCTTTTGTGAGTTTGCTAGATTTCTTATAAAACTCAATGAGGCTACTGATACTGGTCAACAAATAGCAACAAATAGGTGACGGTCTCAATTTACAGCACCCTAAAATATTCACGATAGTTGATTAATAAGGTTGCCCCATGAGCAAAGAGTTGAAAAATACTAAGGTCTACTATAAAAAAGCAAACAATTGAAAAATACTAAGGTCTAAGTCCTGCTATAATTAAGCAAAAATTTGAAAAATAATAGGCTTGCTATAATTAAGCAAATAGTTGAAGAATATTCAAATATAGTGCAAACCTGAGGGGGGGGGGGGGGGGACAGCAAGGTCGAGCGCTAATGTACATGAAAGCCTGTAGACAAAATGTCAACAATGTTAGGGAAAATCGATTTTCATAAACTTACAGAATTCCTTTTGGCAATGAAAAAGCTATTACTTGCTAGCAAAAAACACAAGAAAGAACAAGCTCAAGAGTTATCCAATGTAGGGCTTGCTAGTACCTTCCTCTTGCTTCACATATCCATTCTTAAATTTAATCACCATCTTTAGGAGGTCCAGGGCCAATTTATTTAGTCTCTCAAGTGAAGAAATGAGTGACCTATAGAAATGACTGACATATAGGAGCTCTTGGCTATGTGTGTTCTAATCAAGTGTCTCTCATTGACTCGCTCGATTTTATCATCCCTCGAAAAACTTCGCTCGAAGTTTGGGATTCCTCCCAACTTGCACGTTGATTTTTGGAGAAGCCGAGTAGGATATGGATTTTTTGCATCACACGATGGTCGAAGAGCGCGACGAGATGAAAAAACTTATGTGAGACAAGCCCAAACAGATTTGGAGCCAATTGAACAGTAGAAGCTATTGAAAACAGCCTAAAAGTTCAACACTTGAATTATGGTCATGCATCAAAAAAAATATTGTACTTGTCATTTTAGGGCCCCATGGCCCCTCATGTTGAGGGTCCCTGGGGCCTAAAATGACAAGTACAAGCTTTTTGTTAATGCATAGCCATGAGATAGAATTGGGCAATTTAATGGATTCATAGCAAACTCCTCCCCCCCCCCCAATGGCAAATAGCTAAACATTGTATCATGCCATGCATTAAAAAAAAGCTTGTACTTGTCATTTTAGGGCCCCAGGGACCCTCAACAAGAGGGGCCACAAGGACGCGCAAACTGGCCATCCAAAAATTTTGGATGGCCAGTTTGCGCGTCCTTGTGGCCCCTCTTGTTGAGGGTCCTTGGGGCCCTAAAATGACAAGTACAAGATCTTTTTAATGCATGGCCATGAGATAGAATTGGGCAGTTTAATGTGTTCATAGCAACCCCTCCCCCAAATGGCAAATACCTAAACCTTGTATCATGCTTATCAATCATTTTTTACTTCTTTGTGTCCATCCCCTGTTCTTGGAAATATCTTGGTCCCTATTTGTGCCTGGATGGCCATTCTACGCGCCGTTGTGGTCCCTCTTGTTGAGGGTCCCTAAGGCTTCAAAATGACAAATAGGGGCTTTTTTTTAATGTATGGCCATGAGATAGAGTTGTAGTGTTTGATGTCCGGAGTATTCACTATGTAAAATTTTCCTATATCATGTGCGTTCACCACAATGGATTGAAAGCAGCCCTTATAGGCCTTACCTACACATGTTTATGTAACTTTACAAGAATATAAATTCCCTTCTGTTGAACACATGTGCTATGTTACATATACTTTAGTGAACTCCCAAGGTCAAAGGCCTCACAAATTTTGTGCACTCAGAACATTTAGCACTAGAAATCAACCAAATAAAGAGCCAATTTTTACTTCCTTGTGTTCACCTCGTGTTCTTGGGAATGTTTTGGTTAAGCCATTTCTTTGGTATTTGAAACCACATGTGACCCCTATTGTTATAGTATCCAACCAAAGGTTTCTTGATTAACAGTTATATAGGTTCGAGTGATACATATCTTCTATGTTAACAATGCATGTATCTATAATTTATGTTTACACTTTCTCTATCCAAATGAGCTACATAGTAAAAATCAAATCCGCAATTCAACAATTAAGTTCACAAGGTGATAGCTATTGTTATGATCTTTAGCAATACCAAATAAATAGCTACCAATAGCAAATGAATATGGATATTTAAGAAGATTTGATACCAAAAACTTGTCGACACTACTCAAAAAGGTGGAAAATCAAAGGCTTTATAATATATATGACGAAACAAGAATCAATAATAAGTCACCCCTATATATCTACACCTCCATCTCAAGTTGTCATTCCTCTAAGTCAAGCTTGGCATAGGCATACTATGGAAACAATAACATTTTGGAAAGCAAAATTTAGCTTTCTCAACTTTTGAAATGTTGCTATTGATATATATTCAACATCCCCAAATGAGGACATCTTGACAAAGGTTATGATCCACTTAATAAGAATAACCATTAGTGATTAAACTGAAATCAAAATACTGCATGAATTTCTTCATGGTGGAATGATTAAGACTTGAAACTTCAAACATCTTATAGGCAAATCAGAATATCCATAAAAATCAACAATATTTCTCAAATCTGTATGAAACTCGAGTAATCTAAATTAAATACTCTCACTCAGTGCGACACCATTTAACAAAAAGAAATATTTATATTGCATTTATAAAGGAATCCAACCTCATAAAAATAATTACAAATGGAGACACTGTTGTTGCTGTTAGGCTTCTCTTACAAGTATTTGTCTTTCTCATCTAGAGATTCACATACACGAGTATTTGTGTGTCTATGACACTAGGAAAGATAGTAGTACTATAGGGATGGCTTTTCTAAGAGCTCCTAGAGAGTACCTATTGGTTCAAGATTCTACAAAATCCTACTATTCTTATCAAAATCTTTTAACAAGGTAGTGAAAGGTTCCTCATGGAACAAAAATAGGGTGATTTTCATCTCTGCACATGGTTGCTTGCTCATGTCCTCTCAAAACAAGTTGACTCTGTAAGGAAACAACAGATTATGTGAGCACAAAGTTATAAAGTACAAAATGATATCATTCTAATAATCTAATGACAACTATACAAAGAATAAATTATAAGAAAAATCTTTGATGACTCTCCATAGATAACACAACTTACTTACATTGTGCGACTCAATCACATGCTACAAAACTATAGATGGCGCACCAAAGCCATCAACAAAATAGCACCACCCAATGTTATGATGTGTGAAGCCTAAACATTGAAAGCCATAAAGAGGTTAATTCCCTCCAGCATGATAAACTTAAAGACGGAGATGATCTTTAGCTATGAATGTAAGCTACAAGGGTAGTTTTCTCACCATTCTATCTTTATGTTGGAGATGAATCCTTGCAATGCCCATGCACTATTCACACCTCCTGTTCTTGTGGTATGCAAGTCATGTGAGTTGATGCTTTTTCCACCTTCGGGAGTAGAGGTTTCCATGTAGTGCGAGTGAATGAAAGTAGAAGGAGGAGAATCTTGTTTCATGCTCTAATGGAGGTGAGAGAAGGGAGAGAAGCTAGCTTGGTGTGGAACTATGTGGTGGGCAAGGGGAAGAGATGGGGGAGAAGCTTGCTTGGTGCTACAATGGAGATGGGAGAAAGCTAGTAGAGAGATAATGCTGGACTATAGGGGGTGCATGTGGTTGTTGCAGCCATGGAGAGCTTGGAAAAGAGTTTGTAGAGCGAGAAAATCCCTTTTTAGCTATAGAATAGGTTTGGAAAGACTTTGGAGGGTGGAAAATGATGTTTTAAATTTTTTTGGAAAAATTTAATTTTTGAAAATTTTTAGTGCACGTTTTTTACTTTTGGAGGTCAAAAATACTTTTTTGACCATGAAATACGTTAGGGGACCTTTTAAGGAGGGAAAACTTGAAACTTGAAATTTTTTGAAAATTTGAAATTTTTAGTGTATTTTTAAATCCGGGCCAAAAAGTGGGGGAAAAAAGGTCAAAGTGGTCCCCCCCCCCCCCCCCCCCCCCCCCCCCCCCTCCCTTTCCCTTAGCCACCTCCCTTACCTTCTCGCTAGGTAAGAGGCCATTAAGAGGTGTAAGGCTACCTTGTCCCCCTACTTTTTTGAGGGTATAGAGTGTGTCCACCACCCTCTTCCTATTGGCTGGCCTCGAATTAACCTTAATCCCAAAGGGCCCCCAGAGGGTTCATATTTTTCCTAATGCCTTTGTCAATTTTTGAAGGATTAAATCTTTTATTGCCATGACAAATCTTTGAAACATATAAACTTGATGAGTGATGTTTGGCATGATATGTGTCCTAGAAATACTGAAAAAAAAAAAGGAAACAAAGAGTTGAAGACAAGCATTGTTTGCAAAAAAAATGAGAGTCAACATGCGATTAAGAAACTTACGCATTGGAAGTGTCAAGTGCAAGAAGCAACTCTGCTTCTTTTGCTCTGGACAACTCAAGGAATTGGTGACAAACACTAACATGGTATTGACCATTGTCTGAGTACTCTATCACACAAAAAAATCATCATATGTAAAAACAAAGCTTTACAACAAAAGAGTGAAAAAGGTGAAAGATCTCACTATCTTTGATTCTCTTCCACCATGTTTTGAGCCTAAGGTTTCGATCCCTTACCAGGAATTTTTTTCCTTTGACCTCCTGCTATCTCTACCAAGTGCTCTCTCAAACTCAACATTTCTTTCCCGCCAAAGTGGTCCCCATTCCTCCAAATCCGTTGTGGTCACGCGAATGGTATCTCCTCTTGAATCCCCAACGGACACAAGAAAATGCCCCATAGTCTCTATATACCCAGTAGAATCAAATGAGGAAATGAGCCATTCTACGTCATCTCTAGCAAACCTTTATAGCCTCATGCACCATGAGTCGACAAAGTGGAACCGGAGGAGGCAATGTTTTTTCTTGACATAAAACTGGCTTAGAACATCTTTCATCAAGCCAAGTGAAATTTGCTTGCCTAGGTGTTTGGAATGCTTATTTTCCTCATCCCGTCATGATCACTATCTTCTTCATTGTCATGAGGATCTTCAATGTGAACATTGGTTTCTGCATAGAGAAAACAAGTGACAAACATTTAACTGTTTAAAGAAATATGCAATTAGGATTAGATAGTGTAAAGTATAAAATTTACAAAAAATTTGCCAGAGTCTCCTTTGAATGGAGACAACTTTTTTCAAAAAAAAAAAAAACGCACACCTTATATAGGGCTCTTACATGAGATTTAAGGACCTTTTCTCCAACATAAACAAAAACAATACGTAATATTTTCTCTAGCAACTGTCAATGGTATGTATATAAAAAAGATTCTTCTCACCCAATTTGTTTTGAACCCAATGTGGAGGATTGCATGGACTTCAATAAGAGGTAGAGACATGTGGTGAAGGTGTCACCTTGTCAACACTTAAGGTATGTAGCTCTAATGGTCAGAGCCTTTCCCTACACCCAACGTAGATAAAAAGAATAGGCCAAAAGTTTTTCCTTTTCGTTTCCTGCAACACATGCGTGTAAACGTGCGTGTAACACATGCGTGTAACACGCATGCGTGTAAACGTGTACATTGATAGGAAGATATTTACCAGCAAAAGATTGTTTTCCTATTCGGAGCAAAGATGCTTGATATCATCTTGCCCCTATTTGATTACTACCACTCTTTTGATGTAAGCATCTTTATTCTTTTCTAGTTGTGCGCTCTTCTTAGCTCCTATTTCAATCTATCCACCTAGCCTTGTAAGAAAGCCGCTATAAGCCGCTAAGTCATTTGTGTAAGGAAAAAAAAATCCTTGAAGAGATATCTTGTTTTTGGCAATGGCAAAGGTGGGGCAAGATGCTTTAGACTTCCTAGTGGGATAATCTTGAGATATCATATGTCGTCTCTGCAAGGGATGACAATGCTTCACGTCTGCGCATTTTTTCGATGCTAATGAAAGTGGAAGCAAGATCATGGTACAACGCCTTGGGGCAAGCTACCAAGGAGAGGTGACGTCTACTGAGAGCAGCATTTCTAAGGCATTTTGGAGAAGGCACCATATCCGAGAAGCTATGGCAATTGCTGATGGAGTTGAAGCAAGGAAGTATGGCTGAGTATGCAACATATGAATCAAAGTTTGTAAATCTATGGGGACGATCGGTTACATCGTTGAGGGAGGGTGAAGGGGCATCTGATTTTTTGAAGAAAGACCGGTTTATGGCTGGTTAATGGCCAATTCTTAAAGAGAAGGTGAAGGGAAAGTTTCCTGCTACATGTGAGGTAGCAGCTGAAGTAACTTGCCGTAAAGATAAGAAGTTGCATCTACAAGCCAGAACTACCAAGTAAGAGGAGCCGAGAAGGGCCCGACCACACCTAGTCGCACTTGCAGTAGCAGCCGTCCAAAGGAATCAGCCACAGGAACCGGCTGAAGATCAACAAGACCTGCTCAATCGAATCACCAACCATCTAGTGGATCTTTTAGTATATCTGGTGCAACAAGGGCATGCACCTGCCAAAAATCTAGAGCAAGGAAGAGGGTAGCAAACAGAATCAAGACTACCATTGTTACAACTATGGAGAGGACGGCCATGGCATGGATTACTGTCCTCATCCAAGAAGGTAGAACTTCAATAGAGGGGGAAGATAGAATCAGATCTCCCCACCAATGGCAAGACCACCACTACCGAGGCAACCATGACCAATTCCATAGGTCCAAATCCTTCGACCACCCATACAACCACCACCACCACTGCAACCTCTCATTCCACCGCTACCTCCACCACCTGTTGGAAACCAAGTTGGAAGTCTCATCAGCCGTGAAGCTAAAGGGAAGGTAAAGGCACAAGAGCGGGCCAAAGAGAAGGACAAAGAGAAAGTAAAAGTAGAAGAGGTGGATGCCATGGGAGTGAAGTATGCCGGTCACGAAGAGGTCTCTCAAAGGGAGGAGAAGATGAAAGGAAAAGGTGAGTCTACCAAGCATGCATCTAAGCCTCGGTGGAAGATCGACATTGTGGATTTTTCATTGGGTGAGTATGCTAAACCATATGACCTAGTTCAAGATGTATTAATGCAGGGTCCAAAGATAACATGGCCCCAATTACTCCATCTTGCACCAAGGATGAGGAGACAATGGATGAAGATGATAAGTACAAGAAAGTCAAGACCAAGGATAGCTCGGGCTATCTGTGTGAGGAATCTTTACGACATCCTACCTATCATGGATGCCCACATCAAGGGGCAACTTATCTCAAATGTCTACATAGATGGTGGCGCACAAATATGCGTCATGAGTGAGAAAATGATGCACCATCTAGGCCTAGAGGTAAGTAGGTTGGCACCCTACCGAGATAAAATGGCAAATAACATCAAAGTGAAGTGTGTAGACAGTGTGAATGCAGTCAAGGTGAAGGCATTCAGCACAGAAGTGGAGGTAGACATTTTTGTCATGCAAAACAAAGGGGAGGGCTACCCTATCATTCTCGGAAGGCCGTGGCTCATGGCTATGGAGGCTAAGCAGGACTAGATTACTAGAATGATTCAAATGAAGGATGCTAAAGAGAAGTCCATATTCTACAACATGAATATTGGAAAGCAACACAACACGTGTTGGAGGCATCTACAGATGAGTTCACCAGTGATTCTTTGACCACCTCATGAGAAGAGACAACAACAATTGAGGAGAGTGACACTAGCATCAAAGTGATGGGAGTCATCCTCAAAGATCCAAAGAGATTGACACAATCTAAAACACCATCGCAGAACCAAGAGGGACCATCAGGTACGCAACCCTTGCTAGATACAAGAAATTTACATTGTATGCTGTTTAGTGAGTTAGCTAGTGAAGAGAGAGAAGAATACATCTCTATGCTAGGTAACTTCACCACACTGTTCATTGATGGTTATGACAAGATCACAGGCATCACAGTGGTGCAACACCGCATAAGACTCAAGGAAGGAAGCAAGCCTGTAGTGCAAAATCTTAGAAGGTTTGGGGTAATTCAACAAGAGGCATTGCTCAAAGAGGTAAGAAATTTGCTACAGGTAGGTTTCATTTACCCTGTTGAATCAGAGTGGGTCTCTCTATTGGTGGTCACACTAAAGAAGAATGGTAAGTGGAGGGTTTGTGTAGATTACAAACCTCTCAATGCAGCTACAAAGAGGGATCATTTTCGCTTCCCATTCCAAGAAAAGATTCTCAACGAGGTAGGAGGTCATGAGTGCTACACAGTATGTGATGTCTACTCATGCTACTTCCATATTAGCTTTGCAGAAGAAGACCATAAAAAAACAACCTCATAACACCATGGGGATGTTGTGCTTACAGGGTCATGCCTTTTGGTCTCACCAACATTCCGGCCACATTCCAACGCTATGTAACTTTTGTTTTCCAGCCATACTTTGGTAAGTCAATATGGGTTTTCATAGACAATTTCTACATCTACAGTTCTCCCTCCCCCCATTTGAGCAAGGTCTATGATGGCCTGGCTAGGCTACAAACCTTGGGTGTCCAACTTAACATAGATAAGTGTCACATTGGTGTAAGCATGGTCACTCTTCTCAGCCATGTAATTTCAGCCAAAAGAATTGAGGCTGACCCTAGCAAGATTCAAGCTTTAGTATCTTTGTCATCATCAACAACAACTAAACAATTGGTCTCTTTCCTCCAGAAGGTAAGGTATTTGAGCAGGTTCCATTCACTTGCTCTCTCAGGTGGTTCTCCCTTTACAACAGGTCACCCATGGAGATGTCTTCTTATGGAGTGAAGAAAATGAGCAACAGTTTAGAGAAGTGAAATAGATCCTGGCTACACTTCCCACCATTGCCCCCCCTAGATGGGACAAGCCATTTTATGTTAACCCCAGTGTAGTAAGTGATACACTTAGAGCCATACTAATGTAGCAGGACCCCCAAACCTCTTTCATGTGTCCTATCTACTTCTCTACTCACGTCATGACCCCATCAAAAAAAGGATTCACCACTGTAGAGCACATGGTGCTTGCATTGATGTTTGCAACTACAATGTTCCACTCTTATCTATTGTCTATACCCTTTGTAATTTTGACGAAGAGGTCTTTCCATATGTGATGCAACACATGGATGTATCATCGAGAATCTCTAAGTGGCTTGTTAGATTACAAGAGTTTGATTACACTATGCAAGTGGAGAACTCCACTAGGGCTAGTATAGCAGGTATTCTTACTCATCGTCACTATGAGAAGAAGCTAAAGGTCAACACAGAAGGTAAAGGAGTGACACCAGGTGGAAATTCCTAAGCTAGAAGGAGATCACTCTCTTTTCTTTGATGGAGCTTACAAAAAAATAGCAGACCAGGCTACAGCTAGCATTGTCATTTTCAATGACCAAAAGGAAAAGGTATTCTCTATTGGGTAGTTACTACACTCCCACTCCAACAAAGAACCAGAGTACGCGACCCTAATTTTTGGTTTAGAGCAACGTGTTTTTGCAAGGGGTTTAGTGCCTAAATGTGTTTAGTGATTCCATGCTCTTGATAAAGCAGATAAATGGCACTTAGATTTGTAAAAATCAGATTTTTCTTGGCCAATTTCACCAAGTTAAGGATATTTTAAGAAATTTTGAAGCAGTGCAGTTATTTCATATCCCTATGGCAAAAAATCAAGAAGCGGACGCTCTAGCCAAGGAAAGAATACAAGATGTTCCCATAGGAGCAATCAAAGTGAAGCTGCCCCTCTTTCAAGGTATCGACGCTATGCCTGATGTCATCAACTTCTTAGATACAGGAGAATGTCCTGAATGGTATACCCAGGGCCAGAAATAATGGATTTTCCCAAAAGGCAGCAAGATACCTCCTTATAGATAGCATCTTGTACTCCAAGGGCAAAGACCAGATTCTCAGGCAAGTGCCAATCTCCAATGAAATCATGGAGGTAATCTCAAGTTTCCATGATGGTGTTTGTGGCGGCCACTTTTCTCTAAATATTACTAGTAGGAAGATTCTACAGGCAGGATTTTCTTGGCCTAGTTTGAACTTGGATGTGCATCATTGGTGTAAAACATGTAGAGTTTGTCAAGTATCTAGTGATCGAACACTAGTCTATGAGCCACAAACTCCTATCATCTCATATGGCCTATTTGAGAAGTGGGGAATAGATGCAATTGGTCCTTTACCAAGGGCCCAATTAGGTAAACTTTACATTCTAGTTGGTGTAGACTACATGAACCGATGGGCGGAATCAACAACCACCACACGCATTATAGCCCAAGAAGTGGCGAAGTTCATATTTGAGCACATTTGTTGCCGCTTTGGCACACCTCTGGAGATAATATCTAATATAGGGCCAAGTTTCAAAGGTGAGTTGGTGGGAGAACTGATGAAAAAGTTAGGCATCACACGACGATACTCCACTCCATACTATCCACAATGCAATGGTCTAGTAGAAAAGGTAAACGGCATGATCTGTAAGATCATCACAAAGCAAGTGAATAACCACACAAGTGAATGGAATAAACATCTTATGGCCGCTCTTTGGGCCTACCGCACAACATTCCAAACATCACTAGGTTTCACCCCTTTTCATCTGGTATATGGAAAGGAGGCCATTCTACCCATTGAGGTACAAATAGCCAGCTTGTGAGTCATGGCTAGTCAGTTGCAGCACCCAATTGCCCATCACCGCAACCACATCTTGGATCTAGAAAGGCTTCAACTAGATAGGGAAGAATCAACCACTATGCAACGCAAGCAGAACAACATCGACTCACATTCAATCAAGGGCTTAAGGAAAAGGGTTTGAAGAAAGGCATGCTAGTATTGAGATATGATAATAGATTCAACACTCGGAAAGATAAGAAGTTTTAGCCCAGATGAGAAGGGCCATTCATTGTCAAAAAGCGATACACCAATGACATCTACAAATTGATGGAAGTAGATGGTCGC
Source organism: Adiantum capillus-veneris (assembly GCF_014529385.1). NCBI lineage: Eukaryota > Viridiplantae > Streptophyta > Polypodiopsida > Polypodiales > Pteridaceae > Adiantum > Adiantum capillus-veneris. The sequence goes on from NC_140938.1 coordinate 8,547,816, forward strand.
ATTCACAAGACCAGAGTCAATGGATGAAGGCTCAAAAGGTACTTCTTGAGGTTTGATACAAAGTTCATGCTAGATATTTTAGAGGAGGGAGAACCCTCCAACTCCACTGCTATGGAATCAGAAGCAGAGCTAGAGACACCAATTCCTCTAGCCAGAAGGGGAGGGCTAATGGTGGACGGCTTTCAAAGCTGCAGCCACGAGAACCAACCCCAACCGGGAACCATGAAATAATAACAATAAAATAAAAAACATTTTTTTCTCTCTTCCTTGCATGCTCCACCTCCCCTCCCTTGCTCGCGCGCGTGCAGTGGGATGTCGCTCTCCCATGGCACCATTTCCTCCCTCTCCTCCATTATTCCCCCTCTCTCCTCCATCATCACCACCCCTCCCTCTCCCTCTCGTTGATTTGCAAGCCACCAAAATCTCTCCCTCTCTTGTTCGTCACCAGCCCAAGGGGACGCCATATGCTATCTCTCTCTCTCTCTCTCCTTCATGCATTATTCAGCTCTTTCTCTCTCTATCTCTCTCTCTCTCTCTCTCTCTCTCTCTCTCTCACCCACACACACTCCCTCTCCCACTCTTAGTTCTCCCTCGTCACTCACACTCCTGCTCTATCTCTCACTCTTGCCATATTCTCTCTCTCTCATTCTCTGTGTCACCAAGCCCATAAGGTGCAATAGAGAAATATCTCTCCCTCTCTTGTTCGTCAACCAAGGGGGGGGGGCCCATGCAGAAATCACTCTACCTCTGTCTCGTTCCCCACCCATGCCCACATGCTCCCTCACCCTCTCCCTCACCCGCTCTCTCAGCCTCTCACCCCCGTTGACTATCGCTCTCTCTCTCTCTCTCTCTCTCTCTCTCTCTCTCTCTCCGTCTCGATGCTGACAGCCGGGCACAAAGTAGAATCTCTCTCTCTCTCTCTCTCTCTCTCTTAACATTTACCACACACACACACACACACACACACACACACACACACACACACACACACACACAGCCATACACATACACACACACACACACACACACACACTTTAACCCTCTCTCCCCATCTCTTGCTCACAATCTCCCTCCCTCACTCACGCTCCCTCTCTCTCTCTCCTTTCCTGTGTCGCAAGCCAGTAGGTAGCAGTCGCTCTCTCTCTTCATTATTTACACACACATGCACACACACACACACACATGCTCTCACCCTCTCCCTCCCTCTTGCTCACTCTCTCTCTCCCTCCCTCCCTCATCCAGCCACCCTCTCTCTCTCTTATTCTTTGTATAGAAGGGCATGTAAAAAAAATCTCACCCTCTCGCTCTTTCCCACACACACACACACTTGCTGACACACTCACCCATGTACACACACAACCCCATATACATAACCACACACACTCCCTCGACCTCTCTCTCACCCATCTCTTGCTCTCTTTCCATACACACACATACACACACACCCACACGCTTTGTGCACACACAACAACACTTACACACATAAAAACCTACCTACTTACACACTCACACACATGAAACATGTACATGCACACATGCATAAGCACATATGCACACACTTAAATCAAAGAAGAAAACGAGTGCCACACCATCGATAAAAGGAGAAAGACGACCAAAAGCAGGCGAAAGTGGCACCAAATTGAAGATTGATGCCTAAGGCATGCCCCTGCCGGCCCCGAAAGTAACAAACGTGCTACACTGATGCACCAACAAAGCCAGCCATTCACCGGCATCTCGTACACGATGCATCTCCGTAGTAAACACCGGTAGGGTAATCTATTTTTTTGTTTTCAAGCCAAAACCTTCTATAAAAAATCAATTGTATATTGCCACCTCTCTCTAGATGATGGTCACAAAGGCCCGCCTAGAGGATATCATTTTATAGTTCTCATAAAACAAGCAAGATTCAACCATCTGGGACCCGGCTCCTCGCTTTGTCTCTCCTGATTAGGATCCTAACCTAATCATATTATCCTAAACTAAAGCAGCCTGCACCTATAAAAGAACACTGAGAGGTCACTATCAAGGGCAGCATTTTGGGGAGCATGGAGACATTGAGCAGCACTTGGGACTGGGGGAGTGGAGCACTTGAGGGTCAACACTTGAGAAGGAATCCATGCCCACACACTGACTCCAAGGGTCACCACACACAAGAGTAGAATCTCCATACATAAAGAACTAGAGAACGCACTATAGTCTCTCTCTCTCTCTCTCTCTCTCTCTATCACCACGGTCGCCATCTCACCAAATCTAAGGCTTTTGTGAATATCACTTTGAATCAAGTTAATCAAGTTTACCCTCACATCCCGAGGGGTTTTCATCATCTACGTCTACCGTCTCTCTCTCTCTCTCTACGGTGTGTTGTATTACTGCTACTTTAATCACTGTTGTCTGTGTCCTAGCCACTCAAAGCTAGGTGGTGCCCTCTGTTCACTTCTCATGATGAGTTCGACATGCACGGTCTTGGCATAGAGGTCGGGAGAGTCCGTTTTGCGCTTGCACTTGTCAATTGGTGCCCCCACTGAGGAGGGCTTCTTGAAAACCTTTAGTTTGCAACACTCAAATGATGCATGTCGTTGACCATGGACGAATGGCTGTGAGAATTCTCCAATTGGAGAATAGAGGAGGAAGAAATTGAAGAGGCACTCAAGGCCTTCATTGAAGTGCTGCTACCAGGTTGTAGTATCGTCGATATCCAAGAGGTGAGCTCTCCATCTTGCATTGCTTGTGCTAATATAAAATCAAGATCATTAAGAGGGAGGGCTTTGAAATTTCATCAATGTTGTCAACCAAAGAATTCTATCAATGAGTGCCGACAGAGGAGGTGAAGAAAGTACGGTGAGTTTTGTTTTTGAGAATCGTGTTAGCACTCTCACATCAGTCGGATTTTGTGTAGCAACAATTGTTTTCTCCCCAATGGTCAGAGAGGAGTTGTCAACTACATCAACCACTAAGTCCAAGCCACAAAGCCTAAAGCATTTGGTGGAAGCAAGTGGGCCTACGCTCTCTCTAGGCCTAGAGAGTTCAAGTGAAGTACGACCACCCAAGCGTCGCTGCCGCATGCAAAACGGAAAGCCGATTGAGGTAGACTCTTCTTGCCCAGTATGTTTTGAACCCAATGTGAAGCATTGTGTGGACTTCAACAAGAGATAGAGGCATGTGGTGAAGGTGTCACCTTGTAAACACTTAAGGTATGCAATGCTAGTGGTTAGAGCCTTTCCCTACACCCAACATGGATAACAACAATAGGCAAAACGTCTTTTCGTTTTATTTCTTGCAACACATGTATGTAAACGTGTACATTGATAGGAAGATATTCTACCAGCAAAAGATTGTTTTCCTATTCGGAGCAGAGATGCTTGATGAAATCCTTAGATCCCCACGTCCCATCATCTTGCCCCTTCTTGATTACTACCACTCTTTTGATGTAAGCATTTTGTTCTATTCTAGCCGTGCGCTCTTCTTATCTCATGTTTTAATCTATCCACCCACCCTTGTAAGAAAGCCGCTATAAGCCGCTAAGTCATTTGTGTAAGAAAAAAAAAGGTTTGCAGAAGTATCTTGTTTTTGGCAATGGCAAATGTTTCTTTCCCAACCTTCACGGGTAAGGTGGGGGAAGATGCTTCAGACTTCTTGGATAATCTTGAGATAGCATGTGTCGTCTCTGCAAGGGATGATGATGCTTTGCGTCTACGCATTTTTTTGCTGCTAATGAAAGTGGAAGCAAGATCATGGTACAAAACCTTGGTGCAAGCTACCAAGGAGAGGTGACATCTACTGAGAGTAGCATTCCTAAGACATTTTGGAGAAGGCACCATATCCAAGAAGCTATGGCAATTGTTCATGGAGTTGAAGAAAGGGAGTATGGTTGAGTATGTAGCATACATATCAATGTTTGTGGATCTATGGGGACAATGGGTTGCATCGTTGAGGGAGGGTGAAGGGGCACCCAATTTCTTGAAGAAATACCAGTTTGTGGTTGGTTTATGGCCAATTCTAAAAGAGAAGGTAAAGGGAAGGTTTCTTGCTACATATAAGGTAGCAGCTGAAGTAGCTCGCCTTAAAGATAAGAAGTTCCATCTACAAGCCAGAACTACCGAGGAAGAGGAACGGCCCAACCACACCTAGTCGCACCTGCAGCAGCCGTCCAGAGGAATCAGCCACAGGAATCGGCTGAAGATCAACAAGACGTGCTCAAACGAATCACAAAATAACTAGATAATCTTTCAGTACATCTGGTGCAACAAGGGCATGCACCTGCCAGAAATTCAGAGCAAGGAAGAGGGTAGCGAAGACAGAATCAAGACTACCATTGTTACAACTGTGGAGAGGATGGCCATGGCATGTACTAATATCCTCATCCAAGAAGGCATAACTTCAATAGAGAAGGAAGACAAAATCAAATCTCTCCACCAAGGGCGAGACCACCACCGCCCAGGAAACCAGGGCCGATTCCACCGGTCCAAATCCTTCGACCACCCATACAACCACCACCACCATCACAACCTCTCATTCCATTGCTACCTCCTCCACCTACTGGAAACCAATCTATAAGTGTCATTAGCCTTGAAGCTAAAGGGAAGGTAAAGTCAGAAGAGCGGGTCAAAGAGGACAAAGGGAAAGGAAAAGTAGAAGAGGTGGATGCCACGGGAGTGAAGCGTGGCAGTGATGAAGAGGCCTCTCAAAGGGAGGAGAAGATGAAAGGAAAAGGCGAGTCTAGCAAGCATGCATCTAAGCCTCGACGAAAGATCGACATTGTGGATTTTTCATTGGGTGAGTATGCTAAACCATACGACCTACTTCAAGATGTATTAATGCAGGGTCCAAAGATAAACTGGCCCCAATTACTCCATCTTACACCAAGGATGAGGAGACAATGGATGAAGATGGTGAGTACAAGAAGTCAAGACCAAGCTTCATAACACCATGGTGATCATCTAGTGTAGTGAGATAGGACATATGAAAATTGCTAGACTAGAGAGTGATATATTTGTTAGTGCTAGTGATGGATTCATTTTGAAGGTTCCCTTCTTGAGGTTGACACTCTCAAAGAGTCTCCGTGCCCCATCTAAGTCACTTCCTTGAGTATTGACGTTATGTTAGTTCCAGATAGCTATGCTACAGACGTTCATCTCAACGACCAGCTGACAAAATTGGTGCTTATTTGAAATCCATACATAGTGATACTTCTCACCCCTTTGACTGAGATTATCATGCTTAGTTGCTTCTCCACATGCAAGGTCAATACATAAGGTTCAATGGTCTGATTCTGCGGTCCATTGGCTAAGCGTAAAACTCTTTATGCAATACATGATGGCTTTAGAGAGTAGCATATAGTTAATCACACTATCCCAATTATGTTTTCTACATGTAAATCCATTGGCCCCACTCCACAAAGATACACCATTGGCAATGAGCATACCCGTACTATTGTACATGTGTAAAAGTAATTTTCCATAGTGATCCAGATCTTTCTCATCCATTCAAGTACGATCAACAAGTGAACTTCCTCCAACTCCCTGTATGGCATACCAAATTGTTATCATGTTGCAATACTTTTGTGCGAGCATTCATATCCCCAAAGACAATAACATCGCCTTTGCCTTTAAAATAATCAATGTCCTCCTCTAAATAAAAAATGTTTGATCTCTATCAATGCAAGCATAAAAGGAGAATCATGATGAGGAATGTAGCAAACAACTACAAAAATGGGTGCTCTTTTTGGTGTCATAATTTTCAATCATACATAACGTTTGTGCTTGTTATCTTTCACAATTGTACAAAATCTTCCAATCCTTTCTTAACCATACATGCCACCCATCCTTGCCCTCTTTGTTGCTTGAGATTCTTTGACCACATCAATGAATGTACATACTAATCCTCCAACCTGTTAATCCTTTGTGTATGATGCTCCCAAGTTGCAACAAGAAGTACAAGATGGGATTTTCTTGTTAGTTCATCTATGCCAAAATTCCAAAATCATACTTTCAATTGTAACTTGGCCTCAGAGCGAAGGGGGGAGAGAGAGAGAGAGAGAGAGAGAGAGAGAGAGAGAGAGAGAGAGAGAGAGAGAGAGAGAGAGAGAGAGAGAGAGAGAGAGAGAGAGAGAGAATGTGTGAAAGAGAGAGAGAGAAATAATGTGTGTGAGAGAGAGAGGGAGAGGGACGGAAGGATATCAAGAGAGAGATAGGGGGGGAGAGGGAGAAAATGAAAAAAATAACTCGTTCCAAAAGCTCTCTCTAGAAGCTTCTAGAGCAAGCTATGAAATGTTAGCAAAAAAAGGGAACAAGCTTACTCCAAAGCTCACTCCAAAAGCTTGCTCTGTATCAATCCCTGAGAATGAGAGCATCTCTCAGCCCTCTCTGAATTCCTTCTCCTTGAATGCTCTGATTGTTCATGAGATTGATGTGCATTAGCGGCTCTAATGTCTAGGTTTTCTTCAGTCTTCTCACTTTGAGAACATTGTTCAATAGCATTATAGTCTTGCTTTGATTCCTCTACAATAGTACTAATGTGATTCTTGTCTTTAGTGAATTCTCTAGAGGCTCTCCTTTTGGGTGTTTGGACTTGTGCAAGCCTTTTGAATAACTGATTTACATTGAGTCCTAGCTTGGGTGACCAATTCCTATCAAAAGCTTTAGCTCACCACCATGATTGCCAAAATGGAATGAGTTTGAGCTTGATAGCTCTTCCAAAGTTAGGCTCATAGCAACTCATCATGAATTTAGACCTTTAGATACCACACGACCAGATGACATAGAATCAAATAAGCAGACTTCAAATGATAGATTCAAATGAGACTCACACCATACTTTAAATAACGACATTGGATTGAAATGAATAACCAAGACACACTCCAAGATAGTGAATGAGGAAACTCAAAATCTAGTTTAGAGTAGGACTATCTACAAGATGGGATACAAGGATGAGCAGATACCTAGTTTTGAGTTTTTTTTAAGAACAAGGTTGTGTAACGATAAAAGCAAAGAAAGATGCGTGTTTTCTAGTTAAATTAATGGTGCTTATGGGATTGCCATATAGGTTGAAGGGCTATCAAAAGTTGAAACTATAGTCAATGAAGATTTTTCAGAGATGCCTAAAGCTAATGGCTATATTAGGAACCCAAGTGATAATGTTAATAAAGATGCATGTTGTTTTATGATAGGCTCGTAGAGGGATACCATGTGTGTGGATTGTCTACAAGTATGTGAAGAATCTTTAGAATATGCTTTCTCTGATTTGACAACTGCATAGGATACTATGGTTGTATCACATGATACATATGAGTAGGAGTAAGACCCTATGTCTATTGAAAAAGAGGCAAATGCATATGATGATCGTGAAAAATAAGATAAAGATGATGTTGTTGATGCTTTCTTATGTGGTTTATATGCATATGCTTTGACATATAATGCTACCCCATGATAGAAATGCTTGTTTAAAGTGGGTGCAAGCATTGCAGAGTGAGGATGGGGTTGCAATTGGCACAAGTATTTTTGGAGAAGTCCAAACAAAGGAATTGTGCATATATAAGTCTGTGCGTATGACTTATGCTCTATGATGGACAAACACAAGGGAAGATATCAAGGGAGATTCTACCCCTATGCCTTGTATAGAGTTTTATTGAGCAAGAATTTAAAGATTTTTTATAGATAATGATGGTTTCTAGAATTGTACCATTGCAGAGGGTTTTTTTAATGTTGATGGTGTGGATGATGCTACATAGGATCACTACAAGAGATCGCTTAAATTTTGACGTCAGACTATCGACGTCAATGGCGGGCGTCAGTATATATGTAGGTAAACCTTGAGGGAGATCAAGTTTAAAAAAATAATAATTTTCAAATTTTTGACGCTATACCAATGCACTTTCCGGCACATATATCGATGTGTATACTGGTGCTCATATTGGCGCCTGTACTAGTGCACATACCGACACTTGTAACGACATATTCTGCAGAAACAAAACTGCGGGGCATTTAGATCCTTTCTTGTCTTCCTCTCTTGCCCTCCTCCTCCTCACTTGTTGTTGCAGATCTTCTATCTCATGATTTGCCAGAGTTGAGATTTTCACTCGTAGGTTGCTCCCCATCAACAAGGTAAGCTTCTTTTCAAGTATCCTAGTAGATTTGCTCACTTTTGCGTGTGCGTGTGCGTGTGTGTATGTGTGTTTGAGGACATTTTTCCAATTGTTTCTTGCTTATATAGGCCGCATGTGAGTGCTCTAACATTCCTTTTTGTTGGATGCACACATGCGCATTCCCATAAACATGCATGCAAGTAGATAAAAATGCACACTAAACAATATAAACACACTATATGTGAGACACACACACATTTTTTGATTCAAAGAAAAATTAATAATAATACTAAATTTTTTATTTTACAAATAATATTAATTAAAAATCATCATTAACAAAGAAAGATAATGACATTTTATCATTAAAAGAAATACTTATTTTGATTTATGTTATTTTATAATTAGTTTTGTTGTTTTTGTGTAAACAAATTTAGAAATTAAAAAATTATATTGTTATTTTTGTACTTGTGACTTATCGTAATTTGCTTAGTCAGGTTTAGTCCTTTAACACTAACAATTTAAGTAATAAGTTGTTTCATCGATTAGGACTGTCAACATTTAGACTGGTGAAGATTAGCTGCTCAATTAGAGCACCTAGCTGCTTATGTATTGAATCGTTTAGCCGAGCCCGCTTCATCCTGCACGTGGCTCAACTAGTTTCGTTATTTAGTCACTTAGTGACTTAGGGCTACTCGTGTAGGTTTAATCGATATTCAAACGGTTTATTAGGGCTTGCCGCTTAAAGGTAGTTGCTTAGGTATTTAGTCGCTTACCGCTCAGGCCGGACTACTGCGTATTTTGGCCGTTGAAGGTTACACGCTTAGGGCTAGCTGCTTAGTGTTAGCTGCTCAGTGTTAGCTGCAAAAGGACTTTGACAAACAAAGTAAAATAACGCAATCGGACTTCAATAGCACACATAGACTTAAAAAACGCAAACAAATTCTAAAAACAAACTTATGTCAAACCCTAATATATATTCATTCACCAATAAAGACGAGATTATTACCCGGTGGTCCTGATCTCTGTGCACCTCCAGACCAAGGTGTGTGGAGATTGGGCATGGCTAGAGAATTTGAGGTTGTTAGAGCTAGTAGCAAATGGTAGAAAGAAACACAACAGTCTTCAAAAGTGACTTGTGTACTTTAAAAATGCAAACGGACTTTGACAAACGAAGTAAAATAATGCAATCGTACTTCAATAACGCACAGACTTAAAAAATGCAAGCAAATTTCAAAAAAGACGTATGTAAAACCCTAATCTATAGGTATTGACCAATAAAGATGAGATTATTACCGGGTGGTCCTTATCTCTCTGCACCTCTAGACCAAGGTGTGTGGGGATCGAGCATGGCTAGAGAATGTGAGGTTGTTAGAGCTAGCGGCAAATAGTAGAAAAATTACAATGGACTTAAAAAATGCATCAGTCTTTAGAAGTGACTTGTGTACTTCAAAAACGCAATAGGACTTCAACAAACAAAGTAAAATAACGCAATCGAACTTCAATAGTGCACACAGACTTCAAAAATGAAAACAGATTTAAAAAATAAACGTATGTCAAACCCTAATATATAGGCATTGACCAATAAAGACAAGATTATCACCCGATGGTCCTGATCTCCGTGCACCTCTAGATCGAGGTGTACGGGGATCTGGCATGGCTAGAGAATGTGAGATTGTTAGAGATAGCATCAAATGGTAGAAAAATCGTAAACGGACCTCAAAAGCACAACAGTATTCAGAAATGACTTGTGTACTTAAAAAATGCAAACAAACTTTGGCAAACGAAGTAAAATAACGCAATCAAACTTCAATAGCGCACACAGACTTTAAAAACCGTAATATATAGTCATTGACCAATAAAGACGAGATTATTACCCTCTGGTCTTGATCTCCGTGCACTTCTAGACTAAGGTATACAGGGATCGGGAATGGCGAGAGAATGTGAGATTGTCATGTATTGTCATGTAGTGTGTACTTATAACAAGAGTGATTTTTTCATTTGTTGCATCATTGGTAGATAAAGTATGGATGATAGGATGGCGTGTCCTTGTGCGCATTGCAAGCATCAAATCTTTTAAAAAAGGCTTTTACTAGAGATGACAATCTTAGTGGTCTTAAGTCCCATGATTGGCACAAATTTTTACAGCTTATCTTACCAATTGCCATAAAGGATTATCTGACAGATAACATTAGAAGAACAATCTATAAAATCAATGAGCTGGTATTGAAGCAGTGTGTATGGCGGAGAAGTACTTTCCAAAAAACATTCTTACCATCCAAATGCATCTACTTGTGCATGTGGTCGATGAAGTTGCAATTGATGGGTTAGTCCATAGCAGGTGGATGTTCTTCTTGGAGAAATTCATGAAGACTTTAAAGGGGTCCGTTTGTCAAAGCGCTCGCCATGAGGATAGCATGGCCGAAGGATGGCTTGTACAAGAGTCTCATCAGTGAATTTTTGGGCTCAATTGATCCAGAGATGCCTCAAATGTGGACTACTAAGATCAAGGTGACAGGGGACAATCCGTAGTGATAAGGCATCATTAGGAAGATGGATATCACAATGCGAGAAAAAGTTATGAGATTTTGACTTCTCAACTCAGACATCATGCAAAAGTGGCTAGAGAGGTACGAAGGGGACTCAAAGCAACAACACTTGACAGATCGCTTGAAATTCAAGCGCAATTGTGCCACTAGAAACCTTCCTTTTTCAAATCATCTTTAGAAATTGCCTGACTTTCCAACTGGGCGGTGGTTAGATGCAATAATCTTAGAGGCAAAGAAGAACGGAGTGTTGATTACTGAAGAGGAAGAGGAAATGTCAAGGGGTTGCAATTGGTAGTAAATTTTCACAAATTCCTTTTCCAACTCCACATGATCACATTACTTTAGTAACTTTATGTTTTTTTCAGTTTTGTGGCTATAGTATCACATGTATGGAGCTTTGTGGTCGCATGGGAGACACTTTAGAGTGCAACGGGCAGATGAAGAAAGGGTCACCTTCGACTGTGATGTTACGGCAAGTTTCCTCCAAGAAAGTAGGAGTAGTGCTAGGGATGAGAACATAAAACTAGCCATCTTGAATACTTTGGCTACATCCAAGAAATCTTGAAGATTATCTTTAGGAAGTTTGATATTTTAAACTTTGATATCAAGTGGTTCAAAGTTATTACCAGTGTCCCTAATGCAGCTGTGCGCAAAGATAAGAGTGGATTGATTCAAGTGAACTCTAGCGGGTGTGGACAGATGCGTGTGATACATTTGTACTTCCGCAGCATTGTTAACAAGTTGTGTTCAGAATAGATTCACTATGCAGAGAAAATGATGAAAAGGATCTGTCTAAACCGCTGTTGGACGGATATGCCACAACGGACGTCAACACAGCGAGAACTCACCTAACATATAATGTCAACTAAGGATGAAGCTCGACCCGCAGGCGCGTGGAAGCAAGCATAAGGTGTCAACCTACACTCGACCGACTCCTAACTAATTCCTACAGATGTCTCTACAATTGTCTAAGTCACAGCCTTTAAGAGTGCATACGAAGAAACTTCCTAGAACGCTTTCTAGAGCCGAGCACCCATCAAACAATCTCGAAACACCATAGAACTTGAAGGAGACCCTACTAATACCAATAGGTCTCTCTCCCTAAGGTCTATGAACCAAAACCCCAACCCAAAACACACGGTGCAAAATCACGTAGGATGTCTGGCCGAAATTTGCAGGTCTTCGCTTCCGAAATCTAAAGTGCCTAATGTGTAGCTCTACTCAATGTGAACACGTGGATATGCTGCAATGCAAAATTGGACAACGTATGCTCACCAAATCACCAAATGAAGCTCGTAGAAGGAGCTCGCAAAACCGGACCGTACGCGTGCAATGTAGGTATCGGTGCGTAGCTCTCGTCGGGGGCAACACGCTGCACTTCTCCGCACTCGATTCCGACCACCGGTGCACACGTAGCGTCAAGATGAAGCTCACACTCTCTCTCGTACACAGTACGCTCACTCACAGACTTTAAAACTTCTTTTTTAAAAATGACAAAAGGGTTTTTTCATTAAGGTCAAAAAGTGGTATATATACCTTACAATTCTCAAACCCTAAAGTTCCAAATCAACCATCTACTCAATCTAACTATCAAAACTGGGATACAATCTGGAAAATTCTGTAAGCCCCAATATTTACAAGGTGAAAAATCGGGTTTCCTCAATAAATGAATAATTACAAAAAAAATGATAATCTTTCGAGTAGTCAGTTTCCGTGGGGTGTGTCCAGCTTCTAACACTCCCCCCCTCCTTGCTCATGTCGTCCCCGACATGACTGCTGAGCTGCTTCTTCATCGTATGGTTTCACGCATCTTGATCACTGATTCATAACTTGCATGTAGATTCATCATTGTTGGGCCGAAAATATCAGTGTTTATTGTGAAGAAGCCGGTGTAGAACGCTTCTTCAAAGGCCTGGAGGTGATAGGATGGCAGAAACATTATCCTTTGGTACAACGCATGTATCACCTCCTTGGAAGGCTGACCAGACAGATCATAGGCACATCTATAAGTATCTTGGAAGAAGAAGATACTGTCTGTCACCTCGCCTGGCTTGAATGTCTCAAATACTGCTAAAAGAGTTTTGCAGATTTTTTTCATCATGATGCACGTAAGGTCAAGTGAGCCAGTGAACAATTTGATGGCGCCCGTTAGGGTTTTCACCATGTATTGGACACTTATTCTCTCACCTGCCTTCAAGCTCGGCAGCTTAGGATAATTCAGCCAAGTGGGTTGGCTCCTTTGTAATATCTCTTGGGCTTTCCACATCCTGATCCTTGGTAGAAGACAAAAGCTGAGGTTGTCTCTGATGTTTTTCGGTGCCTCTACCAAATGGATTAGGTATTGTGGGTACTTTGTCAGCCAAGCCTTCCTCTATTTTGGCTGAGAGTCAACTATGACCCCTTCTGGTTGGGAGATATCTGCATTGTAGAGTGGCACTGTAGGCTCTTCTCTAATCCTCTTATTGATGGTGGCAGCTTCATACTTCAGCAAAGGATATGGGAGAGAGGGTTGAAGCCATTCGCGCCTGAGGTTGCTGGCATCAATCTTCTAGATAGTCATGGATTTGAAAACCCTCTGCTCCCATTCCAAGGCTTCCTTAGTCATCTCTCTGACCTCCATCTCTATTGCTTTACGCAGCTTTTCCTCCTCTTCTTGTGTCAGATCTTGTGGCTCTTGAGAGGATCCTTCTAGGATTTCCTCTTGCATAGCTGTTTCCACCGGATCTGCCACATTTTCTAAATCTATGTCTTCATTGGTCGCTAGCCCTGTGCCCTCTTGCTCTCCGGCTTGCTGTCCTCTCAGCTCCTCAATCTGCTTTAGGAATTTCTGTTTTTCTGTTTCATCTTCTTCGCCCATATTCACGAGGAGGTCGTAGCGTTTATCTTTTCCTCCTCCTCAAGCTTTCTTTTGATACTTTCTAATTCTTCTTACAGGGCTTTTTGGTCTTCTTCCATTCATGTTTGCATAACAATTGACCCTTCTGCCATCATCAATCGTTGCTTTTTCTCTAGAGTTAGCTCCTTCTGAAGTTCTTGCATCTGTTCTTCATAAATTTGGATTTCCGTAGTGATGTGAGTCGAGCTAGTAGCTCTGACTCTGGCAAGAGATGCCCGTAGCTTCTAGATGGTTTGATCTTTCACTTTGAGCTGGTCCTTGAGCTCAAGGACCTCATCCAGGTTGGCTTCTTGATCTATCTCCGCCTTTTCTTTGGCGTTTCGCATTGCTTCAACTTCTTTAGATTCCTCAGCCAGCTGTAGGGTCAGGTTATCCCTTTCCCTCTCGGCATCTATCAATGATTTGCTGAGTTTCTTACACTCCTCTTAGACTCCTTGCATTCTTTGGGCTGTTGCCTGATTTTCTTTTTCCATTTCCTGGCATCTTTGCAATGCCCTTGCTAGGCTGGCCTGTAGCTCCGCTTCTCTCTCTCTTTCTGCCTTTGACTTTGTCCTTGCAAAGAGTCTTCCAGCTTTATCTTCACTTCAGTGGCCTTGAGAGCTTCCATCTCACTTTCTGAGGCCATGGACTGCGCTCTTAACCCAGTTAACTTTGTCATCACTACATCCCAATCGTTGGAGGGCGGGTGCAGGTCCATTGTATCTGTGGCCATCTCTTTTTGTTCTACTAACCTGATGCTTTGCATTTGTTACAAGTTGAATGCAACTCTGGCAGCCTCTTCTTTTGTGTATCCAGCTGCTAGTAGGTCCAAAAATGTGTTGTATGAATCATTTGGCTCTTGTTGCCCACTTTGAGGCTTAGCCTCTTCCTTTGGTTCCGGCTCCTGGCTCTGCTCTTGCTTGGCATCTTCTTGTTCTTCTGGTTTGTCTTCCTCCTCTTTATCTTCTTGTGGAGGGTTGCTAGGAGGTGGTGAGGGCTGTGGGCTGGCCCGTAGAGATGTAGGATTTTTCTTTAAATCTCGGTCTGCCTTAGTCTTTCTTTCTCTCTCTTGGCTCTCTTGCTCGTCTAGCAGTTTCTGTCGTACCTGCTCTACTTCCTCTTCTGTAAAAGGTACATACGGGATATTTTTTGATGCGGCATCAAGAATCTCAAAATTTTTAATGTAATCTTCAAATCTATCCCTTTGCACCCTTTGAGATGATCCCGACATTGCTTCTAGAGACGGCTTCCAGAGTTCACTCAAATCGCCTTTAAGGGCCCTTTCTACTCTGAAGCTCTCCATTAGCCCCTCTAGTCTTGCCGCTTTTTGTGACTTTGTCTCTTTTGCCGGCACTTGGGCAAATTTCTTCTTTCCTTTCTTTTGCTCTGGCTGGTCTTCTTGAACAGGCTCTAGCCATCTTTTCAATCTTGTGGCAACCCTTGCTGCTTTTTGTGGCTCGTCTTCTTTGTCTTCTTTGAGCCTCAGCCAGTCGTTTTATGATGGGGGGTTAGGCCATCTTCCTTTTGCGTGCAATGCCCCATAAATCACCTTAGTGATTAGTCTCCTGGCACAATATATGTTGGCTTCTTGCTACCCATCTTCACTAGGTTGTCATGTATATATGTTTCATAATTGATTATCTTTGGAGTGCTCTTCATCATTGCCCAAGTGAATGTCATGGAAATTGCTCCTGGCGGCATTCGGTACTTTTGTGGTTACTTCATACACATATGGAAGTATTGGTTGTACAACTGACTCATGATTGCCACTTTTGGGTTGGCAATATCTTCAAAAGTGTAGTTACCTTTGTTCTCAGTGTACACCTTGACATCATCTCTTCTTTTAGTTACACTATCCCCCTTGTTGGAGAGGTCTAGTGCATCTGCTACCACTTGCTCGATGATGACTATTTCTGTTTCTGGCTTGGCTTGCAGATCGGTTACTCTGGCCACTCCATCTTCTTTTATTGTTGTCACAAATTCCCAGACTCTCTTTATGTCAACCCCTGCCGGCGCTACTTCAAAATAGTTATGGAGATCAATCTTCTCCAAGCGGTAGCATTGGTAGCTCAATCACATTCCTTTTAGTGTCTTTGAACACTCCTTGGTAGATCTTTAGGTCGTTTGACTCTAACAGATCTTCTTGGATCCATGTGCTGGTGGGCTTTAGTGTTCCTTCTGGTATGACGAAGGGCTCCACTTCTTCTAGGTAATCCTTAATGGTCATTCTTCTCTTCTTTGCCGGTGACTTCGCGACTGCCATAGATCTTGTTGCACTCAGTAGTCCGAAGTTAGCGTTTTTTCCACATTAGCTGAGAAACAGATTTTTAACTATCCAAATGACTTGAAAATTGAAAATAAAGCTTAAAAGGAACTTGTGAAACTATGCATGTGCTCATAGTGCAATTCTAGCCAAAATTTTCCATTTAGACATCCTACGCGTAGGATGTCTTTTTCATCAGAATTGGGTGATACTTGACATGCTGGTAGTCCTTGGCCTATGGAACATGGCTATGTGCTTGGATATGGATTTGGGCATCAAAAAGTGGATTTTTTGGGCTGATTCAGACTTTAGATCACAAATTGGGTAGAAAGTCCATAACAGGTAGCAAGTGATATCCAAATGGGTTGAAAATTGGTATATGGGCTCATTGCATCATGGCATTGGCTCCCATGATGTCACTCTTTGCACGGAAGGTCCAAATTATGCTGGAGACATCCTATGAGTAGGATGTCTATTTCATCAAAATGGCATGAGATTTGTTCTGTGGATGGTCCTTGGCCTATGGAACATGGCTATGCTCTTGGATTTGGATTTGGACAAGGATTGATGCTTGTAAGAGCCTGTGTAGTATTTTTGGGCTCAAAAAGTGTATCTTGAAGGTGTTGGGGGTCAAAATTGATTAGAATGGCTTCAAAATTGATATATGAGCTCTTGATGATGAGGTGATTGGATCTGGAATGGACAAACATCCTCTGTAAGCCAAAAATGTCAAATAGACATCCTACGTATAGGATGTCTACTTCACCAATTTTTGCTTCTAACCACACAGATTGGTTGGTGACGTGCTTGTGAATGTGTTGTGCAAGTTTCATGTGATTTGGACAAGATTTGGTAGGTCTATGGCACATTATTGCCTCTATGCCCTACCTTTGCATTTTTTCATGCATATGAGGTCAATGTTGGTCCAAATGTGATGAAACTTGGTGGCTAGCATGTAAAGGTCATTCAGAAAATGTGTGTGATGAAAAATGTTGGGATCTGTGCCCAGAAAGGCCCTTGAGACATCCTACGCGTAGGATGTCTCCTGATGATTTTTTTATGGAATGTGCCACTAGTGCCTGCCCTTGGTCCCCCTTAGTCCCTTTTAAGCCTAATTTCAACAAAAAAAGTCAAATGGATAGAAAGTAACTCCCTGTGGGGACTTCAGAGCCTCCGAGCCGTTTTCTGACTTTTGGAGTGCTTTTTGGCGAGATGAAATTTCTTGATGTTGGTCTCCATAGCTTCCCAATCCCTTGGGGATCCTTGCCGTATGGTTTTTGTCGACTTTGGCTTCACCGGAGCTTCATTTGGCAATTTGTCGCTCTAGAAGCACCCATGCGTTTACATGTCTTCGATAATTTGTGGTGGTCTACCACCATAAGACTTGGTTGTTGATGGTTTAGGAAAGCCGCTCGTGAAGTTTAGTGGCAAACGGGCATGCGGTTTGGCCGCGAGAGCTATTTGACGCTTTGTGTGTCTGATGCCGTTTCTGAAGTTTAGTGCCGCTTCGGGTCACTTTTTGGTCATGTGGGTCACATAGACTTGTCGAGCATGTCGAGATGCTCCTGCCCATGAATTTTGGTAGGATTTGGGCGCTTTTTCGCCGATTCCCCATTTGGTGGCCTCTTGCGGGATTCTAGGTATTAGGGTTTTTCCCGATGGTTTTCTACTACCTTTGGACATCCAAGACTGGTCTCCTATGCTAGGGTAAGCTGTCGATGACTTTTTGTTGCTTTTGGGTTAGCCATTAGGTCGCTGCCTCTACTTGTAGGTCTCTACCGCCCGCTTTGTGTGTGAACCCTACGCTAGTTTTCGCGACAAAACGACAAACATGCACGAAAAGCTCAAGGTGGTGAGCCTACCTCTCATGTCTGAAGCCCGTCGGGTAGTCATGTGCGTCGTAGAAGCTGCTGGAAGGTTTGTTCGCTCTAGGTGGTAGAATCTCTCTCCAAAAGGTCAATATAGAAAATGAGCTAAAAATGAGGTGAAAATTTCTTATAATGGAGGTCCCCAAACCACTTTTCATGAAATTTGACATGTGCTCCTAACTTCTTGCGAGATGTGGTTTAGGCTCAAAAATTTCTTGATTTGGACTCCATTTGCTTTGTTTAGCAGAAATTTGGCATTTCGGTCAAAACCTGGCCAAAACACGCTTTCCGCTCCAGTCTCATAATTGCACCCCCACCGTACCATAGGTTGTCCTATAGTCACTATCATCCCTATATTTTTTTTTTTCATTACGACCATTTTTCACCTGCTTTTTGTATTTTTGAAGTTTTTTTGTCGAAAATTAGAAAAATTAAAAAGAAAATAGCAAATCAAACCCAGAAAATCCCAAAAAATCATAATAAATCACAAACATCACCGCAAAACATTATATACACTCACATGCAATTTTTATGGCCGAATTTCTCCGTTTTACCAGTATTTTGCCCGAAAAAAATGGCTATTTCTACTTATATACACACACCTAGGGGCTTGATTTGGCATTTGGCCCCATATACCTATAGATACATGCTCTATAAGGGCATATATACTTGGGTTAGTCCAGAAAATTTTGCAATGAAACAAAAACCCTTAAAATAGTCGAAAATCATGCCCTTTTTTTGCTCTTTCTGCCATTGAGTCCGCATTTGAGAATGCCTCCCCCCCTCCTAGCCGGAGTCCTCCCGGACGACAAGGTATCGCCTCGGAGTATGTGCCATGCATATGTTGTAAAATTTGTGCTAATGCGTGGCCGATTAATGTGGCCCTAATTTATGCATACTCGGTCAATGCATGGAAAAATTAATGCTGTGTAAGAGAAGGGAATAAGCTAGATGCTTATTGGCAATCGTCGTCGAGGTTTCCTGCTTTCTTTGTAAGTAACAACTGTAACTCTACTGCTCTTTGTTTAATTGTCTTTTTTGCAAAAGGCAATCGCTTTGTCGCTACTGTTGATATAGCCGTAGTTGTTTCTAGGGAGAGGATTGGCTTGGCCGGAATTGCCGTGGACCATATTTCCTTTGCTTTCCATTGGTAGCTTGTTTTTGCCGGTTTTTGTAGGTTTTTTGCTACTTCCTTGTTTGCCATTGTTTTGTTGATGATTGGCAGCCACATATGTCGGTTGCCTTTTTTCAAATGCAGCTATTTGCATTTTCTTTGGTTGCCTTTTTTCAAATGCAGCTGTCTGCCTTCCGTTGTTTCTTGTACTAAAGGGAGTTCCTGTTGCTTTTGTTTCGGTATCCAAATGCGAGTAACCTTTGGGTTATTGCTGAGCAGTTTCTTTGGGATCCATATCTGTTTTATGCCCTTGGTTTTTGGTTGAACTATCGGCTTCGGTTGAATTCTTTCGTTGCATTGTTGCTTGTCTGCCATGTCATTTCTATCCTTCCATATCCATACGTGTTTCCCTTGTTTTGGTAATCTAGATCTTTGCATTGCGGTCGGTGACTTAGCTGATTATTCCAGTATTGCTGAGCAAAGGCTATCACCTGTTGTGCTTGAGCATGCTGCATTTTGATTGCATTCGCATTCCAATCTATCTGCACATTGTACACTTTTTGCCAAGGTTGTCCCAACATCATTGGGTGTTGTGTGCTTTCATCCTCTACCACATAGAATTTGTGTGGGTAAATATATGGATGTACTTGTACATGCAATATAGTTCAGCCCAATGTTTTCAACGAGTGTAATGTACTACTTTCCAACACTTGAGGAGTAGGATGAAGTTGGCCTATGGATTTGAGCTGTTGGTATAATCCGTATGAGATCAAATTTGCTTGAGCTCCAAAATCAAGCAATGACGTCGATTCAACTTGATTTCTACCCACTTTGACTGCAATTATTGGATCCACTCTGTCTTCATCCAACTTCATTAGTCAAATGGCATCTATTTGCAATGGTGCTCCACTTTGTTGTTGTTGTCGTAGAAGTCTTCGTTTTGCAATGCGTTCTTGTGCTTCTGTTTGAGCTTCCTCTTGTACTCTCTGCTTTTCCTTCATTCGTTGTTTTCCTTGATGGATTTGTTGGAGCATCTCCTGTGTGACTGGTAGATGATATTTCCTCAGTCCGACATCCACTAATCCAGTTCGGCATTTCTTCACCGGCTAATGTAGCAAGCTTGACAGCTCCACTTTGTGATGGATCACTAATCACAAAGGGTCCCATCCCTCGCTTTTTAAGTTTCTTGGCATGTTGCTTCAAAGTATAAACAAGTACATAATCACCTGTTTTGAAATTTTTAGTGCGCACATGCTTGTCAAAAAACTCTTTTTGTCTTCTCTTTTTAGCATAGATTGAAGCTACAGCTCTCAGGCAGAGTTCATCTAGCTTTTCAAGATCATCTATTCTTGAAGAGAGTTCATGCCCTGTCCATTCTAAGCGTTTTGCTATTCGTAGAGTTGGAATTAAAAACTCTATGGGTAGTATAGCATTCAGGCCAAACACCATGTTGTACGGTGTTGTTCCTATCAATGTTTTGTAAGCTACCCTGTATGCCCATAGTGTTGAGTGTAGCTGCTGATCCCAATCTGTTCTTGACTCTGACACTATTTTAGTGAGAACCGTGCATAGTGTTTTATGGCCTCGGCTTGTCCATTGGCCTGTGGATGGTATGGAAAAGATTTCCTATGTATGACCATGAATTCCTCTAGCAGATATTCAATGACTTCATTAAGAAAATGTGTCCCATGATCACTGACAATTTCTATTGGTAAACCGTATCGTACAAAAACATTCTCATACAGAAATTGTGCAGTAGTTCGTGCATCTGCTTTTTGCGTTGCCTTGGCTTCGGTCGACCCATTTTGTGAGATAGTCCGTAGCCACAATGATATATTGGGTATGGGTGCGATATGTAAGGGGTGAGATAGGTCCCACAAAATCAATGCCCCATTTTGCAAATGCTCTTGCTCCCATCATTGGCCGTAGTGGAATCTCATCTCTCTTTATCGGCACCTTGGTGCGCTGACATGCGTCACAACGCTTTACAAACTCGTCAGCATCCATGTGCAATGTAGGCCACCATATACCTGCGGTTAAGACAATTTTTGCTGCTTATCGCGCGAAAAATGGCTTCCACTTATTCCGCTATGTGCATGTTCTAGAATCAGCAGGTATTCGCTTTCACTTGCACAGATTCTAAGTTGATTGTCCTTTCCTCGCTTATGGAGTTGGTTCCCAATTAACTAGAAGTCACGGGTTTCCAGCTCTATAGCTTTTTTTCGTGCTCTTGTTATGTTCTCAGGAAACGTCCTGGTTTAAGAAATCAATGATATATTGACTCCATGCATGTGCAATGTTTACCTGAAACAATGTCGCGTGATCCACTGGTCATTTGGCACTACATATAGTACAATTGGTAACATAAGAATGGGTGTCCGCATACATAGTTGGCCAATAAACCCCTAATTGTTTCAGTCTCTGGTGTGTTTTCACTGTTGAACAATGAAATACACAATCCTGGATATGTGCTTCTTCAAGGTAGCACTCGAATTCTTCCGGATTTATACATAATCGTAGGATTTGGTCCAATCGTAGATGATACAGCTGTCCTGCTATCAACTGGAAGTTTTTTGTTTTGTCGAATTGTTTGTTGTTTGGATCTGTACTCCGTATTATCAAACCTACTTCCAAAGGAAAGAATGCTAACAATTTCCTGAGACCATTTGGGTATCATTTAACACTAAAAAGATAAGCATCTGGTATGTCATCATTTACTCCTTCAGGAGCTTCCCCGTTGTGTATCCTTAAAACATGATCTGCTTGTAAATGGGTTTTACCCTTCTTGACACCACTGTGAAATCAAATTCTAACAATATAATAAACCAGCGTATAATTCTCCCTGTATTGCATGGTTTACTTACCAGATACAAAAGAGCTTGATGATCCGTAAAGAACACAAATTTGTTTGTTGCGAGCAAATAATGTCAAAATTTCTTTACAGCATAAATCATTCTAACCCTTCTCGTTCGGTGGTTGTGTAGTTCTTTTCTGCACTGTTTAACTGTCGGCTTGCATAACAAACTGGAAAATCCATTGTTCCATCTCCAAGTTAAGCCAGAATACTCCCAATTGCATATGCAGAAGCATCAATGTGAACATGGAATATCTTTTCCCAATCCGATGCTTTAAGTACAGGTGCTGATATAAGGTTTTCTTTCAGCTTTTGGAATGAAGTTTCACACTCCTTGGTCCAATTGAAATTGACTAGCAAACGATATAGAGGTTGTGCAATGACTGCATACATGTATGTGAATCTTCGATAATATCTGCAGTGTCCCATGAAGGATTGCACTTGTTTCGCATTAGTGGGCCTGGGTAGGTCTACTATGACTTTGACTTTGTCTAGGTCAGTGGTTATGCCATTTCTTGAGACAATGTGTCCTAAGATGCGGCCTTGCTTAACCATAAAGATACACTTTTCAGGGTTAAGACAGATTCGATATGTCCTGCATTTTTCAAATACCTTTTGCAAATGGTCAATATGTTCCTCTCGTAGAAGAGAGTGTACACAAAGATCATCCATGTAAATTTCTAAGAATATTCTTAGGTATTCTTTGAACGCGTGTGTCATTAACCTTTGGAAAGTGTCTGGGGCATTAGTTAAGCCAAACAGCGTAACTCGATACGCATAAATCCCCCATTCTGTGGCAAATGCTATTTTGTGTTGATCCTCCCTTGCTATTGCCAGTTGGTTGTATCTTGAAAACTTATCGTGGATTTCATACGCGCCTTTCTAGCTTTCCAAGTGCTTCTCTGATTTTTTGTTTCTGAACATTGGGCATCGATTTTTGGCTCTTCAACTATGGGTTTGTTCGTCATTCTTTGAGCTTGGGCTCGTGTTACCGCAATAGGTATGATTGTTTAATTTTCCGACCCTCCACTGGAAGGTACTATTTCTAGCATGTTCAAGGTAGTTTTTGCTCCTTTGCTCGGGTTTTTAGGGAAAACGGGAATTAGATGAGTAACTCCACAGTCGGTGCAATATGCGTTGACTCTAATGATTTCATCATGAGGACAGTCTCTTAGCTAATGGTCTCCACCACACTTGTAGCAGGGTCCCTTGGGTTGTTGAGGTGCTCCTTGAGCTCCTCTTTGTTGGTATGCATGTCTCTGTCTGCCCATGCCTCCGTTGGCTATGAACAACAATGTTCGTTCATCTAAGATATATCTTCCTTCTCCTGCTGCCTGTGCAAGTGTTGGTGGTCCTGTACTTCCTATCATGCTCCATGGTTCTGGTGTCGAGGGTTCTTCCTCGATCAATAATATTGCGAAAGCTCATGGCATAAAGGTGTATCTATATCTGGTGGGGTAGGAAAATGTACACGTAAAAGTAATGACCTCTACATGGCAGTGGATAATAGAGAGAGTTTGTCGTATATCCGTTGGGGTCTTCATAATATGCATGCATAGGCACCAAAGCGTTATCCTCTGATTCGGTTACGGTTGGTGTGTATCTTATACCGACTGGTCGTAATCCTGGTAGGGGTGGTTGTTGCCCCAACAACGGTTGTGGTCTTTCTACACCTACAAGTCCTGGTAGGTTGCATGCTTGATACCTAGGCATCGGTGGAACTTGAGGAGTCGCTACCTGAGCTTGGGGAGCGTAAGGTCTCTCTCTCACATATCCCTTGTTATAATAACATTCCTCTGTCCTATAGTTCGTCCATTTTTGTTCAATAGCACACCACTTGGGCTGTTTAGCCTGGGGTTTGGCGTACAAGTTAATCTTTTTTAGCACTTCACTCTACAAGCTGCTCTTGGTTTATAGCTACTTCTCCTTTCGGTGCTGTCTTAGAAGACTTGCTTCCACTTTGTTGTGAAGATGAATAGTCGTCAAGGTCCTTGAACTCCCCCTCTTTGTAGACCACACAATTGTCCACAAGGTAAAAAGCCTCCTTGGTCAACTCATTCAACGTCGTGCTCCTCTTCATATGTAAGTCTTTCTGGAGATCCGCATTCCTTAGTCCTTGGATGAATATAAGCATAAGTCTGGACTGAGTTGGCAGTTCCTTCACAGGACAAAACTTAACATATCTTTTTAGTCTTAGGGCTGCCTTTCGTACAGATTCCCCATCTTTCTGTTTGAATTTATGGATTTGTGAGACGGTATTATGAGCTATCCCCCTTTGTGAGAATTCCTTGATAAATTCGTCAAACACTTCCTCCATAGACTCAAAGTCTCTACGCTCTACAGAGTCAAACCAAGTGGCAACATCATCCTCTAGGGTTATTCCAAACCCTGCAAATTGGGTAGGGAAGTCTAACACCTCTACAGCTCTAATTACACGCACAAAGACTGCTACGTGATCTCTTGGGTCTCTGTTTCCTATGTATTTCTTGTTTACCCATTTTTGCACTTGAGAAGGTCTAATTCTACGATGGTCTACAAATCTCATCATTGGATCTCCACGTCCTAATCGATATATCTCCTCAGGTCTTCTGTAGTAGGCAGGTTCCTCTCCCAATGGTGCTCCTAAGCCATAATTTCTAACAATTCTCGCCAGAGATGGTTCATCTCTTCAACTCGTTCTATGGGTGGCCCTCTAGGCTCTGTTGACCCTTGAGTCTTTGGCTTACTCTCTCCTTGATACCTTGAATAAAGAGGTGGCTCTTGCAAATCCCTTAGCCCTCATGCGGCTTGATAACCATCTCGATTTCGGTCTTGTTCCATTATTGCACTCTGTCGAAGCCATGCCTGCAATGATGGTTGGTTTTGGTTGTTGAATGCCTGCGGTCGGGTGGAATGTGAGGTGGCATCATAATCTTCTGAAAAAGGATTCGTTGACTTGCTTGGGGTGTAGGTGGCTCTTGGCACTTTCTCAGGGGCTTATGTTGATGCTCCTGGACCTGTTGCCGTTTCTACCTCCTCTGGGAGAATACATTGGTATTCTCGCCCGTATCTATCAACAAAAACTATACCCTTCCCCATAGCATGGTTCTTTGCTGCGAAAGTAAGCGACTATACCCTCACTCTCATGCTTGTAGATTCCCACGTTCTCATTATAAGTTGGAACCCGGGTTGTTTTCTTATCATACATAAAAATAGCTCCAAGCCGATCAATGTTTGGTGGCGGTTCTTGAGCTTCTGAAACCATTTTCCCTTTCGCCACATTATCTCCATATCTGTTGTAATCTTCAGGGTTAGCGACTATTAGATAGTGGTTTTCCTTTTCATCTCGGAATCTATCTCCATCATCATAGACTCGAATTATCTCCAATCTCCATGCTGGCCTGTCTTTGATACAAATGCACTTGCGTCCTCGATAGTCAGAATAGACTAGAGCTCCCCTCGAGTTTGTTCCCTCTAAGAAGATCACAGTGAGCTTGGAATCACTCAAAGGATTTAGGGAGGTGCTTCCTCTTGGCATTGGTCTGTCATAGGTGAAACCTCCTAGCTGTTAACTACCCATCATGAAGAAAGATTTGTCTGACAAAGTGCCAATATCACTACCTTCCTCAATAATCGGTGATAGTGGATCTAGCCTTGCCTGAGTTACACTCTCCTCGGTGGACACTAAGCTACCTTGCTCACCTGTCACCTTCTGGTCTCTAAAAATGTATCTTCCTGATCTTAAATTCATCAAACTTATCAATGCAATTTATCTCAAATCCAACCACTCACCTGGCAAAGGATCTGTCTCCGCGCAACTTCTTGCTTTGCTGCAGAATATACATGTACACAAGCGTTTAATTTCGGCAATCGAATCAAAGCATTTATCTGCTAGAGGTTATCTTAGTAATGATTGGTATAACTGGAGAGTTAATCCCAACCACTACTGTATTTTATACACTGCTGATGTTGTGGATTAGGTCTGCTTTTCTGGAACTGTACTTCCCTCGGATGTTGGTCAATTTTCGTGAAAAAGTTTGAATTCAGTCTTTACCCCGTCAAATGGACAAACAAGATCCAAATTAACTTCTGAAAGAAGTTCTGGAACCCTTGAGCCAAATGGAATCTCACTGTCTAAGCCCAGTCAAATTTTCTCTTCAGTAGGTCCCAGTAGACATCCTACGCGTAGGATGTCTCCTGCTTTGTTTTGCCTGGATTTTTGCACTATGGATTCCCCTTTATGTGCTGAGTCCACAGCTCTTTTTACTTTTTGATTTGGACACCTATAAGCTGGTCAATGGATCAGAAATCTGTTCCGACAGCCTGTTGGCTGATTTTGATCAGTCTAATAAACTCCAATTGGGACCAAAATTGACCAGGATGCTTGCCTTAGGCTATACAACACCTTGCTATGCCCCCAGTTAGTGTATGGCTTCAATTTCTTGCTTTAGACATCCTACGCGTAGGATGTCTTTTTCATCTGAATGGCTTCAAATTCAAAACACGGGCTCCCCTTGAGTTGTTGATCACTTTGGTATGCTCAAAATTTAGTTTGGAGTGCAAAATCACATAGAAGATATCCTACTCGTAGGATGTCTTTTTGGCCTGTTTGACCCCAGACTTGACCCACTGCTTCCCTTTGATGTCAGTAACCCAGTGGTATGCTTAGATTTTGGTTTGGATTTCAAAAGTCCCAATTCTTGCCTTTTTCAGTCAAAAGTGCTAAAGTCTCCTTTGAACCCAATTTTTTCACCCAAATGAGGTGAAACCCCTCTCACTCACTCAATATATCATGCAAGTCATGCTCATGTAGCCATCATATGGTTTTGGTCTTAAAATAATGCTTTGGCACAATTTGGGTAGGATGTCTGGCAATTTCAGTCTACCTGGACTTATCCTCTCAAGATATGGTCAAATTTCCACTTCCCAGTTGAAATTAGGGTAAACCCCACCTTCTGTACACACTGGTCAACTCAAAATCCAAAAATTCCCACCAGATTAGCCTGTAGACATCCTACGCGTAGGATGTCTCCTGGCTTGAAATTAATTTTTTTCTTGACAGAAATGCTCTTGATGCTCTGCAGCTCTATTAGAATCACTCACAGTAACTTTTGGACTTCACTTAGGCTTTAAAACACACTTTTGCGTCTTTTTGCGTCTTTTACAAACGTGATGACTTTACCAAGCAAGTATACATGCATAAAGTGCTCTAGATCCTGAATCATGATGTCCTACTTACTCTACTCCTACTCATCATATGAAATGGTGATAATGGTGTTTTGGTTGCTTTTTGGCCTCTCCGGACTCTCAAGCTCTCCTCTCACCGCTTCTACCACTCCAACTCCTACTCAAGAACACAACTAACACCTAAAACTATCTTAGTCTACCTAATTCTACCTAAGTCGAAGGATCTAGGCCAGACACACGCTTCCTAGACTCCCTCTAAGACCTAGAGAGTCCTCCACCCTCTGATCCTATCTAAATGTAAAACAAAACTCTTGGCAAGCCAAAAATCCCTATCCTCAAGGATTAGTCTCGGTAACCTACCTAAGGTTTTTGTCCCCGGCAGCGGTGCCAATGTTGGACGGATATGCCGCGACGGATGTCAGTACAGCGAGAACTCACCTAATATATAATGTCAACTAAGGACGAAGCTCGACCAGCCGCAGGCGCGTGGAAGCAAGCATAAGGTGTCAAACTACACTCGACCGACTCCTAACTAATTCCTACAGAGGTCTCTACCAATTGTCTAAGTCACAGCCTTCAAGAGTGCATAAGAGGAAACTTCCTAGAACGCTTTGTAGAGCCGAACACCCATCAAACAATCTCGAAACACCATAGAACCTGAAGGAGACCCTACAAATACCAATAGGTTGCTCTCCCTAAGGTCTATGAACCAAAACCCCAACCCAAAACACCCGGTGCAAAATCACGTAGGATGTCTGGCCGAAATTTGCAGGTCTCCGTTTCCGAAATCTAAAGTATCTAATGTGTAGCTCTACTCAATGTGAACGTGTGGATATGCTGTAATGCAAAATCGGACAACGTATGCTCACCAAATCACCAGATGAAGCTCGTAGAAGGAGCTCACAAAACCGGACCGTAGGCGCACAATGTAGGTATCGGCACGTAGCTCTCGTCAGGGGCAACACGCTGCACTTCTCCGCACTCGATTCCGACCACCGGTGCACACGTAGCGTCAAGATGAAGCTCACACTCTCTCTCGTACACAGTACGCTCACTCACAAACTTTAAAAATTCCTTTTTAAAAATGACAAAAGGGTTTTTTCATTAAGGTCAAAAAGTGGTATATATACCTTACAATTCTCAAACCCTAAAGTTTCAAATCAACCATCTACTCAATCTAACTATCAAAACTGGGATACAATCTAGAAACTTCTGTAAGCCCCAATATTTACAAGGTGAAAAATCGGGTTTCCTCAATAAATGAATAATTACAAAAAAAAAATAATCTTCTGAGTAGTCAGTTTCCGTGGGGTGTGTCCAGCTTCTAACAACTGCGCTAACTCTATGTTGTTCAAGTTGCTCCACGAAGCAAGCAAGTGTGTGAAGCATTGGAAGTTGAGGTCGAAGAGCTTCATGAACAAAGTGCACGGCCAATGAATAACGTAAGTTTGGATTTTGAGCTGGAGGTCAGTAGTGAGCAGATGCCTAAACCTAGAAATGAGCTTTCAAATACTGAAGTGGAGCTTGATGACGAAGATGCAAAAGTGCATATTGAGATAGACATCTTTGCTGCATCAGCTCTCATAGAGATGAGAGATTGACTGCTGATTTTTGCTAGGAACTCTTTTGTGAAACTCTTTTAATTAGTCTACAATATTGGATAGATTTAATGAGTTGTGTTCCATCTTTGTTTTTTTGTTATTTGCATTGCTTAAGCTTTTCATTTGTAAACTAATGTATTGTATTTGTGTTATTTGTGTATCTGTAGCCATGGCCAATGACAATGATACATACTTTTTTTTGACACATTGGTGACATTGGTTCTCCTTTATGGAGTTGAAGTGTGGGATGGGGATAACTTAAAGTCTAATTGGAAAGAGTTTGAGAATGTCAAAAAGTGTTTTCTTACAAAATTTCTCCAAGTTAAGACACAAAAACCATATATGCTCCTACTTCTTAAGGCGAGATCTCTTCAAATTGAAGTTATGGGCATGGAAAGGGTTGTGGAGTACATGATAAAGATGAGTCAAAATCCCTCACATTGACTTCCTACAATTGCATGGGAAGCAAGAAAAAAAGTTCAAAAGATTTATAAAAGCAAGACCTTGAGTAATGGATGGATGCAAGACATAAAGAAGTGGTTTTGGGAGATGGGATGCATTGCACTTTCTACATGATGCCTCAATAGACTCCCACGTGAATGAAGCTTTTCTACAATGCCAATGTACTACAGCTTGGGAGGAATCCAATGGGTTATGCTTCATACATTACACCACCCATATTGCCCCCAACAACAAAACCATGTTCTTTGCTGAAAGAGGAAACCGTACTCACCCTTACATACTCGAGGGGGTCACTATGTATAAATTGTGTATATCACGTGCGTTCAAGGAAAATTTTTTAAACTCCTTATATATGATTTTTTAACAAATAATATACACCCTTTCCTATTTCTCAATATATATTTTTCCCCCCAATTTTATTTTACGGTACCCTTTTGTATGTAAAAATGTGAGAAAAAATGAAATTTATTACCTTCTGCTACACTCACGTGATAGTCACATAATTATTAAGTGACCCCCCCCCCCCCCCGAGCTTACATGCTTGAATGTTTTCAAAGGGCAAGAGGCCTCAATCACTCCGTTGATTGGGAATCTAAGGCTCCATGTACAAAGCTATGTTGAAAAAGAAAATTTCTTCATCTCTCCACTCAAGCATGAAGATGTTATCCTAGGGGCACCATGGTTTGGTTACATGAATGCCATTGTGAAGTTTTCTAAAACAAAAGTCTTCTTTTCCTATAGAGGCAAGGATGTTTCACTTGATGTAAATAGTGCAAACAATATTATACCACTTGTACATAGATTCAAGCTTTAGACAAATTAATGGAATTTTCTCTTTCTTGCTACATGGTTTTAGTCAAGGAGTCTAAGGAAGATGCATGTGTTCCTAATGAAGTCAGAAATGAAATGAAAGAGAAATTAGAATTCTCTAGTTTCCTTACGATTAGAAGGGTGCCTTGTAGCAGTTAGCGAGATACCTTGTGGATAGAAAGATGCCTTGCGGTTAGCGAGATGTATCACGATTAGCAAGATGTTCCCGTGGTTAGTGGAGATTAAATTGAGGTTATCAACTCTCTTTTTGTCCCTGTGGTTATAGAGATACCTTGTGGTTAGCGAGATGCCTCCTAGCGGTTAGCAATTCGGAAAGTTTTCACATTTAGTGTTTAACAAATAAAAAAATTCTTTGCAAAGGCTCTATTGGTTAGACACACAAAGTATGCAGGTAGCGACACACTCATAAGAAAATTGAATAATTCTTTTTCTATTGAAATAGAGGATTGTTTTTGTTGGAATTAGGGTTGCAGAGAAACGCACACAACTTGGAGAAGACGAAGGAAGCTCAAGGCACACAATAGAGAGTGTGTTACTTAGTGTGCAATGGAAAGATAGATATCCCTAGAATGATGGGCGTATATACAATGCACGGGGAAAAAAAACCTCCTAAAGAGGGAAAAAAAGCCCCGGTGGTCCTAGTGTGTTCACACACATCACTACCACATGTATATAGTACCAAATCCCCCCTGGAGTGATGCGGTGAACGAGAGCTGGCACATGAGTAATGGGAAGTGCCATGCCCTAAGGACATGATCAATCCACAAAGGGGAGTAAGCCCAAAGCTTTGTGGAAAGCTTCGATCTTCTCACAAGACAATGCCTTTGTGAAAATATCTGCAAGGTTGCTTTGTGTTGGCATATAAGCCAAGCTCATCTCTCCTGATGAGAGCCTCTCCCTGACATAATGGTAATGCACCTCAATGTGCTTTGTGCGAGCATGAAAAACTGGGTTCCTTGCAACTGCCAATGCGCTCTGACTGTTAGTGTTGATAGTGTTGGCAATGTCCTATCCAACACCCAAATCAACCATAAGGCGTCTGAACCATACACACTCAGCCGTAGCTGTGAAGACTCCCCTGTACTCAGCCTCACAACTCAAAGTGGCCACAGTAGGTTGCTTCTTGCTCAACCATGATATACATGAACTGCCAAGCATGAAACAAAAACCGCTTGTGGACACTTGCGTGTCAAAACAACCAGCCCAATCTGAGTCCAAAAAAGCATGTAAGTATGGCGGCAATGATCCCCCCTTGGGATAAAACAAGCTAAGAAGTAAAGTGCCACTAAGATAGGAAAAAATCCTCTTGACATCCTACTAATGCGTAGACCCTGGGCTATGCATAAATCTGCTCACCTATGACACTACAAACTGAATATCTGGCCTCGTGTTGCATGCATACATAAATGAGGCAGCCAACAGCAGTTTGGTAAAGAGTGACATCAGCAGGATCGCCAGCATCATGTAGACTCAACTTCAAACCTGTTTCCATGGGAGTGGCAAAAGGTTTGTAATCCTCAAGTTTAAACTTACAAAGAAATGTCTCTATGTAACTTTTCTGACACAAGACAATACCACCATCACACTGCTTAAACTGTATGCCCAAATAATGATGCAAAAACCCCAAATCTTTCATCTTGAAAGTAGCATTCAAATCAGCCTTAAATTCAGCAATATGTCTCTCATTTGGTCTAGTGATCAGCAAATCATCTACATAAAGAACCACAATGAGAAGTACATCACCCTCACGCTTTACATACAATGTGCTTTCTATTGGACTGTTACAAAAGCCTCGTTTGACCAAATGAGTGACAACTTTCTCATACCAAGCACGAGGAGATTGCTTCAACCCATACAACGCCTTCTTACATCTGCACACTTTGTCCTCTTGTCCTTTTATAACAAAACCGTGAGGCTATGTTACATAAACTTCCTCAAATATGTCACCATTCAAGAAAGAAGTAACAATGTTTGATTGATGTACATCCCAAACAAAATGAGCTACCAATGCACATAGAAAACTCATAGTAGTCATACGACAAGTGGGAGAAAAAGTCTCTTCATAATCTATGCCTTTTTGTTGTGCATAACCCTTTGCAACAAGCTGAGCCTTATGGCGATCGATCTCACCATCCGGCTTGCATTTCAACTTGCAAACCCACTTCATACCAGTGGCCTTTTTGCCAGGAGGCAAATCACATAAAGTCCATGTCATTTTCTATAAGTGCATCATATTCTGATTGCATGGCAACCATCCAATTTTTTGAATTATGTGCTTCATCAAAAGACAGAGGCTCCTCAACATCATGTAAGGTAGACACAGCCAAAGCGTAACAAGCTGATGCATAAGATGCATGGCAAGAGCCTGAACGAGTATGACTACACAAAGGTGCATCCAATTCACTGTCACGCAAAGTGTGCACCAGCCAGTTTGGCATACCTCTAGCCTACTCATTTTCAACCTCTAGCCTACTCATCAAGTACATCATGTACATCTGCATCAGTAATAGGCTGATCTGTAACATTTTCAGAAACCCCCATAGGCTATACATTTGCCTTATTGGAACTTATATTCGTATTTCCACCAATGAAAAGAGGCAACAAAGTGTCATAAATGTCCTGTGAGCTTACATTACTGTCTCTAGTACATGGCAGCGAGGGCTGAACAGAATCTTCCACAAACACTACATCCCATGAAACCAGAATTCGTTTTGTTGCGGATGATACAACTTGTAACCTTTGCTTTCAGCACTATAACCAACAAAAATACATTTGACAGCCTTATCATCCAATTCTCTGCATTGTGTTTGTGGCACCAAAGAATATTCCAAACAGCCAAAAACATGCATGTGCTCAATAGAAGGCTTTCTATCATGCCATGCTTCATATGGAGTAATAGACTGCAAAGCTTTCATAGGACACATGTTTAGTACATAAGTGGCACACATGATGGCCTCAAGCCAAAAAGAATGCGGCAAAGCTTGACTTTTGACCATACATCGTGCCATTTCCATAAGTGACCTGTTTTTCCTCTCAGCAACACCATTTTGCTGAGGTGTATAAGGCACTGTACATTGGTGTTTTATCCCACGACTAGCCAGAAATGCATTGGATTCATGAGACATATACTCCCCCCCTCGATCAGAACGGAGGGTGCCCATAGTACATTTCAAGGCATTTTCAGCCATAGCCAGAAATTATTTGAAGCACATAAAAACTTCGGACTTTGCTTTAAGCGGAAATACCCATGCATGCCTGGAGTAATGATCAATGAAAGTCACAAAGTAAAGGTAATTGCCCAAGGACAAAGTTTGCATGGGCCCACAAACATCACTATGCACAACCTGCAACCTGCATGTGGCCGAACTGAACCATCCTTTGGAAACTTAGAGCGCTGCATCTTACCCAAAATACAGCCTTCACAAACATGTTTGACAGTTGCTTCAAGAGGCGGCAAAGAAGCAACCATATTAGATTTCTGCAAACGCAGCAAACTGGCAAATTCAGATGACCAAAATGTGCATGCCAAAGTTTTGCATTTGAAATAGCCCTTGAATCTGCAATTGCATTTGCAAAATTTTATCCACACTTCTCATACAAAGTGAGCTTATACAGCCCACAACACAAAAGCCCAGATGCAACAATTTCATCACCAAGACTAAGATCATGAACTGTACATCTGTCATCCACAAATTTGACAACAAGTCCAAGTCTAGCAAGTGCGGATACAGACAAGAGATTCTTCTCGATCCCAGGTACATAAAGTGCATCAACAAGAGTGAAGGAACTTTCATTTTCAGCAGTAAGCACAATCTCTCCAACTCCTTGAACCGGATAAGAGGCATTGTTGGCACAAGTGACTGAATTCCCATGAGGGACAGACTTGAGAGAGGTGAACAATTCACGATGTGAGGTAATTTGCTTTGTAGCACCATTGTCAAAATACCATACATGTGAATTTGCAGCAACTGACATGCATGCATCATGGACAGAAGGATTGTAACTGCACTTTGCACTAAAAGCCCATTGTGCATCAACATCAGCAACATAGTCTCCTTTCACAGAAGACTCAACCATGGCTACATTTATAGTGAAACCAGCATTTGCAGTGGAACCACCCTCTTTCTTGTTAGCCTCTTTGGCCTTCAACTTAGGACACGACTTGATCAAGTGATCATTAGCTTTACAATAATGACAACACATTTTGTTTTTGCCCTTATAACCAGAATTTCTAGACAAATTGTGGCCAGCAAAAGCATT
Source organism: Adiantum capillus-veneris (assembly GCF_014529385.1). NCBI lineage: Eukaryota > Viridiplantae > Streptophyta > Polypodiopsida > Polypodiales > Pteridaceae > Adiantum > Adiantum capillus-veneris. The sequence continues at coordinate 8,581,736 of NC_140938.1, forward strand.
AGGAACAAAAGTTTTGCCACTCCCAGCTGAACCATAAGAAGTGACTGTATTACTATTGCCACCCTTTCTTTGAGAAGCAATAAAAGCCTGTTCAACTGCACACTGCCTAGCCTATTTCTTTTGGAAAGTGACTCTTGCAATAGCAATGTGCATAATGCATCAAACTTGACAACTTCAATATTTCCTTGGGTCATCAGTCTCCAAATACTAGCAGAAGTCTGGAAGGAATCTGGTAAGGCATCAAGAACAGTCTGCACAAGGGAACTGTCTGAAATGACTTCACCTACAGAAATAAGTTTCTCATTGATATCCTTGACACCAGCAAGAAAAGTGTCCATATCATCTTCCTCATGCATAATCTTTGACTCCAGCTCTTTACACAACAAAGAAATTATAGCCTCATTGTGACTTGCATAAAGACCAGCCAATATGAACAAATGTGAGGAACAATGGTGCGCTTCACAAACAATGCAATCAATGAATGAGCTTGCGCATCCTTTACATCCCAACGAGATTGTTGTGCCATAGGCAAAAAAACTATAATAGCAGCAATCCTTGCAGCAAGACCTGCAACATTGCCTTCATCCTTAGAACCAGGCCGTACATCAATGCCCTGCACAGTATTCCAGACGCCCTTTGACACAAGAACATGTTGCATCATGTAAGCCCACATAGGGTAATTGTCCCCATCCAACCTGTCCTCAACAACAAACATCTTGAACACATCTGTGTTGCTGTCAGCCATGGTAAATGCTGCACCTGATGTGAAAATTGCCTGAAAAGAGGAGAAACGTTGCAGGAACAACACATGCTATATAGCACAAACTGTAGAAGACTATAAGGCACCTGTTACCAAAAAATGGCACTGACAGAAGTTTTGCACAAAATGACAAAATAGCCTGTGCAGTACTGCCTATAGTGGAAACAGAGGCCGAAATGAGCCCGAATAAAAAATCTGAGCAGACTGAGCTGTACGAGCTAACCCAAAAATTTTGTCGACCTGCGAACGCTTGCCAAAGCTCACTGAATTCGGAGAAAGTGAGCAGGTGTGTGCTGGAGCAGCTGGTGACGACTAAGCCCGGGAGGATGCAACCTGCTCTGATACCACTTGTTGGAATTAGGGTTGCAGAGAAACACACACAACTTGGAGAAGACAAAAGGAAGCTCAAGGCACACAATAGAGAGTGTGTTACTTAGTGTGGAATGGAAAGATAGATAGCCCTAGAGTGATGGGCGTATATACAATGCACGGGGGAAAAAAACCTCCTAAAGAGGGAAAAAATTTCTCGGCAGTCCTAGTGTGTTCACACACATCACTACCACATGTATATGGTAACAGTTTTCATTAGGCCTTGTTTGAGAAAGAATCGTTTTGGTGATGTTTGAAGGGTTGTATGAAAGAACCTATACCCAAAATTAATTAAAAAATCTTCTTTGTACATGTAAAAACAATGTGGTAGTAATTTAAGAACAAGAGGAACGGGTGAGTGTGGTGTGGAAAGTGGGACACTAGTATCCAAACTGATCTATATCTACAAATTGGTGGACCCGATTAGTCAGATACTTTTCACAAGACTAGTAGTTAACTCAAAATGAGTCTCATATTATATTTAGGGATTATGAACAATGGTTGAGCCTCTTCAATGTGGAGAAATAGGTGTATGGTTTGTAGATTCTAAATATGTCAATGGGATTTTTTCTTGGTGATATAGGAAATAGACCCCATTAAAATCCTTATATTTATTGACTTGGTTGTGGTGTATGACCCTTACAACCACGATCATGATGGATAGAGGACTTTCTTTCTTTTGTTGCTCATATCCTTGCTTTGTGGAATTTGAGTAAGGTGCCCTGAGTGGAGCTTGAGAATAAAGGAAGGCCATCTATCAAGTCGTCCCAATCTTCTGGGTTGGGGACCTCACAAGTATAGTAGTGATCATTTTTCCTATCAAATGCACTTGCATATTTTATAGAGGATCTATATCAAGGTGATTGGTTGCTGATTGGATGCTATTTGAGCACTTCAACAAGGTAAGAAGGGTGGGTAGATCAAGAGTTTAAAAGAATACATAGAAAAGCCTATGTATAATTTTTGAAGAATGGGTACTTGTGAAAGCATCCGAAACAAAGAAATGGGATGCCGTTGAGAGTTGTGAATGATAAGGACACTCAAAAGGACCTTATCAAAAATTTTCATGAGAGTTTTTATGCTGGACACAGAGGTGTATAGGACACCTTTACTAAAATAAAAGTGAGGTATTGGTAGAAAGGTATGTATAAAGATGTATCTCACTTTGTAAAATCTTGCAAAACTTGTCAAATGTATTCCATCATGATGGTTGCACCCTACTTACCCATTAGCCATGCATTACAAGTGGGTAGTAGATCTGGTTACAATGCCATTAGGCTTATAACAAATGAGATACATAGCACTTGCATGAGAAGACTTAACCAACCAAGTTGAAGGTCATGCTCTAAGAACAAAAGAATTGAAGAGATATGTAAGTTCCTCTTGGATGATGTAGTTAGACATTATGGTTGTGTTGGAAAAATAACAACAAACAAGGGTGAGCTGGATGCCGGCAAAGCCCGGGAATGTTTCTCTAGGGTGGACATTAAATCTGCTCTCACTACTACATACAATAGTAAAGAGAATGATAAATCAAAATGTGGACATCCTCCTATCATTAAGATTTGGCTAAGGCCTGCAAAGGTAAAGTGCAAGAGTGGCATAAGCTATTGCCTTATGCTTTATGGCTTGATTGTATAACTCATAGTTCAGCTACTAGTTATATGCCTTTTGAGTTGATGTATGATCAAACATTTGTAATACCAATTGAGATGATGCCTTTTGAGTTGATGTATGTAATATCCACATAGAATGTATTGTCTTGGGATGATGAAATGAGTAAGAAAGACCTTCTTGCTTTGCGTATACAAAAATTAGTAAGAAGGCCTCAATATATTGAGATTGCAATAGCATGATTGAAAGATACAAGGTTAAAGAATAAGGACATATTTGATAAGAGGCATAGGCTCAAACCTTAAGCTACTAAGGAAGGATATGGGATATTGGTATATGAAATTAGTCTTGATAACCAATAAAGACCATATTAGGTATTTTGGTAAAAATCTCACATTATGGGAATCTCCAAATCGACCGAATTCATGTAATTTGGGAATTTTCCACTTAAAGTGGGAAAAATTGAGGTGTGTGGCTAGTAAATAAAGTGAAAATCTCATAGGATTGTGGTGTTGATAAACACCAAAAGTCAAGAGGATGTACAACACATGGATTTGAATAATAACTATAAATTACGTAAAACAAAGGAAGATACAAAAAAGATTTTGTTTACAAATTGACTAGTATAGTCACAATAGAAGCTCCACATAATTCTACTCCACATTTGATACCATATCTGAACTTTGATCCAAGTGTGGCTGATGTGCACGAGTGAGGCCTTCTTTGGCTTTTAGAGCATGTCTTTCTGGAATCTTTATTCTAGAAAATGGTCCTTCTTTGTTGGGTCTCCAGGACCAAACAATTGCATCTATAGTTTCCCACACTTGTGGGTCCTTATAGTTGACAGCCCAATAACCCTTCCAACAATTACTGTAAGCTTGAGTATCTGTCATCCCACTTTTTCTTGCGCAAGGTGCCCAATATTGAATCAAGAGTTTTCTGTAGTTTGGTGATGTAGGCTCATTATCAATGTCAGATAAAGCCATTGCAAGCCACACTGGATAGATTTCTGTGTCACTCGGAACAAGCATAAGAAAGTCACCTTGGTGCACATCAGACATAGGGTCAAACTCTTCCCTTGGCCTATCTCGTTGAGGCCCACAAAAATGATCGTTCAACTCTTCAAGGCCTAGGAATCTTTCTGCTCCTTGTTGCAAATTCATTGTAGTGCTTTGTAGGTGAGAATATTCTTGAGTTTTTGGCCAAAACATTTCATACAAGACTCCCTCTGATATGATTGCTTTTCCAATCTCTTCAATTACCTTACTCCAATAATCTATCACGGGTCTATAATATCGCGGAATACTTGAACCATTCCCTAAATTTTTCCAAAATTTTATATAGTTCTTTAGCCCCAAAATGACTTCTTCGTGGGCCTTGACATACTCCGCCATTTGTACTAGAGGTGGATCTCCATGTGGTAACATTGGCTTGCCTTCTGTGTCTGTTTTCCAAAGGTGAATACTTCCACTCCAACTTGATACACCTACATGTGCCTTATATTGCATCATTGGTGTCTCATCCTGCATAAAGAACCTGAACTGAAGCGGTTTGGAATGTCGAACAAGTATGTCTTGTCCATCACAAAGATAGCCATCACAATATTGCTTGAAATCGGGGATCTTTGTGAGAAAAAATGGAGCTGGAGATGAAGATGAGATGTTTCGTAATGTATCCATCAAATGTGGCAAAGTATAGGTTTGTGTAACTCTCAACTTCTCTGAAAACCTACTAAACATGGCGTCTATGTCCTCATGTGTATGCCCAACCATTAAAAATCCCAGCTGGATGGTTTTGAAAACACCCCTTGCAACAAGCATTGACAAATAGGCAAATAAGTATCGATTTTTGTTTTCCCCTGCACAATTATCCAATTGTAGCAACAAGTTCTCTGGCAATCTGCGAAATGTTGACCCCAATTCCTCTTCTGCAATTTTTGACGACTGCACAATGGGCTCTTTTCCATCACTCAAGTTATGGTAGTCCAAAGCATCCCTTGAGTTCAAAGCATGTAGTAGTGAAATATTGCTCCTTGGAAGTCCATTTGTTACTAGATCACCAAGAGGATGCTTATCTATCCTCTCGAGGTTATGTAAACAATTAGCAATTGAGCCAATTGTAAGATTTGGATCAGCTGGCCACAAACCATTCAAGACAAAGTGTCCGTAATGACCTTCTCCATGTCCATGAGTGATCATGCCAATCAATGCCACCTGCAGATTATATCCTGAATCCACACCCTTGGGAACAATGCGTAATCTAGGAATGGCAGTCTTCTTTTGATCCATCTTATCATGGATTATGCATACATATTTTTGTGGTTGAGTTTCTGAATACGTGCGCCATGCATAATATAGGCTTCTGCAACTCTTTTGTTGTGCCATGTGAACTTCTCTCTCCCTCAAGAGAAGAGCTCTCTCTTCAAGAGAAGGTTTAGCTTCTAACCTTGCCTTGATTGAGCTACAAATATTGCACTTAGAGAACTCACTCGTCTTTGTTAAAGTGACATGTGGGTACTCTTTGTTCCAAATTCTACCAAAAGAAGATTGGGATAGCTTCTTCTCATAGCCCATTTGGTCAAGTGTCGTGTTGATTTCACATAAAATATCCACTTGTTTGTATGTTGATGGAATCACCAATTGAGTCTCTCTTGAGCCATCTAGCAGTGTTCTACTTCTATGTGGCATCTTCTCAGAGTTGTTTTCCACAAACTCATTTAGTAGTGCTCTTGCTAAACTAGTATGTTGAAGTCCCCTTCTCAATGTACATGTGTTCCCATGTACATATTGGCGCACACCATTTTCAAAGTTCTCCTTGTATCGATAAAATGATGTCTTTGGTATTCCATGTAGCTCATACCATGCTCTACAACAAACAATAGAGCCATTTAGCCTGAATTGGTATCGTGACTTCTCATCTTTCTGATAACATATAGAAAGAACATCATAAACATAATTAGTGCGTGATTTTTGAGACTCTCCCCAAAATTGTTGTCGTAACCTTGTCACCATATCACGATCTGCAAATTGGCAGCATTTTTGTGCACAACAATCAATGCATGATACCCTTTGAATTGATTTGTTTGAAAGGTAAAAAGTCGAAGCTGGTGCTGCTTTTGATTTTTGAGTCCTGTTCATGAAAGTGTATCGTCTCTTCCTTGACAACTGGACAACATTACTCCCATCAAGTTTTTTTCCAACATTGCCATCGTTGGATACATCCTCATATGTAGCATGCATGCCATCAACAGGAACAAAGCGTTGTAATGGGCTCCCATTCAACATTGTTGTCTGCTTGATGGGCCACTTTAGCAAAGTGATGCTACCCACTTCAACCACATCATCAATGCTTGCATTTTCTCTTTCAATACCCACACCCACACAATCAGGACCAAGTTCCTGAAAGTTGACATAATCATGTGGAAATACATATAAGATGGTCCCTTCATTCATGGTTTGCATCATTGTGTCATCTTTTAAAAGGACCCGCTGATTTCTCCAAGACTCTCGAATCATTGCTTCAAATTCTGGGCTTGTCATAGGTATTGCATCTGTAACTAGAGGATCAGAATGATCATGTTCTTCATCACCATTGTAGCTTTCGTGTGGATCAATTAAGTTCCCATTTAATACAAAAGATTGCAAAAGAAGCTTTGACCATCGAACAGCACTCCATAATGAGCCTTGGAGAGATGAAGTATCCATTGTAGGAAAAGGTAGGACCACATCCTTCAAGCATTCCTCCACTAGTATGGAGACATTTCCCAGCCCTATCTTTGTACCACCACAAGTGGAATCTGGATCTGTTCTACACACACAACCAATACCAACGATTTCATTGTCAAGTATCATATGTACTTTCTCCCCAGATTCGAAGTCCATCCTGTAAGTAAAAAGATTACATTGTTAAATCCATAGTTATAGAAAAATACTCTTCAAACAAAAAATCATGCTACAACATGAAAAAGGTTTGCATAGGTTGGACAAGTGGTGAACCTTGAGACCAAATCCTCCTTGCTATATTAATGGAAGCAAGGTTGGACAAGTGGTGGACCTTGAAACCAAAGCCTCTTTGCTATATGAGGGCATAGGTTGGACAAGTGGTGGACCTAGTTGTAATACCCACTGCCACCTATCAACTACTATAGGACTATGCTTTCCAATGTCCAAGTATCCCTTGAGTCTGTCAAGGTTGAACACGTGGTGGACCTTGAAACAAAAATCCCCTTTCTATATCAGAGCATAGCTTGGACAAGTGGTGGACCTAGTTATAATGCCCAATATCCAAGGTGAAATACCTTAGGACTTTGCTACCTTGCTTGCCAATGTTTACGTAGCCCCTCATTTCTTTAATGGAAGTAAGGTTGGACAAGTGGTGGACCTTGAAACCAAAGCCTCTTTGCTATATGAGAGCATAGGTTGGACCTAGTTTTAATACCCACTGCCACCTATCAACTACTATAGGACTATGCTTTCCAATGTCCAAGTATCCCTTGAGTCTTTCAAGGTTGAACACGTGGTGGACCTTGAAACAAAAATCCCCTTTCTATATTAGAAAGGTTGAACACATGGTGGACCTTGAAACGAAAATCCCCTTTCTTTATCAGAGCATAGCTTGGACAAGTGGTGGACCTAGTTATAATGCCCAATATCCAAGGTGAAACACCTTAGGACCTTGCTACCTTGCTTGCCAATGTTTACGTAGCCCCTCATTTCTTTAATGGAAGCAAGGTTGGACAAGTGGTGGACCTTGAAAGCAAAGCCTCTTTGCTATATGAGAGCATAGGTTGGACCTAGTTGTAATACCCACTGCCACCTATCAACTACTATAGGACTATGCTTTCCAATGTCCAAGTATCCCTTGAGTCTTGCAAGGTTGAACACGTGGTGGACCTTGAAACCAAAATCCCCTTTCTATATCAGAGCATAGCTTGGACAAGTGGTGGACCTAGTTATAAAGCCCCTCCTTTCTTTAATGGAAGAAAGGTTGGAAAAGTGGTGAATCTTGAAACCCAAACCCTTTGGCTATATATAGAGGATATCTTGGACAAGTGGTGGGCTTAGTTGTAGTATCCAATGTCCAAGGTCCAAGGTGAACTATGTAAAGACCTTACTTCCAAAAACAGAGTCGTACAAGTGGTTCTCCTTGAAACCAAAACCTCCTTAGTGTATTAGAACATAGCTTGGAGAAGTGGTGGACTTAGTTGTAATGGTGAATGTCCAAAGCAAACTATTATAGGACCTTGCTTCCCAAATCAAGTTTGGACAAGTGGTGGATCTTGAAACCAAAACCCCCTTACTCTATTAAAGCATAGCTTAGATAAGTGGTGGACCTAGCTACCATGGAAAATGTTCAATCTGAACTGCTACAAGACCTTGCTATTAAATGTCTAAGTAGAGCTAGCTTCTTTAATGGAATCAAGGTTGGGAAAGTGGTGCATCTTGAAACCAAAATCCCTTTATTGTATTAGAGCATAGCTTGGACAAGTGAGGGACTTAGTTTTAATGTGTGATGTCCAAAGAAAAGTATTACAAGACCTTGCTTTCCAATATTTGAATTGGTCAAGTGGTTAAAACTAAGTATAAAACTTTGACCATTTTCTTCTCGAATTGCCAAAAAGCTAGTTTTAGACACCCCTAAATGAAAATGGTTTAGGGTGGCCTTAAACAATGTTTTTTCAAAAACTTGAACAAAAGGGTTGCCGAAGAGTAATGACAATTTATTGTGGCTTGAAGTGCCTGAGTATGTGAAAACAAGCCTAGGTTTTCCACGAGGCAAAAGGTGACATAATAAGAACATTGGAAAGTTAGGATTGACCATGTGGCCTAAACTTTGGCAAGTGAAGTGGTTGCCAAGTTTTGTGGCACAGTGTGCACTTGGTCCTATATGTGTTGACCACTTGGCTAAATCTAGGACCATAAGGCCAAACCTTTGGCACCTTAAATATAGTATGGGACATAATCTAGAACTGCTATAGTAAATTAGTAGTATAGCTAATATGTTAATATTTGTATTATATTTAAGTATATGCTAATATAATTTATGTTCAAAATTTCACTAATGAAGAATGTTCCCATTTAGCACTCCAGATGCAGGGTCTTAGGGCAATGCCACAATGGGGTGACAAGGCAGCGCTTCCACGTGAGGTTTGGGGGTAGCGCTCTTGATGGGGATGTGGAATATAGCGCTCTCGATGGCGGGGCTTGGGAGGTTGATTTTGGGATATTGTTCTGGGCGGGGTCGAGGGGCAGCGCCCCCGCGGGGCTAGGGGCAGCGCCCAAAGATTTTTTTTTTTTTAAAAGTGAATTCCTAGTATAGAGTTACGCATGTTTTTCATATTTTCAACCATGATTTCTTTAATTTTGGCCGTGTGAATTGGTTAATTTTTTATATTGCTTTTGTTTTTTTTAATCCTATGATAAAACATGGACTTGTAGCATACGTGGCATTCTAATAAACCCTATCAAGATTAGGCACACAGAGAGCGCACGAGAAACGCACACAGAGAAAGCAGGCGAGCAACAAACACACAGAAAGCGCACACGGATCGCACACAGTTGGAGTATACGCGCGTGTAGAGGAGCAAGCTCGGCATCGTACACAACACACAGGTGGAGTGCACAGCATTGAAAGTTCGCGCACAAGATAAAGAAACAGCAGCGTACACAACGCTTTCCAGAAGGGCAGGATCGGGCAGTCTTCTCAGGAGACATTGCACACCTCACGAATAGAGAAAAAACAGGTATTTCTCTCTCTCTCACTCTCTGTCTTTCTCCATATAGAGAAGATGGTTCTCTGTAACTCTTCTTGCACACACACTCTCTCGTCAAAAGACAGAGATACATAGTTTAAAAGTATCCCCGCCCACATACACATATTCCCACACATCGTCTTCCTCTCTTCCACATACATAACCACAGTGAAATCTGTTATCTTGCTGTCTCTCTCTTGAAAATACATGCACATATTCCCACACATCGTCTTCCTCACTTCCACATACATAACCACAATGAAATCTGTTATCTTGTTGTCTCTCTCTTGAAAATACGTGCACATATTCCCATACATCGTCTTCCTCTCTTCCACATACATAAACACAGTGAAATCTGTTATCTTTCTCTCTCCTCTCTCTAAAAAACAGGTATTTATCTCTCTCTCTCTCCTATCTATCTATCTCTGTATCTTGCTATCTCTCTCTTGAAAATACATGCTCATGTATGTGTGCGTCTGTGTTATCTATGTGTATGTATGTATATTTGTGTTATTTCATTGTAATACTCATACATAATGCAGATACACAATTACACTTAATTACGATATGCACACATAGTATATATACATACATAAATATCACAAATAACTAACACATTGTAATACTAGTAAAATTGAATGGAAGACTTACTTGCGTGATCTGTTAAAGTCGATTCTTGTAGCGAGTTCTGGATGTATGATGAGCTGATTTTCCTCTAATCCATTTGTAGATATGATTGTAACTTCTGTTTCTCAAAAATAGTAGTGTTGTTTAGTGATACACCTAATGGACATAAATGGTTTAAACTAGGACATGTAGACCAAAAATACGTGTATTTCTTTGGATGAATATATACACTTTTTGGTGACCCTTACCACAAGTGGTGGACCTTGAGACCAGTGGACTATAAGGACCTCCAAACAATACGTACCTTGTACACTCAATCCTTCTTGGTATCTAGGTTGGACAAGTGGTGGACCTTGTTCAAATTCTCTAACCACTCTCTCTAACATGGTGACATAATTTAGGTGTGATAAATTCATATCTATGCAAACTAATATCAGTTTAGGCTTGTTAATTTGAATTTGTTTGAATTTATGTACAATATAATGATTTGAGGTTTGCATATTTGAATTTAGGTGGTATAATGATATCTTTTTGTGGTAAACTTGAATTTAAAATCAATTTCGCGTGGAATATTTTAAATTTAAGTAGCAAAATTTAAATTTTTATAAAAAAGTTTGAATTTTAAAATTTGGGCGGGATATTTTAAAATTTAGGCGGGATATTTAAGATTTGGGAGGGATATTTTAAATTTAGGCGGGAAGGTTTTGAATTTATAGCGAGATCTCCCTTACATAAGAGAGTATAGGTTGGACAAGTGGTGGACCTTCAAGCTAGAGCATCCATGCTACTGGACATGATAGGTAGGGAATCTAGTTGAATATTGTATGTATAATATATATGTAATAGATCTAGCTTGGACAAGTGGTGGACCTTGGAACAAAACCCCATGTAAAACATATCATGCACATTCCAAGTGGTAAAAAAAAATATCATTTAGAATATAGCCTTATAGGTTGGACAAGTGGTGGACCTTAACACCCAGATATTCTTCATATAATGACATAGAGTGGAAAACTGGTGAATCTTGAGACCAAACCATGCTACTAGCGATAATAGCTTGGACAAGTGGTGGACCTTGAAATTAAACCCCCCATCTACAAAATATCGTGGGTTTAAGGTATTTCGATGGAGCCTAGCATCTTGGAGACATCGTGCATCTTGCTTCTCTTCATGTTTCAATGGAGCCTATCTAGGACAAATGGTGGAGCATCCTTCTCTCCATGTTTCAATGGACCCTAGCTTGGACAAATGGTGGACCTTTGCTTCTCTCTATTATTCAATAGAGTTAGCTTGGACAAGTGGTGGACCTTGGAACCAAACCCCCATTTAAAACCTATCATGGTCACTCCAAGTGGTGAGAAAGAATAACCTTTAAGATATAGCCTTATAGGTTGGACAAGTGGTGGACCTTAACACCGTAATATTCTTAATATAATGACATAGAGTGAAAAAGTGGTGAATCTTGAGACAAAACCACTTATGCTACTAGCACTAATAGCTTGGACAAGTGGTGGACCTTGAACGTAAACCCCCCATGTTTCAATAGAGTTAGCTTCGACAAATGGTGGAGCATCCTTCTCTCCATGTTTCAATGGAGCCTAGCTTAGACAAGTGGTGGACCTTTGCTTCTCTCTATGATTCAATAGAGTTAGCTTGGACAAGTGGTGGACCTTGGAACCAAAGCCCCATGTAAAACCTATCATGGTCATTCCAAGTGGTAATAAAGAATAACCTTTAAGATGTAGCCTTATAGGTTGGACAAGTGGTGGGCCTTAACACGCGCATATTCTTAATATAATGACATAGAGTGGAAAAATGGTGAATCTTGAGACCAAACCACTCAGGCTACTAGCAATAATAGCTTGGACAAGTGGTGGACCTTGAATGTAAACCCCTCATCTACGAAATATCGTGGGTTTAATGTATTTCGATGGAGCCTAGCATCTTGGAGACATGGTGCAGCTTGCTTCTCGTCATGTTTCAATGGATCCTATCTTGGACAAATGGTGGAGCATCCTTCTCTCCATGTTTCAATGGACCCTAGCTTGGACAAGTGGTGGACCTTTGTTTCTCTCTATGTTTCAATAGAGTTAGCTTGGACAAGTGGTGGACCTTGGAACCAAACCCCCATGTAAAACCTATCATGGTCACTCCAAGTAATAATAAAGAATAACCTTTAAGATGTAGCCTTATAGGTTGGACAAGTGGTGGACCTTAACATGCGCAGATTCTTAATATAATGACATAGAGTGGAAAAGTGGTGAATCTTGAGACCAAACCACTCAGGCTACTAGCAATAATAGCTTGGACAAGTGGTGGACCTTGAATGTAAACCCCTCATCTACGACATATCGTGGGTTTAATGTTTTTCGATGGAGCCTAGCATCTTGGAGACATGGTGCACCTTGCTTCTCCTCATGTTTCAATGGAGCCTACCTTGGACAAATGGTGGAGCATCCTTCTCTCCATGTTTCAATGGACCCTAGCTTAGACAACGGGTGGACCTTTGCTTCTCTCTATGTTTCATTAGAGTTAGCTTGGACAAGTGGTGGACCTTGGAACCAAACCCCCATGTAAAACCTATCATGGTCACTCCAAGTAGTAAGAAAGAATAACCTTTAAGATGTAGCCTTATAGGTTGGACAAGTGGTGGACCTTAACACCCACATATTCTTAATAAAAGTAGTGAATCTTGAGACCAAACCACTCAGGCTACTAGCAATAATAGCTTGGACAAGTGGTGGACCTTGAATGTAAACCCTCATCTACGAAATATCGTGGGTTTAATGTATTTTGATGGAGCCTAGCATCTTGGAGACATGGTGCAGCTTGCTTCTCGTCATGTTTCAATGGAGCCTATCTTGGACAAATGGTGGAGCATCCTTCTCTCCATGTTTCAATGGACCCTAGCTTGGACAAGTGGTGGACCTTTGTTTCTCTCTATGTTTCAATAGAGTTAGCTTGGACAAGTGGTGGACCTTGGAACCAAACCCCCATGTAAAACCTATCATGGTCACTCCAAGTAATAATAAAGAATAACCTTTAAGATGTAGCCTTATAGGTTGGACAAGTGGTGGACCTTAACATGCGCATATTCTTAATATAATGACATAGAGTGGAAAAGTGGTGAATCTTGAGACCAAACCACTCAGGCTACTAGCAATAATAGCTTGGACAAGTGGTGGACCTTGAATGTAAACCCCTCATCTACGACATATCGTGGGTTTAATGTTTTTCAATGGAGCCTAGCATCTTGGAGACATGGTGCACCTTGCTTCTCCTCATGTTTCAATGGAGCCTACCTTGGACAAATGGTGGAGCATCCTTCTCTCCATGTTTCAATGGACCCTAGCTTAGACAAGGGTGGACCTTTGCTTCTCTCTATGTTTCAATAGAGTTAGCTTGGACAAGTGGTGGACCTTGGAACCAAACCCCATGTAAAACCTATCATGGTCACTCCAAGTAGTAAGAAAGAATAAACTTTAAGATGTAGCCTTATAGGTTGGACAAGTGGTGGACCTTAACACCCACATATTCTTAATAAAAGTGGTGAATCTTGAGACCAAACCACTCAGGCTACTAGAAAAAATAGCTTGGACAAGTGGTGGACCTTGAATGTAAACCCCTCATCTACCACATATCGTGGGTTTAATGATTTTTGATGGAGCCTAGCATCTTGGAGACATGGTGCACCTTGATTCTCCTCATGTTTCAATGGAGCCTACCTTGGACAAATGGTGGAGCATCCTTCTCGCCATGTTTCAATGGACCCTAGCTTAGACAAGGGGTGGACCTTTGCTTCTCTCTATGTTTCAATAGAGTTAGCTTGGACAAGTGGTGGACCTTGGAACCAAACCCCCATGTAAAACCTATCATGGTCACTCCAAGTAGTAAGAAAGAATAACCTTTAAGATGTATCCTTATAGTTGGGACAAGTGGTGGACCTTAACACCCACATATTCTTAATAAAAGTGGTGAATGTTGAGACCAAACCACTTAGGCTACTAGCAATAATGTATCGTGGGTTTAATGTATTTCGATGGAGCATAGCATCTTGGAGACATGGTGCAGCTTGCTTCTCTTCATGTTTCAATGGAGCCTATCTTGGACAAATGGTGGAGCATCCTTCTCTCCATGTTTCAATCGACCCTAGCTTGGACAAGTGGTGGACCTTTGTTTCTCTCTATGTTTCAATAGAGTTAGCTTGGACAAGTGGTGGACCTTGGAACCAAACCCCCATGTAAAACCTATCATGGTCACTCCAAGTGGTAATAAAGAATAACCTTTAAGATGTAGCCTTATAGGTTGGACAAGTGGTGGACCTTAACACGTGCATATTCTTAATATAATGACATAGAGTGGAAAAGTGGTGAATCTTGAGACCAAACCACTCAGGCTACTACCAATAATAGCTTGGACAAGTGTGGACCTTGAATGTAAACCCTCATCTACGACATATCGTGGGTTTAATGTTTTTGGATGGAGCCTAGCATCTTGGAGACATGGTGCACCTTGCTTCTCCTCATGTTTCAATGGAGCCTACCTTGGACAAATGGTGGAGCATCCTTCTCTCCATGTTTCAATGGACCCTAGCTTAGACAAGTGGTGGACCTTTGCTTCTCTCTATGTTTCAATAGAGTTAGCTTGGACAAGTGGTGGACCTTGGAACCAAACCCCCATGTAAAACCTATCATGGTCACTCCAAGTGGTCAGAAAGAATAACCTTTAAGATATAGCCTTATAGGTTGGACAAGTGGTGGACCTTAACACCCAAATATTCTTAATATAATGACACAGAGTGAAAAAGTGGTGAATCTTGAGACCAAACCCCTCATGCTACTAGCGTTAATAGGTTGGACAACTGGTGGACCTTGAATGTAAACCTTCCATGTTTCAATAGAGTTAGCTTCGACAAATGGTGGAGCATCCTTCTCTCCATGTTTCAATGGAGCCTAGCTTGGACAAGTGGTGGACCTTTGCTTCTCTCTATGAGAAGAATAGAGTTAGCTTGGACAAGTGGTGGACCTTGGAACCAAACCCCCATGTAAAACCTATCATGGTCACTCCAAGTGGTGAGAAAGAATAACCTTTAAGATGTACCTTATAGGTTGGACAAGTGGTGGACCTTAACACCCAGATCTTCTTATATAATGACATAGAGTGGAAAAGTGGTGAATCTTGAGACCAAACCACTCATGCTACTAGGGATAATAGCTTGGACAAGTGGTGGACCTTGAATGTTAAACCCCTCATGTAAACAATATCGTGGGTTTAAGGTATTTCAATGGAGCCTAAATCTTGGAGACATGGTGCAACTTGCTTCTTTTCATGTTTCAATGGAGCCTATCTTGGACAAATGGTGGAGCATCCTTCTCTCCATGTTTCAATGGACCCTAGCTTGGACAAGTGGTGGACCTTTGCTTCTCTCTATGTTTCAATAGAGTTAGCTTGGACAAGTGGTGGACCTTGGAACCAAACCCCCATGTAAAACCTATCATGGTCACTCCAAGTAGTGAGAAAGAATACCCTTTAAGATCTAGCCTTATAGGTTGGACAAGTGGTCGACCTTAAACCTAGATCTTCTTAATATAATGACATAGAGTGGAAAAGTGGTGAATCTTGAGACCAAACCACTCATGCTACTAGAATAATAGCTTGGACAAGTGGTGGACCTTGAATGTAAACCCCCCATCTACGAAATATCGTGGGTTTAAGGTATTTCAATGGAGCCTAGCATCTTGGAGACATGGTGCAGCTTGCTTCTCTTCATGTTTCAATGGAGCCTATCTTGGACAAATGGTGGAGCATCCTTCTCTCCATGTTTCAATGGACCCTAGCTTGGACAAGTGGTGGACCTTTGCTTCTCTCTATGTTTCAATAGAGTTAGCTTGGACAAGTGGTGGACCTTGGAACCAAACCCCCATGTAAAACCTATCATGGTAACTCCAAGTAGTGAGAAAGAATAACCTTTAAGATATAGCCTTATAGGTTGGACAAGTGGTGAACCTTAACACCCAGATATTCTAATAGAATGACATAGAGTGGAAAAATGGTGAATCTTGAGACCAAACCACTCATGCTACTAGAGATAATAGGTTGGACAAGTGGTGGACCTTGAATGTAAACCCCCCATGTACAAAATATCATGGGTTTGAGGTATTTCAATGGAGCCTAGCATCTTGGAGACATGGTGTAGCTTCCTTCTCTTCATGTTTCAATGGAGTGTATCTTGGACAAATGGTGGAGCATCCTTCTCTCCATGTTTCAATGGAGTGTATCTTGGACAAATGGTGGAGCATCCTTCTCTCCATGTTTCAATGGACCCTAGCTTGGACAAGAGGTGGACCTTTGATTCTCTCTATGTTTCAATAGAGTTAGCTTGGACAAGTGGTGGACCTTGAAACAAAACCCCCATGTAAAACCTATGTTGGTCACTCCAAGTGGTGAGAAAGAATAACCCTTAAGATGTAGCCTTATAGGTTGGACAAGTGGTGGACCTTAACACCCAAATATTCTTAATATAATGACATAGAGTGAAAAAGTGGTGAATCTTGAGACCAAACCACTCATGCTACTAGCGTAATAGGTTGGACAAGTGGTGGACCTTGAATGTAAACCCCCCATGTTTCAATAGAGTTAGCTTCGACAAATGGTGGAGGATCCTTCTCTCCATGTTTCAATGGAGCCTAGCTTGGACAAGTGGTGGACCTTTGTTTCTCTCTATGTTTCAATAGAGTTAGCTTGGACAAGTGGTGGACCTTGGAACCAAACCCCCATGTAAAACCTATCATGGACATTTCCAAGTGGTGAGAAAGAATACCTTTAAGATATAGCCTTATAGGTTGGACAAGTGGTGGACCTTAACACCCAGATATTCTTAATATAATGACATAGAGTGGAAAAGTGGTGAATCTTGAGACCAAACCACTCATGCTACTAGAGATAATAGCTTGGACAAGTGGTGGACCTTGAATGTAAACCCCCATGTACAAAATATCGTGGGTTTAAGGTATTTCGATGGAGCCTAGCATCTTGGAGACATGGTGCAGCTTGCTTCTCTTCATGTTTCAATGGAGCCTATCTTGGACAAATGGTGGAGCATCCTTCTCTCCATGTTTCAATGGACCCTAGCTTGGACAAGTGGTGGACCTTTGTTTCTCTCTATGTTTCAATAGAGTTAGCTTGGACAAGTGGTGGACCTTGGAACCAAACCCCATGTAAAACCTATCATGGTCACTCCAAGTGGTAATAAAGAATAACCTTTAAGATGTAGCCTTATAGGTTGGACAAGTGGTGGACCTTAACACGCGCATATTCTTAATATAATGACATAGAGTGGAAAAGTGGTGAATCTTGAGACCAAACCACTCAGGCTACTAGCAATAATAGCTTGGACAAGTGTGGACCTTGAATGTAAACCCCTCATCTACGACAATATCGTGGGTTTAATGTTTTTGGATGGACCCTAGCATCTTGGAGACATGGTGCACCTTGCTTCTCCTCATGTTTCAATGGAGCCTACCTTGGACAAATGGTGGAGCATCCTTCTCTCCATGTTTCAATGGACCCTAGCTTAGACAAGGGGTGGACCTTTGCTTCTCTCTATGTTTCAATAGAGTTAGCTTGGACAAGTGGTGGACCTTGGAACCAAACCCCCATGTAAAACCTATCATGGTCACTCCAAGTAGTAAGAAAGAATAACCTTTAAGATGTAGCCTTATAGGTTGGACAAGTGGTGGACCTTAACACCCACATATTCTTAATAAAAAGTGGTGAATCTTGAGACCAAACCACTCAGGCTACTAGCAATAATAGCTTGGACAAGTGGTGGACCTTGAATGTAAACCCCTCATCTACGAAATATCGTGGGTTTAATGTATTTCGATGGAGCCTAGCATCTTGGAGACATGGTGCAACTTGCTTCTCGTCATGTTTCAATGGAGCCTATCTTGGACAAATGGTGGAGCATCCTTCTCTCCATGTTTCAATGGACCCTAGCTTGGACAAGTGGTGGACCTTTGTTTCTCTCTATGTTTCAATAGAGTTAGCTTGGACAAGTGGTGGACCTTGGAACCAAACCCCCATGTAAAACCTATCATGGTCACTCCAAGTGGTAATAAAGAATAACCTTTAAGATGTAGCCTTATAGGTTGGACAAGTGGTGGACCTTAACACCCACATATTCTTAATAAAAGTGGTGAATCTTGAGACCAAACCACTCAGGCTACTAGCAATAATGTATCGTGGGTTTAATGTATTTCGATGGAGCCTAGCATCTTGGAGACATGGTGCACCTTGCTTCTCCTCATGTTTCAATGGAGCCTACCTTGGACAAATGGTGGAGCATCCTTCTCTCCATGTTTCAATGGACCCTAGCTTAGACAAGGGGTGGACCTTTGCTTCTCTCTATGTTTCAATAGAGTTAGCTTGGACAAGTGGTGGACCTTGGAACCAAACCCCCATGTAAAACCTATCATGGTCACTCCAAGTGTAAGAAAGAATAACCTTTAAGATGTAGCCTTATAGGTTGGACAAGTGGTGGACCTTAACACCCACATATTCTTAATAAAAGTGGTGAATCTTGAGACCAAACCACTCAGGCTACTAGCAATAATAGCTTGGACAAGTGGTGGACCTTGAATGTAAACCCCTCATCTACGAAATATCGTGGGTTTAATGTATTTCGATGGAGCCTAGCATCTTGGAGACATGGTGCAGCTTGCTTCTCGTCATGTTTCAATGGAGCTATCTTGGACAAATGGTGGAGCATCCTTCTCTCCATGTTTCAATGGACCCTAGCTTGGACAAGTGGTGGACCTTTGTTTCTCTCTATGTTTCAATAGAGTTAGCTTGGACAAGTGGTGGACCTTGGAACCAAACCCCCATGTAAAACCTATCATGGTCACTCCAAGTGGTAATAAAGAATAACCTTTAAGATGTAGCCTTATAGGTTGGACAAGTGGTGGACCTTAACACGCGCATATTCTTAATATAATGACATAGAGTGGAAAAGTGGTGAATCTTGAGACCAAACCACTCAGGCTACTACCAATAATAGCTTGGACAAGTGTTGGACCTTGAATGTAAACCCCTCATCTATGACATATCGTGGGTTTAATGTTTTTCGATGGAGCTTAGCATCTTGGAGACATGGTGCACCTTGATTCTCCTCATGTTTCAATGGAGCTTACCTTGGACAAATGGTGGAGCATCCTTCTCTCCATGTTTCAATGGACCCTAGCTTAGGCAAGGGGTGGACCTTTGCTTCTCTCTATGTTTCAATAGAGTTAGCTTGGACAAGTGGTGGACCTTGGAACCAAACCCCCATGTAAAACCTATCATGGTCACTCCAAGTAGTAAGAAAGAATAACCTTTAAGATGTAGCCTTATAGGTGGTACAAGTGGTGGACCTTAACACCCACATATTCTTAATAAAAGTGGTGAATCTTGAGACCACACCACTCAGGCTACTAGCAATAATAGCTAGGGATAACCATTAAGATATAGTCTTTCAAGGGGTGAGAAAGAATAACCATTAACATATAGTCTTATAGGTTGGACAAGTGGTGGACCTTAACACCCAAATATTCTTAATATAATGATAGAGAGTGGAAAAGTGTGAATCTTTGAGAGCAAACCACTCATGCTACTAGCGATAATAGGTTGGACAAATTGTTGATCTTGAATGTAAACTCCCCATGTACAAATAAGTGGGTTTAAGGTATTTCGATGGAGGCTAGCATCTTGGAGATATGGTGCAGCTTGCTTCTCTTCATGTTTCAATGGAGTCTATCTTGGACAAATGGTGGAGCATCCTTCTCTCCATGTTTCAATAGACCCTAGCTTAGACAAGTGGTGGACCTTTGCTTCTCTCTATGTTTCAATAGAGTTAGCTTGGACAAGTGGTGGACCTTGGAACCAAACCCCCATGTAAAACCTTTCATGGTCACTCCAAGTGGTCAGAAAGAATAACCATTAAGATATAGTCTTATAGGTTGGACAAGTGGTGGACCTTAATACCCAAATATTCTTAATATAATGACACAGAGTGAAAAAGTGGTGAATCTTGAGACCAAAACCCTCATGCTACTAGCGTTAATAGGTTGGACAACTGGTGGACCTTGAATGTAAACCTTCCATGTTTCAATAGAGTTAGCTTCGACAAATGTGGAGCATCCTTTCTCTCCATGTTTCAATGGAGCCTAGCTTGGACAAGTGGTGGACTTTTGCTTCTCTCTATGAGAAGAATAAAGTTAGCTTGGATAAGGGGTGGACCTTGGAACCAAACCCCTATGTAAAACATATCATGGACATTTCAAGTGGTGAGAAAGAATACCTTTAAGATATACCCTTATAGGTTGGACAAGTGGTCGACCTTAACACCTAGATCTTCTTTATATAATGACATAGAGTGGAAAAGTGGTGAATCTTGAGACCAAACCACTCATGCTACTAGGGATAATAGCTTGGAAAAGTGACTGGCCTTGACGTTAAACCCCACATGTAAACAATCGTGGGTTTAAGGTATTTCAATGGATCCTAGAATCTTGGAGACATGGTGCAACTTGCTTCTTTTCATGTTTCAATGAAGCCTATCTTCCACCAATGGGGGATCATCCTTCTCTAAATGTCTCAGTGGAGCCTAGCTTGGACAAGTGGTGGACCTTTGCTTCTCTCTATGTTTCCATAGAGTTAGCTTGGACAAGTGGTGGACCTTGAAACCAAACCCCCATGTAAAACATATCATGGTCATTCCAAGTGGTGAGAAATAATACCCTTTAAGATCTAGCCTTATAGGTTGGACAAGTGGTCGACCTTAAAACCTAGATCTTCTTAATATAACGACATAGAGTGGGAAAAGTGGTAAATCTTGAGACCAACCACTCATGCTACTAAGAATAATAGGTTGGACAAGTGGTGGACCTTGAATGTAAACCCCCCATGTACGAAATATCATGGGTTTAAGGTATTTCAATGGAGCCTAGCATCTTGGAGACATGGTGCAGATTGCTTCCCTTCATGTTTCAATGGAGCCTATCTTGGACAAATGGTGGAGCATCCTTCTCTCCATGTTTCAATGGAGCCTAGCTTGGACAAGTGGTGGACCTTTGCTTCTCTCTATGTTTCAATAGAGTTAGCTTGGACAAGTGGTGGGCCTTGGAACCAAACTCCCATGTAAAACCTATCTTGGTAACTCCAAGTGGTGAGAAAGAATAAAGTTTAAGATATAGCCTTATAGGTTGGACAAGTGGTGGACCTTAGCACCCAGATATTCTTAATAGAATGACATAGAGTGGAAAAATGTGTGAATCTTGAGACCAAACCACTCATGCTACTAGAGATAATAGGTTGGACAAGTGGTGGACCTTGAATGTAAACCCCCCATGTTCAAAATATCATGGGTTTGGGAGGTATTTCAATGGAGCCTAGCATCTTTTGGTGAATGTTGAGCTTGCTTCTCTTCATGTTTTCATGTATTTCGATGAGCCTGTATCTTGGACAAATGGTGGAGCATCCTTCTCTCCATGTTTCAATGGACCCTAGCTTGGACAAGTGGTGGACCTTTGCTTCTCTCTATGTTTCAATGAGTTAGCTTGGACAAGTGGTGGACCTTGAAAAAACCCATGTAAAACCTATGCTGGTCACTCCAAGTGGTGAGAAAGAATAACCCTTAAGATATAGCCTTATAGGTTGGACAAGTGGTGGACCTTAACACCCAAATATTCTTAATATAATGACATAGAGTGAAAAAGTGGTGAATCTTGAGACCAAACCACTCATGCTACTAGCGTTAATAGGTTGGACAAGTGGTGGACCTTGAATGTAAACCCCCCATGTTTCAATAGAGTTAGCTTCGACAAATGGTAAGGATCCTTCTCTCCATGTTTCAATGGAGCCTAGCTTGGACAAGTGGTGGACCTTTGTTTCTCTCTATGTTTCAATAGAGTTAGCTTGGACAAGTGGTGGACCTTGGAGCCAAACCCCCATGTAAAACATATCATGGACATTTCAAGTGGTGAGAGAAAGAATACCCTTTAAGATATACCCTTATAGGTTGGACAAGTGGTCGACCTTAACACCCAGATCTTCTTAACGTAATGACATAGAGTGGAAAAGTGGTGAATCTTGAGACCAAACCACTCATGCTACTAGAGATAATAGGTTGGACAAGTGGTGGACCTTGAATGTAAACTCCCATGTACAAAATATCGTGGGTTTAAGGTATTTCAATGGATCTTAGCATCTTGGAGACATGGTGCAGCTTGCTTCTCTTCATGTTTCAATGGAGCCTATCTTGGACAAATGGTGGAGCATCCTTCTCTCCATGTTTCAATGGACCCTAGCTTAGACAAGTGGTGGACCTTTGCTTCTCTCTATGTTTCAATAGAGTTAGCTTGGACAAGTGGTGGGAACTTGGAACCAAACCCCCATGTAAAACCTATCATGGTCATTCCAAGTGGTGAGAAAGAATACCCTTTAAGATATAGCCTTATAGGTTGGACAA
Source organism: Adiantum capillus-veneris (assembly GCF_014529385.1). NCBI lineage: Eukaryota > Viridiplantae > Streptophyta > Polypodiopsida > Polypodiales > Pteridaceae > Adiantum > Adiantum capillus-veneris. Next base: position 8,604,362 of record NC_140938.1, read on the forward strand.
GTGGTGGACCTTAACACCCAGATCTTCTTAATATAATGACATAGAGTGGAAAAGTGGTGAATCTTGACATCAAACCACTCATGCTACTAGTGATAATAGGTTGGACAAGTGGTGGACTTGAATGTAAACCCCCCATGTACGAAATATCATGGGTTTAAGATATTTCAATGGAGCCTAGCATTTTGGAGACATGGTGCAGCTTGCTTCTCTTCATGTTTCAATCAAACCTGGCTTGGACAAATGGTGGAGCATCCTTCTCTCCATGTTTCAATGGAGCCTAGCTTGGACAAGTGGTGGACCTTTGATTCTCTCTATGTTTCAATAGAGTTAGCTTGGACAAGTGGTGGACCTTGGAACCATACCCCTATGTAAAACCCATCATGTGCATTCCAAGTGGTGGTAAATAATACCATTTAAGATATTGCCTTATAGGTTGGACAAGTGGTGGACTTAACACCAGATCTTCTTAATATAATGACATAGAGTGGAAAAGTGGTGAATCTTGAGACCAAACCACTCATGCTACTAGGGATAATAGGTTGGACAAGTGGTGGACCTTGAATTTAAACCCCACATATACAAAATATCATGGGTTTAAGGTATTTCAATGGAGCCTAGCATCTCAAAGACATGGTGCATCTTGCTTCTCTTCATGTTTCAATGGAGCCTATTTTGGACAAATGGTGGAGCATCCTTCTCTCCATGTTTCAATGGACCCTAGATTGGACAAGTGGTGGACCTTTGCTTCTCTCTATGTTTCAATATAGTTAGCCTATATTAGACAATTAGTAGACCTCGAATCTCTCCATGTTGTCTAGAGCTGAGCTTGGACAAGTGGTGGACCTTACTTCTCCCTTCCCTTAGTTTACTAGCTTAAATGATCACTATGTATACTTGCTTAGATCTAGCTTGAACAAGTGGTGGAACTTGTATTCACACAAACTTAATCCATTACAAAAAAGTATATGTTAAAATAACATTTGGTTTTTTTTTGTTTCAGGAAAGATGGCTCCAAAAAAACAGGTTGCAAGGGTTGCTGTCTCAGTTGACTATACTTGCAATGATCTTAGGAAATGGTATTTGGACATACATGGTATAGAGGGTGCACAATTTCATAAGGTGCATCTATTTATTGCCAAAAAGGAGAATGACAGCTTGTTTGAAGATGTTGGACAAGTTGTGGAAGCATCTGTCTCTGTAGTTGATAGTCATCCAGAGGTGGAATGCATTGACATTCTAGTTCCAATGAATCTAGAATTTCAACTATCTCCAGGAGCATATGCATTGGAGCGCATGTCTAGAAACAAAGAAGAGACAATGTTTTCTCGAGGATGGAAGTTTGCAGAATCAAATCCAAATATCACAGCAGATCAACTTCAAAGCTCCATCATTGCCACACTACAACGAAAAAAGGTGAAAGCTTCACGACCACCATCCACAAAGAAGCAAGCAAAAGTGCAGAAAGTAGAAGCTAAGCGAACTAGTTCCATTTTGGATGTAGACAAGGCATCTTTGGCATCCTCATCAACAGAGGGTTCAATGTCAAAGATGAGAATTGTGGATCCAGATGTTTTAGAAGCTGAGGCCATGAAAGGACAAGAAAAAGATACAGGTGGAATGAATAAGTACATAAATTATTTTCCTTTCCAATATAGGGAATTTGATATCCCTATTCAAAATTGTTGGCTTGCTCCTGATCACTATAATGCACGTATTATGGATAAAAAACACGCTGAAAGTGTGTTATTTGGATTTTCACGGAGTACGACCAAGCCTGCAGCATGTGCATATTTGATGCCTGTTCGAAATGCAAAATCAAAGAAGGGGACTCCTTTGGCAGTAGAAGAGGTAGAGGAGCAAAAAATTAAAGATTATCATTATTGGATTCTTGATGGGCAGCATTCAATCTATGCTGCAAAAGTTTTGCTTCACAATGAACAAAACAACAAAGAGATCTTTGAAAGACTGATTAGCGTGTATAAATTTAGAAAGGCTCGCATTGTTGTGAATGCTCCTCCATTTGTTGCAACTGCTATATCTGCCATTGCAAATGAGGAGGCTCAGGCATTGTATGTCAAGCAACCTTACAGCCAAATATTGAGACATTTACGGAGTCAATGGATCTTCTCAGGACGACCACCAAAGGCAGCAAGTGGAATTGCAGAGGGACATGCATCTCGTGCCGGATGGGATGTAAGTTATTTTCTTTGTCTTTTTGATAGTGTTTAATTAACAAATCTTGCTCAATAGTTTAATTATTTCTCTATTTCTTTTTAGGCTTTTCTTCGATTGGCAAGAATGAGTGCAGCAGCAAGTTGGATTGCTAAACAGGCACACATGGTCACGTACTCTGATTTAGTTTATGATTGCTGGATAGAAATCATTGAAAATCTAGAAGAGGAGAATAAGAAACCCCCAACAACTGTATTTAGATACCTTTGTGGCCTTGAGGAATCAGAGGTAAAGACTATTCAAGAAGAGATTAGAGATGAGAAGATTTTACTGTCAAAGAGTGCAAAGGATGGTGATGCAAATGACATGTATGATCGAATCAAGCAGTTGAAGCAAGACAAATTGATTCAAGATGCACTTCTTGAAGGCTTCAACAATTTGAATGAGTCTTCACCATGTAAAGACTGGGAGGAGGTGGTCAAAATGTATAACATCAATGATGTTGTTTATAAAACAATTTTAATGCTATGCGAGGAATGGATCAAATCTAGTTTGACGCGTGGAAAAAAGAAAATGGCTTTTCCAGATGGAGCAATAAAATACATGCAATGGGCAATTCACCTTCAAAAGCAGAAAACTGAGCCTAGAGATTTGCCATGGTCAATCTATGTGGTGAGCCTACAAATGGAAGGCAATCTCTACTTGATGCGCCACTTCAATAATAAAGTGCCTATTGGCTTATGTGTTTTAGATATGACAAAAAACGTTGGAGGCAATTTGAAGTGGAGTGAGGAGACATTTAACAATGCTTTGAATGGGATCTTGGCTATTGCTGGAGGGTCAACAGATCCTGGATTTTCTTTCTTGCATTTGTGGATTTCACTAACTTCACAAAATTGCAATGTGCCTTTGACGCCATGGGAGATAATCTGAGCTACCATTGTTGTGGTGCATTGAATCACTTTCCATCAGCTCCTTGCAAAGGAGCAATTCAATTCCTAACAGTTATTGCCTTCTTGGGACAAGGCAATGCATTTGAAGACCTGAGAAGAAGATTAGAGGAACATCCCATCCCAATTGATTGTTCTCTTCTTCAAGTAGCAGATAACGATATGTCAGATTTTCAATATTTGGAGGCCAAAAAAAGAGCTTTGGTCAAGCACTACATTCGTACATATTGTTTTGAAGACCGCAAGCTTGTTGATGTTTTTGGTGATGGCTCCTTGGTTGCACAAGAAGGAATACAACAGAAAAAAGAAGTTATCTGCTTAATTGATAGTGTGGAGGAGGCAAAAAGCGTGGAGACCATGCTACTAGACTTTGTTAAGTCTCATGAAGATATAGAAAAATGGGCTGGACTTCAACAATCCACTTCGCAATCAGGCGACATTGTGCCTGTTACAGAGGAGTGCTCTCCACAAAGAGAAGAAGAACAACAACAACACCATCCTCTGTCAATGGAGGACATTTTGGAAATGGAGACACGTATGTTTTGAGTTTCTTGTGCATGTTAGTGTTTCTTGTTACTGATTTGATACTCTTAATGTTAGATTTTGCTTTATATAGTATTGATTGAGTTTGTATTTTGTATCTCAAGCATTCAAGGTTTGAATGTAAATAGTAAATTACTTGAGTTTTTGAATGGTGGATCTGTAGACTAAAACCATAACATTTAATACTCACAAAGACTTAATTACTTAAGAGCTTGAACTCAATAAGTTTTGGACCTTTTATCAATACCCCCTTGATATGATACATTAGATCGTAGCATGGTTAAATGGTGATGCTTCATAAATTGAACCTAGCTTAGACAGGTGCTGGAGCCTAAATTTAAACTAACCTTGCTAGAAGGGAGCTTATGTTTGGACTTTGAGAACTAGCATAAGTAATCAATTAGAGCATAGATTAGACATGTGGTGGTGGCCGGCCTTAGAGAACAAAATCTTAATGAGCTTGGAAAGGTATTTAAGTACTGCAATTTACTTAGTTTTAGTACTCATTAAATGCATAGCTTGACAAAAGGTGGACCTTACATGGATCCTAATTTCAAGTGGTGGACCTTTGATTCTCTCTATGTTTCAATGGTTAGCTTGGACAAGTGGTGGACCTTGAAAAAAACCCCCATGTAAAACCTATGCTGGTCACTCCAAGTGGTGAGAAAGAACAACCCTTAAGATATAGCCTTATAGGTTGGACAAGTGGTGGACCTTAACACCCAAATATTCTTAATATAATGACATAGAGTGAAAAAGTGGTGAATCTTGAGACCAAACCACTCATGCTACTAGCGTTAATAGGTTGGACAAGTGGTGGACCTTGAATGTAAACCCCCCATGTTTCAATAGAGGTAGAGGATCCTTCTCTCCATGTTTCAATGGAGCCTAGCTTGGACAAGTGGTGGACCTTTGTTTCTCTCTATGTTTCAATAGAGTTAGCTTGGACAAGTGGTGGACCTTGGAGCCAAACCCCCATGTAAAACATATCATGGACATTTCAAGTGGTGAGAAACAATACCCTTTAAGATATACCCTTATAGGTTGGACAAGTGGTCGACCTTAACACCCAGATCTTCTTAACGTAATGACATAGAGTGGAAAAGTGGTGAATCTTGAGACCAAACCACTCATGCTACTAGAGATAATAGGTTGGACAAGTGGTGGACCTTGAATGTAAACTCCCCATGTACAAAATATCATGGGTTTAAGGTATTTCAATGGATCTTAGCATCTTGGAGACATGGTGCAGCTTGCTTCTCTTCATGTTTCAATGGAGCCTATCTTGGACAAATGGTGGAGCATCCTTCTCTCCATGTTTCAATGGACCCTAGCTTGGACAAGTGGTGGACCTTTGCTTCTCTCTATGTTTCAATAGAGTTAGCTTGGACAAGTGGTGGAACTTGGAACCAAACCCCCATGTAAAACCTATCATGGTCATTCCAAGTGGTGAGAAAGAATACCCTTTAAGATATAGCCTTATAGGTTGGACAAGTGGTGGACCTTAACACCCAGATCTTCTTAATATAATGACATAGAGTAGAAAAGTGGTGAATCTTGACATCAAACCACTCATGCTACTAGTGATAATAGGTTGGACAAGTGGTGGACCTTGAATGTAAACCCCCCATGTACGAAATATCATGGGTTTAAGATATTTCAATGGAGCCTAGCATTTTGGAGACATGGTGCAGCTTGCTTCTCTTCATGTTTCAATCAAACCTGGCTTGGACAAATGGTGGAGCATCCTTCTCTCCATGTTTCAATGGAGCCTAGCTTGGACAAGTGGTGGACCTTTGATTCTCTCTATGTTTCAATAGAGTTAGCTTGGACAAGTGGTGGACCTTGGAACCATACCCCTATGTAAAACCCATCATGTGCATTTCAAGTGGTGGTAAATAATACCATTTAAGATATTGCCTTATAGGTTGGACAAGTGGTGGACCTTAACACCCAGATCTTCTTAATATAATGACATAGAGTGGAAAAGTGGTGAATCTTGAGACCAAACCACTCATGCTACTAGGGATAATAGGTTGGACAAGTGGTGGACCTTGAATTTAAACCCCACATATACAAAATATCATGGGTTTAAGGTATTTCAATGGAGCCTAGCATCTCAAAGACATGGTGCATCTTGCTTCTCTTCATGTTTCAATGGAGCCTATTTTGGACAAATGGTGGAGCATCCTTCTCTCCATGTTTCAATGGACCCTAGATTGGACAAGTGGTGGACCTTTGCTTCTCTCTATGTTTCAATATAGTTAGCCTATATTAGACAATTAGTAGACCTCGAATCTCTCCATGTTGTCTAGAGCTGAGCTTGGACAAGTGGTGGACCTTACTTCTCCCTTCCCTTAGTTTACTAGCTTAAATGATCACTATGTATACTTGCTTAGATCTAGCTTGAACAAGTGGTGGAACTTGTATTCACACAAACTTAATCCATTACAAAAAAGTATATGTTAAAATAACATTTGGTTTTTTTTGTTTCAGGAAAGATGGCTCCAAAAAAACAGGTTGCAAGGGTTGCTGTCTCAGTTGACTATACTTGCAATGATCTTAGGAAATGGTATTTGGACATACATGGTATAGAGGGTGCACAATTTCATAAGGTGCATCTATTTATTGCCAAAAAGAGAATGACAGCTTGTTTGAAGATGTTGGACAAGTTGTGGAAGCATCTGTCTCTGTAGTTGATAGTCATCCAGAGGTGGAATGCACCATTGACATTCTAGTTCCAATGAATCTAGAATTTCAACTATCTCTAGGAGCATATGCATTGGAGCGCATGTCTAGAAACAAAGAAGAGACAATGTTTTCTCGAGGATGAAAGTTTGCAGAATCAAATCCAAATATACAGCAGATCAACTTCAAAGCTCCATCATTGCCACACTACAACGAAAAAGGTGAAAGCTTCACGACCACCATCCACAAAGAAAGAAGCAAAAGTGCAGAAAGTAGAAGCTAAGCGAACTAGTTCCATTTTGGATGTAGACAAGGCATCTTTGGCATCCTCATCAACAAGAGGGTTCAATGTCAAAGATGAGATTGTGGATCCAGATGTTTTAGAAGCCGAGGCCATGAAGGAAAGAAGAAAAAGATACAGGTGGAATGAATAAGTACATAAATTATTTTCCTTTCCAATATAGGGAATTTGATATCCCTATTCAAAATTGTTGGCTTGCTCCTGATCACTATAATGCACGTATTATGGATAAAAAAACACGCTGAAAGTGTGTTATTTGGATTTTCACGGAGTACGACCAAGCCTGCAGCATGTGCAATTTGATGCCTGTTCGAAATGCAAAATCAAAGAAGGGGACTCCTTTGGCAGTAGAAGAGGTAGAGGAGCAAAAAATTAAAGATTATCATTATTGGATTCTTGATGGGCAGCATTCAATCTATGCTGCAAAAGTTTTGCTTCACAATGAACAAAACAACAAAGAGATCTTTGAAAGACTGATTAGCGTGTATAAATTTAGAAAGGCTCGCATTGTTGTGAATGCTCCTCCATTTGTTGCTGCAACTGCTATATCTGCCATTGCAAATGAGGAGGCTCAGGCATTGTATGTCAAGCAACCTAACAGCCAAATTATTGAGACATTTACGGAGTCAATGGATCTTCTCAGGACGACCACCAAAGGCAGCAAGTGGAATTGCAGAGGGACATGCATCTCATGCCGGATGGGATGTAAGTTATTTTCTTTGTCTTTTTGATAGTGTTTAATTAACAAATCTTGCTCAATAGTTTAATTATTTCTCTATTTCTTTTTAGGCTTTTCTTCGATTGGCAAGATTGAGTGCAGCAGCAAGTTGGATTGCTAAAACAGGCACACATGGTCACGTACTACTGATTAGTTTATGATTGCTGGATAGAAATCATTGAAAATCTAGAAGAGGAGAATAAGAAACCCCAACAACTGTATTTAGATACCTTTGTGGCCTTGAGGAATCAGAGGTAAAAGACTTTCAAGAAGAGATTAGAGATGAGAAGATTTTACTGTCAAAGAGTGCAAAGGACGGTGATGCAACTGACATGTATGATCGAATCAAGCAGTTGAAGCAAGACAAATTGATTCAAGATGCACTTCTTGAAGGCTTCAACAATTTGAATGAGTCTTCACCATGTAAAGACTGGGAGGAGGTGGTCAAATTGTATAAGATCAATGATGTTGTTTATAAAACAATTTTAATGCTATGCGAGGAATGGATCAGATCTAGTTTGACGCGTGGAACAAAGAAAATGGCTTTTCCAGATGGAGCAATAAAATACATGCAATGGGCAATTCACCTTCAAAAGGAGAAAACTGAGCCTAGAGATTTGCCATGGTTAATCTATGTGGTGAGCCTACAAATGGAAGGCAATCTCTACTTGATGCGCCACTTCAATAATAAAGTGCCTATTGGCTTATGTGTTTTAGATATGACAAAAAACGTTGGAGGCAATTTGAAGTGGAGTGAGGAGACATTTAACAATGCTTTGAATGGGATCTTGGCTATTGCTGGAGGGTCAACAGATCCTGGATTTGTCTTTCTTGCATTTGTGGATTTCACTAACTTCACAAAATTGTAATGTGCCTTTCACGCCATGGGAGATAATCTGAGCTACCATTGTTGTGGTGCATTGCATCACTTTCCATCAGCTCCTTGCAAAGGAGCAATTCAATTCCTAACAGTTATTGCCTTCTTGGGACAAGGCAATGCATTTGAAGACCTGAGAAGAAGATCAGAGGAACATCCCATGCCAATTGATTGTTCTCTTCTTCAAGTAGCAGATAACGATATGTCAGATTTGCAATATTTGGAGGCCAAAAAAAGAGCTTTGGTCAAGCACTACATTCGTACATATTGTTTTGAAGACAGCAAGCTTGTTGATGTTTTTGGTGATGGCTCCTTGGTTGCACAAGAAGGAATACAACAGAAAAAAGAAGTTATCTGCTTAATTGATAGTGTGGAGGAGGCAAAAAGCATGGAGACCATGCTGCTAGACTTTGTTAAGTCTCATGAAGATATAGAAAAATGGACTGGACTTCAACAATCCACTTCGCAATCAGGCGACATTGTGCCTGTTACAGAGGAGTGCTCACCACAAAGAGAAGAAGAACAACAACAATACCATCCTCTGTCAATGGAGGAATTTTTGGAAATGGAGACACGTATGTTTTGAGTTTCTTGTGCATGTTAGTGTTTCTTGTTATTGATTTGATACTCTTAATGTTAGATTTTGCTTTATATAGTATTGATTGAGTTTGTATTTTTTATCTCAAGCATTCAAGGTTTGAATGTAAATAGTAACTATAACATTTAATACTCACAAAGACTTAATTACTTAAGAGCTTGAACTCAATAAGTTTTGGACCTTTTATCAATACCCCCTTGATATGATACATTAGATCGTAGCATGGTTAAATGGTGATGCTTCATAAATTGAACCTAGCTTAGACAGGTGCTGGAGCCTAAATTTAAACTAACCTTGCTAGAAGGGAGCTTATGTTTGGACTTTGAGAACTAGCATAAGTAATCAATTAGAGCATAGATTAGACATGTGGTGGTGGCCGGCCTTAGAGACCAAAATCTTAATGAGCTTGGAAAGGTATTTAAGTACTGCAATTTACTTAGTTTTAGTACTCATTAAATGCATAGCTTGACAAAAGGTGGACCTTACATGGATCCTAATTTCAAGAGGTTTTGTAGACCTTCAAAACAAGCTCATATAGCTTGGACATGTGGTAGACCTTGCATGAAGACTAGTTTAGACAAGTGTGGTCACCTTGTAACCAACACCCATTTGTTATATTAGCTTGGACAAGTGGTGGACCTTGCTTTTTATGTTTCAATGGAGCATATTTTGGACAGGTGGTAGACCTTGTTTCTCTCCATGCTTCAATGGAGAGAAACGTTAGCTTGGACAAGTGGTGGACCTTGTTTTTATGTTTTAAAGGAGCATATTTCGAACAAGTGGTAGACATAGTTTCTCTCCATGGTTCAATGGAACCCACCTTAGACAAGTGAAGTACCTTGAAACCAAACCCCCATAATACAACCTACTAAATAGGTTGGAAATTGGTGTGGGATATGAAACCATCCATGATAGAGCATAGTATAGGTGAAAACGTAGTGGTCCTTATATCAATTACCCATGCATAGCTTGGACAAGTGGTGGACCTTGATTCTCTCTATGTTTCAATGGATCCTATCTTGGACTAGAGATATATCTTACTTAGTTCCATGCTTCAATGGATTGTAGCTTGGATAAGGAGTGGAACTTCAAACAAAACTCCACAGCATAGCATATATTAACAATTCATGGGTTTTATAGAGATTGTCTTGCCTATTTTGGAGAGTTGGTACACCTTTATTCTCCATTCTTCAATGGATCTGAGGTTGGACAAGCGGAGCTGGAGAAGTGGTCAACCTTAAAATGAAACCTCCATGCTACAACCCATCATAGATCGTATATGTAGTGGACCTTGAAATCTTTTATGCCCCTAGCTTAGAGAAGCATTGCACTCTTGATTATCTCCATACATGAAGGCAAGGTTGGACAAGTGGTGGACCTTCAAACCAGAATCTCTATGCAATAATAGGCAAGTGGTGGAGCTTGTTTTCTCCATGTTCCAATGGAGCCTAGCTTAGACAAACAATGGAGCTTGCTTCTCTCCATGTTTCAATGGATCCTAGCTTAGAAAAGTGGTGGAGCTTTGCTTCTCTCCATGTTCAATGGACCATAGCTTAGACAAGTGGTAGATCTTGAAAACACCCCCCGTATACAACATTTATGGGGTTTTCATGTTTCAATGGCTCCTAGCTTGGACAAATGGTAGAGCTTGCTTCTCTTTATGTTTCAATGGATCCAATCTTAGCCAAGGTGGGGGACCTTGAAACAAGAATCCCCCCCCCCCCCATGTACAACGTATTATGGGTTTTGAAAGCACTAGGAGAAAATAATAGCTTTGATAAGTGGTGGACCTTGCTTCTCTCCATGCTTCAATGGAGCGAGCTTGGACACATGTTGGGAGAGAAGATGGGTTGCCCATGAAATAAGGATGCATGCTATAATCAATCATATGTTGTACACATGGTGGACCTTGCAATTGTTTTATATGCCTAACTTGGACAAGTGGAGGACCCTTGATTACCTCCAGATATCAAACAACAAGCCAAGTTTGGACAAGTGTAGTACCACCAAACCAGAATCTATATGCTACAATAGAGTATAGGTAGGACACGCGATGAACCTTGATATCAAACCATCCATGCTACTAGAGATGATAGGTTTCACATGTGGTGGAACCTTGTATCAATGTTCTATGTGTAGTTTTTGACTAGTGATAGACCTTGAAACTAATCCCTCTAGGCTACAAGAAAAAAGAGATGGATGAGGAGGCTAGACTACTTTTGTTGCATCAATGCATCCCATGTTACCACATATACTATAGGGTTCTTGGATAAGTGTTGGATCTTGTGTCAATGCTCCATGTCTAGCTTGGACAAGTGGTGGACCTTGGTTCTCTCTATGCTTCAAATGAGCAATAGATTGGAGACACAGTGGCCTTTTTTTTCCAATGATTTTATTTTTTGGAAACCTTGGAGGCACCATGTAAGAGGCACTCTAAGTCTTCCATACAATGGACCTATTGGACTATAAAATAATGATATCTTTCTTTGATATTGTCATTATTTTATGCATAATATTTTCTTCTTTTTGCAGACACAAAGGAGTTAAGTGATATAAAAACTAGATGTATTTCACACTATGATTGGCATGAAGATCCTTTTGGGACACCAACTTTTCCTATTCCAAAGATGTAATTTTCCATATTAACGGTGTGGATTTTGAAGTGCGACTTTCATGTATTGAAGGAGCTGGTTATGGGCTACTTGTGCATACTACCCTGGAAAGTGGTTTGACTATTCTAAACTATGGAGGGCATAAGTATAGATTTCAAGACTGGAAAAAGATATGCAAAATATTTCCAAGAGCTTATAAATATTCTCTTCTAGAGGATCCAAACATAGAAGAAGAGGAAGATCAATCATACATTATTGGTTGTGTAGAAGAAGGAAACGTGTCGGGCTATATAAATAGTTCTCACAGTACAAATGTCTGTCCCAACGTACGCTATACATTTGATCCAAATTTGCCACCTTGGCATAAATGCACCTCTTCACACATCAAGTCAGAAGAATATGGCCATGTATGCATTGAGACTATTTGTCAAGTTGAAGCAGGAGAAGAGTTGTTTGCTGACTATAACTTTACTTGACATTGTAAAGTATTGTACATGGATGGAAATCTCAAGTACATGCATCATTTTCATTTTTCATGGATGAAATCTCAAGTGAATATAACATTTGATTATTGTTTAGTTTTATGCTCAACGAGAATCTAGAGTGCTCTTATGCTTTGTGTGTTGTCTAACATATTTGACTACCTTGGCCATAGAATCTTGATTCTACTCTAGATTTGTGATAAATCTTACCAAAATTTAATCAATGTCCAGGTTGGACAAGTGGTGGGGCTTCAAACATTACTGTCTTAAACAAGTGGAGTTATCTTACTTGAATAAGTGGTGGCCTTTGAATCCAAATCTAAGCCAAATCTCTAATTATTTTCTTGTAGTTTAGGTTGGACATTTGGTGGACCTTGTATCCATGTTTCCTCAACAAGGGTGGCTTTTAGTTTTCACTTTAAGTACTCATCTTTTAAAAGTGTAGGATGGAAAATGTTGAGTTAGTAGATTGTATTTTAGACAAGTGGTGTTTGGTGTACGAATGCTGAAAATGGTTGCAAGGATTCTAACAACGACTTTACCTTAAATAAATTTCTTACTAGGAGTTCTACATATAAATATGGTGAATAAAATTCTAGTGGTTTTGAGATACCATTTGTGTGTGTGTTTTCTTAGATTCACAAACTGGGATGGATAATGCTCCTATGGTTCAGTCAACAACTATAGAATCCATAGATTCTATGGTTTCTAAAGTGCCCAAGATGGATGATATTTCTATACTAGAGTCTAGTGTTGTGCAACTTGAGCAAGCTTCCAATAATGAGAACAAGAAATCGATGCTTCAAAAATGCAACATACATCAAAAGAGACTGAAAAAGTCCACTCACGAGCTATTGCCAATTGGTACTACGTCATGTAGCGTAGATGTTGAGAAATCCATGCTTACAATTATATTGGATTTAAATGGTCTATTTTGAAACGTTCCCCTCAACCATCCTCACGCCACAACTCAGTGCAAATGGATTCAAAAAGATATATTATACTCAGGCCAGGTTGCATCCAATTCTTGAAGACTATTTTACAAAGGTTTAATGTTGCAATTTGGTCGACAGCTACTAGGAATAATGTGTATCAAATCCTTGCAGCACTAAACAACTTAGCTGAGGATACATTGACTTTCTTTGCAATTTGGTCGCAAGATGTTTGCTACACCGCTCAAACTAAAAAATTGTTTAGACCCGACAATCCAAACGTTGAGGCAATGTTCAAGCCTCTAGCCAAAATTGCCATGGGGTTTGAATGTGATCCACAAAGATCAGTGCTTATTGATGACTCTCCTTACAAGGGATGTATTTCACCAGCAAACAATTGCATTTTTCCACCACAATTTGATGCTGAGAAGATGGTTGACAATATGCTCTTGGAGGAGCTACTTCCATACTTGATTCAGCTTGATGAGAGAAGGGATGTGCGTGATTTAATTGCTTCTAATCGTTATGGACAACCTATAGTGACAAATGATAGTGAATACAAACAAATCATGGAGTATTGGAAGCAGAAAAATGATGTTTGGTCAGCTAAGGTGTTCTTTACAAGAAGAATACCACCTGCAAAAGGTGTGAGAGAGATGAAACTATCATTGAAGATGCAAGTGACACAAGCCACCGCAATGAAATGAGAAGAGCCCAAATACAAGAGATCTTGGCAAAGGAGCGTACACCCATTGAAAGCATGAAGGCGTCACAATTGACCACTTTAGCTAGGCAATTGGGTTGTAACACAAAAGGAGTTTTGAAGGCAACCACAGCAAAGGCTTATATAAATAAGGTGAAAGCTGAGAAACAATCTTCTAAGGCTGGATAGAAAGCAACCCTAAGGTACTAGTGACATGTCATATATTCTTGATACACATGCTTGAACACTCATGTGCATGGTATCTAACAAATCTTTCTTTTTATTCCTTCTTGCAGGATCTTACAAAGGATACTACTAGATGGAGCTCAATCAATAGAGATTTTGATATTTTTGCTCAAAATAATGAAGCAGTCACCTACATTTTTTGTTTATCAATTTCTTGAGAGACTTTATTTTAGTTTGTAATCATCAAATGAAATGAAAAGTATCCTTCTTATTAAGATTGTTGATCTTTTTCTTGTTCAAACCTTTCAATTGTGATTTATAGTTTTGTTAGCATGAGATTGTGCTTTTTTAGTTTGAAAAAAACTGTCAAAGATCCAAGTCTTTTTGGCTTTACTTAAGTTATTAATTGTGAAAGATCCAAGTCTTTTTGCTTTACTTAAGTTATTGATTGCCTATGTAATAGTCCTTAAAACAATATCGGATGGCTTTCTTGCTCCCATGTCTCACATTGGTCTTTAGGTAAGACAAGTGGTGACCTTGAAAGTATGGTCTCATATCTCGATCAAGTGAAGAGACATGAAGCTTAAATATCACTACTATGTATCTAGTGTTAAACTCCATCGAGACAAAGACTAGATAGCCAAATTGCAGTCGAGTTTAAGTGAAAAATCCATTTGAGCTAAGGTAAAACTTATAGTGCCTCATTTTTCTAGGATTCTACCCCATCAAGGAAGTTATAATCTAGCACAAACCAATTAAGACTCTTTTGGAGCCTAGATAGGACAATTCGTGGAACTTATGAAACTTATTATTGAGTTAGAGTTTAGTTTAGATAAGCAAAAGATCTTCAAACCAGCACTTGACTTTCTTACTATTCAATATTCAAAGTCCCTTGAGGCTAACAAATTACATACCCACTTGTAACCTAACTAATGAGTAATTATATAGATCTAAGCAAGTATATATAATGAGTCTTCAAACTAATAATCCAAGGGAAGAGAGTAGCAAGGTCCACTACTTGTCCAAGCTCAACTCTAGACAACATAGAAAGATGCTAGTTCTACTAATTGTCTAATTATAGGCATGGAGAAATGATAGAAGGTTGACCACTTGTCCAACCTATCATCTCTAGTAAGATGGGAGATTTGGCCTTAAGATTCACCATGTAACCAACCTATACATCATTGTATTATGAAGAGTAAAAAAGCAAAGCTCCACCACTTGTCCAAGCTAGTTCTAAAATCCACATGGAGATAAGCAAGCTCCACCATTTGTCGAATCTCTCTTCCATTAAAACATGAAAAAACTCATCTATGTTGTATAGGGGGACTTTTTTTCCAAGGTCCACCACTTGTCCAAGCTAGGATCCCTAGTAGCACGAGTGGTTTGGTCTCAAGATACACCACTTGTACACTCTATGTCATTATATTAAGAAGAACCATGTATTAAGGTCCACCACTTGTCCAACCTATAAGGTTATATCTTAAATGGTATCCTTTCTCACCACTTGAAATGCCCATGATATGTTTTACATGGGGGTTTCATTCCAAGGTCCACCACTTGTCCAAGCTAACTCTATTAAAACATATAGAGAAAGAAAGGTCCACCACTTGTCCAAGCTAGGCTCATTGAAACATGGAGAGAAGGAACCTCCATTGTTTCTCCTAGATAGGCTCCATTGAAACATGGGAGAGAAATAAGCTCCACCATGCCTCCAAGTTGCTAGGCTCCATTGAAATACCCAATACCCATAATTTTTTGTACATGGGGGGTTTACATTCAAGGTTCACCACTTGTCCAACCTATTATCCCTAGTAGGTTTGGTCTCATGATTCACCACTTGTCCACTCTATGTCATTATATTAGGTGTTAAGGTCCACCACTTGTCCAACCTATAATGTTATAGCTTGAATGGTATTTTTTCTCACCACTTGTAATGCCCATGACATGATTTACATGGGGGTTTTGTTCCAAGGTACACCACTTGTCCAAGATAAATCTATTGAAACATAGAGAGAAACAAAGGTCCACCACTTTTCCAAGCTAGGCTGCATTGAAACATGGACCTTAATACCAAATTATTTCTAGTAGCATGAGTGATATTTTGTACATGGGGCGTTTACATTCAAGGTCCACCACTTGTCCAACCTATTTCCCTAGTAGGTTTGATCCAATTTCACCACTTATCCACTCTATGTCATTATATTAAGAATAATGTAATTGGGTGTTTAAGGTCCTCCACTTGTCCAACCTATAAGGTTTATATATGATGTATGGTTTTTTCTCACCACTTGTAATGCCCATGATATGTTTTACATGGGGTTTTTGTTCCAAGGTCCACCACTTTTCCAAGATAACTCTATTCAAACATAGAGAGAAACAAAGGTCCACCACTTGTCCAAGCTAGGCTCCATTGAAACATGGAGAGAATGATGCTGCACCATTTATCCAAGATAGGCTGCATTGAAACATGGAGAGAAGCAAGATTTACCATGTTTCCAAGCTAGGCTCCATTGAAACACTCTAGGGGGTTTTATTTCAAGGCCCACCACTTGTTTAACCTATTATCCCTAGTAGCATGAGTGGTTTGGTTTCAAGATTCACCACTTGTACACTCTATGTCATTATATTGTGTTAAGGTCCACCACTTGTCCAACCTATAAGGTTATATCTTAAATGGTATCCTTTCTCGCCACTTGAAATTCCCATGATATGTTTTACATGGGAGTTTCATTCCAAGATCCACCACTTGTCCAAGCTAACCATATTCAAACATAGAGAGAAACAAAGGTCCACGACTTGTCCAAGCTAGGCTCCATTGAAACATGGAGAGAAGGAACCTCCACCATTTCTCCTAGATAGGCTCCATTAAAACATGGAGAGAAGTAAGTTCCACCATGTCTCCAAGATGCTAGGCTCCATTGAAATACGCAAAACCCATGATATTTTGTACATGGGTGATTTACATTCAAGGTCAACCATTTCTCCAACCTATTATCCCTAGTAGGTTTGGTCTCACAATTCACCACTTTTCCACTATATGTCATTATAATAAGAGGAATTGGGTGCTAAGGTCCACCACTTGTCCAGCCTATAAGTTTATACCTTGAATGGTATTTTTTCTCACCACTTGTAATGCCCATGACATGCTTTACATGGGGGTTTTGTTCCAAGGTTCACCACTTGTCCAAGCAAATTCTATTGAAACATAGAGAGAAACAAAGGTCCACCACTTTTCCAAGCTAGGCTCCATTGAAACATGGACCTTAATACCAAATTATTCCTAGTAGCATGAGTAATATTTTGTACATGGGGGGTTTTCATTCAAGGTCCACCACTTGTCCAACGTACTTTTCCTAGTAGGTTTGGTCGCAAGATTCACCACTTGTCCACTCTATGTCATTATATTAATAATAATTGGGTGTTAAGGTCCACCACTTTTCCAACCTATAAGGTTATATATTGAATGGTATTTTTTCTCACCACTTGTAATGTCCATGATATGTTTTACATGGGGATTTTGTTCCAAGGTCCACCACTTGTCCAAGCTAAATCTGTTCAAACATAGAGAGAAACAAACGTGCACCACTTGTCCAAGGTAGGCTCCATTGAGACATGGAGAGAATGATGCTCCACCATTTATCCAAGATAGACTCCATTGAAACATGGAGAGAAGTAAGCTCCACCATGTTTCCAAGATGCTAGAGTCCATTGAAATACCCAAAACCCCTGATACTTTGTACATGGGGGGTTTACATTCAAGGTCCACCACTTGTCCAACCTATTATCCCTAGTAGCATGAGTGGCTTGGTCTCAGGATTCACCACTTGTCCACTCTATATCATTATATTAAGAAAAATTGGGTTTCCATATCTAAATGGATATTTGCTTGGATAAGTGGTAGACCTTGAGACCTAAATACCCATTCTACACTAGAGCATTGGTTAAGCTTTATACACTTCAAGAATACCTTTAACAACAAGTAGTAGTTATTAGTTGACTTAAGTCTAGTTGAACTCCATGGTATTGAGACTAAGAGAGAGTGTAGCATAAAAAAGAGTCAGGATTTTAATTTGACTTTCTTTCTATTAATGAGTAGATCATAGATGGATTTTGGTATCTAATAAAACCTTAGGGTAGACAATGTAAAACTCATGTCTATTGTTGTGTTTGCATTAAGTGTTCTTGTTCTTTAATTTCAGAACCATTACAGAAAAATGGATTGGCTATATGCTGGCATAAATTGAAGAAAACTATTGAATTACCCATCCAACCTCCTCCAAGACCTTGTCCAAGGAATGAATCACCTCCTTATCACCTACCACTTGCTTTCAAGGACATCAAAAGAGTACTTATCTTGGATCTAGAGGGGTTACTTCTCAAGACAGTTGAAAAGACACATGGAGATTCTATGCCATCTTGGGCTCAACACATGCGACTTGTGGAGGACAAAGATGAAGTTTATCATGTGGTGCGACTAGACGCACAAAGTTTTTTGGATTTTTGTGCTGAATACTTTGAGCTATGGATATGGAGTTTCTATAACTTAACAAGGGTGCAACGCATCACACAAAAGTGTTTTCCTGAGCAGTATACCAAGTTCAAGGTGTTTATGAGTAACAAAAATTGCCAAAATCCAAATATCATGTTAGGATTTACAAGGGTTTATCACAAAAATCTGAGTGATATTTGGAAGATATTTGAGGATTTGGATGCAAACAATACCTTAATTTTTGATGACACTCCATATAGGGTGATGTGGAACATGCCATGGACATATCTTATATTTCCAAAGATGTGGAGGCAAACTTCCGAGCAACTTCAAAACTTTTTGCAGAGAACCATAATTCCATGGTTGGTAGGATGGTTGTATGCAAGAGATAAGAGAGTCTATACATACAACACAATTGTAAATCAGTATAGTGATTCTGAGACAAATTATGTCCTTGGTGTGTACTTGTCAACACGAAAGCATTGAATAAATATGGCTATAAGATGCTTTTTTTATTCTAGTGTGTATCTTTCAACATTTGTATAATTTGATATAGTCTTTTTTTTTTTTATAAAGGTGTGTCAATTTTATGAACACTTGAATGGAGTGCACCCTACTCTAAGGGGACTTCAATGTACTATTGGAGTGCATCCTATTGTAAGGGGACTCTGATGTATTGCTAGAGTGCACCCAAATTTTTGGGGACTCATTTTTTATTTGATTGGGGCCTATGTTGGGTCATATAGTAAAAGAAATTCATTTTTTGTCAATTCATATCGAGGTTGCATTTATTTGGAACTATGAAAGAATTGATGTTTGATGTCAAAATAAAACTTGTAAGTGTGGATCAGAGAATTCATGGACTTTAAATATGTGAGAGGGATCTTTTTCTTGGGCACAAATGTTTGCTTCAAGAATTTTGTCATTACATACTTTATGTGAAAGAGGTTTAGAACCTAAAAGACTTTGAAAACAAAACTATGGAATCTAAGTGCATGTATTCTTGAATGGCTTGAAAGTTGATGTATACATGCATGTCGCCTTGATGAAGATTTAGATCTGACAAGATGGAAAGATATAATTCTTGGACGTTACCTTTGTCAATTTGGTAATAACATATTTAACTTTCTTTTAATATGGGTGGAAAATATATTATTATGTGCATTTGGAACCTAATTGCTTGACCTTCAAACCAAGATTCCTATGTTATTTTTTCATATACTTTTTTGTACTGAATTAAGATTGTGGATGCAAGGTCCACCACTTGTTCAAGCTAGATCTAAGAAAGTATATATACTGAGTCTTCAAACTAGTAAACCAAGGGAAGAGAGAAGCAGGGTCCATCACTTGTCCAAGCTCATCTCTAGACAACATAGAGAGATGTTATGTCTACTAATTGTCCAATATAGTCATGGAGAAATGATAGAAGGTTGATCCACTTGTCCAACCTATCATCTCTAGTAAAATGGGAGGTTTGGCCTTAAGATTCACCATGTAACCAACATATACTTCATTGTATTATGAAGAGTAGAAAAGAAAAGCTCCACCACTTGTCTAAGGTAGTTCCAAAATCAACATGGAGAGAAGAAAGCTTCACCATTTGTCCAAGATAGGTTCCATTAAAACATGGAAAACCTCATATATGTTGTACATGGAAGCTTTTTTCCAAGGTCCACCACTTGTCCAAGCTAGGATCCATTAAAACATGGATAGATAGAAACAAGGCTCCACAACTCGTCCAACCTTTATAGCTGCGAAGTGTACCGGTTGTCTAAACTAGGCATGGGAAAATAATAGAAGGTCCACCACTTATCCAATATATTATCTCTAATAGCATGGGAGGTTTGGTCTCAAGATTTAGGAATTGGCTGACCTGTATTTCATTGTATTATGATGAATTTGGTTTTAAAGTCAACTACTTATCCAAGCTATAAGTTTATATCTTGAATGGTATTCCTTCCCATCACTTAGAAAACCAATGATATGTTGTACATGGGAGGGTTTGTTACAAGGTCCACCACTTGTCCAAGCTAGTTTCATTGAAACATGGATGAAGACAAGCTCCACCATTTGTTAAATCTAGACTCCATTGAAATCTAGAAAATCCATTCTATGTTGTACATGGGGTTTTTGTTTTAAGGTCCAACACTTGTCCAAGCTAAGATACATTGAAACATGGAGTAGAGAAACACTCCACCACTTGTCCAAGCTAGGCAACATTGATAGTAGTTGGTTTATTTTGAAGATCCACCACGTGTCTAAGATAACTCTATTGAAACATAGAGAGAAGCAAAGGTCCACCAACTGTTCAAGCTAGGCTCCATTGAAACATGGACAGAAGCAAGCTCCACCATTTCTCCAAGATAGACTCCATTGAAACATGGAGAGAATCAAAGGTCCACCATTTCTCCAAGCCAAGATCTAGTTGTCCAACCTATAAGGTTATATCTTAAATGGTAATCTTTCTAATCACTTGGAATACCCATGATATGTTTTACATGGGGGTTTTGTTCCAAGATCACCACTTGTCCAAGCTAACTCTATTGAAACATAGAGAGAAGCAAAGGTCCACTACTTGTCCAAGCTAGTCTCCATTGAAACAAGGAGAGAAGCAAGCTCCATCATTTCTCCAAGATAGGCTAGCATGGATAAGTGCACCTTGAAACCAACCTTCCTATGAGGCAATAGAGCATATGCTACATATTTTATGTATGCCCCATGCCTCAAATTAAGAAGTTATAGATTAGAAGTGGACCTTGCTTAAATGTCACATGCAATAAATTAAGGAAAAATAGCCAAGTGGATTGTATTCCTCAATGGATCCTTGCTTTCACAAGTTGTGAACCTTGAGTCACTTTTACATTAACTTGGACAAGTGGTGGACCTAGAAACCAAGCTCTCCATGTTGAGATAAGTTGTAGGTAGGACAGTAGAACATAGACAACGATAATGGATGCAATATACTCCTCTACTAATAATCCAATTGATTGAAACCATGATATTTTAGTTGTTTTCATTGTGTATTGTATGTGCATAAAGTGGAATGAGACCTTAAGAAAACTCAAATTTTTGACAAAATCTCTATATTTTATACATGATATATTGAAAGTTGTCCAACCTGGGAATTGGGATTTCCCACTTTACCTAATATGGTCTTAACAATCAACAATAAGAAAGCTTTATAAAAGATAGTCTGGTCCTTATGTGGTTAAGCATGTACATGGGAATGCAACTTATATCTTGCATGAGTTGGATGGGATGGAAATGAAGATTCCCATTGCAGGGAAATGAATCAAGGTTTCAAAAGAAGAGGTGATACAGATCCTTTTGATTCATAGGGAGTCAAAATGAAGGCTGTGATGAAAATGTTATGGATGAGAGTGACTAAACTTCATTGAAGATAAGTTTAGTCATTGAAGATGAGAGTGACTAAACTTCATTGAAGATGAAAATGAGAGTGACTAAAATTCTTTGAAGATGATAAAGATCCTTTTGATTCAAAGGGAAGTCAAAATGAAGGTTGTGATGAAAATGTTATGGATGAGAGTGACTAAATTTCATTTTCATTGAAGATGAAAATGAGATTGATATGTATGTTGACTTTGATGAAGATTGAACCTACAAAGAGACTTGTGTGGCACATGTTGAAGGATGTGTATGTTTAGGGGGGGGGGGGGGGGGGGTGAATATTTTTCCATCACACATACATAATATAAAATTAAAATATCTACCTCACTCTTAATGCTTTTGCTATGTGGGACTAAATGCTACAATATACATAGTATCAAATATGCAAAAATAGATGCCACGGCTATAGTCGTGTACATACCTTGTTGGACATACGAGGCTTTTGACATGGAGCTTTTTTGAATTTTATCACGTTAAAATATGCTCAATTTTCTTTAGAAATATACAAATGTCAAATGTTTCAAAGTGACATGTTGGTTTTGCCTAGAAAGTTTAATGCGGACGATCTCGGTAAAAGATAGCAAGTTTCATACACACCCATAAATGATACATCTAAAGTGATTGGCAAGTAGAATAATGAGGTTCAACATGTAACTTGAGTCCAAGGGATTTCTCCACATTTTTAGGGATCTTGCCTAGTTCGTTTGGGCTTTTTACAAGCAAAAAAGGGCATTTTTGGACTAAAATTGGTCATAAAACGGTAAACAGTAACCAAAAATGAAAAGAAGAGGGATCAAAATTCCACATCAACAATAGTGTGCTATTGCTAGTGTGTGGGAAGCTTTTGGGAAGAAAAAAATCAGCACTTTTAGCCTCTAAAAGAAGGGATATATAGCTTGCTTCTATGGTGGTGTACTAGTGCAGTCCTACACTATTCCTACCTTGTGTTCGTGTATGTGGGTGATCCAATTAGGGTTTTATCTCTTTCAAAAGGTGTGCATTATTATCTATGGAGGTGATAAATATTCCATGAAATGGCCTTGATGAAGAATTGAGTGAGGAAGAAAGGGTTATTGAAACAACAAACAGGCATGTACCTATGCAATAGGAAATGAGGCTACACGAAATCATTATACACACAAGAGTTTTGAATTGATGTTGGTCCATTTCAAAGTGAGTCTTCCATGATTTTCGTTTTTTTCTCATTTCTATTGTGTTTGCTCTTTGAATCTTCTACGGATTGCTTGATTTTGCTACGAACTCTCATAGTCAGAGGCCCCATGCTTTCCTAGCCGCACTGCGCACTTCTTCACAACACTTAACCACATCATCAGAAGACATCATAAGAGAGAATGATATATAGTGATAGCATAGATATAATCAAATTTCATTAGAGAATGATATACAAATCACTTGATTTTGCTACGAATTCTCATAGTCATAGGCACGATGCTTTTGTAGCCGCAATGTACACTTCTTCACAATGCTTAACCACATCATCAAAAGACTCCATAAGAGAGAATGATATATAGTGATAGCATAGATATAATAAGGTTGCATAAGAAAATGATATATGGTTTTTTTCTAATGAGATTGCATAATAGAAAAATGATATATACTGGATCATAACACTATATTAAAGAGTTTCAGACTTTAGCTCCAACTTGGGAATCACCAATGTCTTGAAGATTTCTCCATATAAAAAAATCTCAAATCATTTCTGAACGCCAACTCCTTCCATTAGATAGTACTTGAAATTCTCTTTTAAGCCATGCTCTCAAAACTTTGGCTAAGATTTGGTAATGTAGTTAAATATTCAAATCATATTGAAAGTGGGAATTGAACGAATCTCAAATTCACTAATATGGTGTTAAATCATCAGCTGCACCACCCTCTAGGGTCAAACAGATAGCCAAAGGCTCTCCCAAGTGCAATGTAAACTCCACTAGGATAAGAAATAAAGAAACATGTCTTCCATAAGCCATAAATGTTACTGCTTGGATCAAAAACCAAAGCACCCATTTTCCATTGATATGAGCCACCATCTCTTGGATCAAACATATAGCACTGGCCATAACTATGCACTGGCATCCATAAGCTCTCATACTGATTGTGAGCATACATACCAACACTTGAATCATTTATACTATAAGCAATAGTCCAATCACTTACTAAAGATCTCTCCATAGCATAATTCATATCATGCACACACTATAATTGATGCATAGCACCTCACAAAGAAACCGCCGATAACATGTCTGACAATAGCGTAGCACATAACTTTAATACCTGGCCGTTTGTCTTCACAAATTGCATAGCCAAGCATACCTATTTTTTATGCATACCACTAGTTGTAGGTTCTTCCAATGGAACACACTCCGTATTTGGCTCCCCATGCCAATCTTTGACAATCATAGCCTCGGATGCTATATCTTCGACCTCTTCAAGTGAGAGCAAGTTGGATTGCTTGATCACCAACCTTCTCTACCTACTCTTCAAATACTTCTCCTACTGCCAAAACTTGCTAAGCAAGAAACAAAATCAAGTTTTACCTCGTTTCCTTGCAAGTAAATAGTAGCCATATCTAGTGACATAGGGCTAACTTCCTCTTGTTCAATCCTTGCCATTTGGGATTCACCACCTGGCTCTACAAAGCATGGTATTGGAGCTCCTTCTTCAAGATCAATTACCACATTTGGAATACTTGTTAAGTATGGAGCCTGATTTCCCCCTTGTAATTTTTTGTGGTAAAAATGCACATCTATAAGGCCCCCATTATGAAAGAAAAATAACTCGTTGGAAACCAAAATTTTCACGGCCATCGGAATATTCCTTTTTGCCAAAATATTACGACTGGACGGCGGTCGAAAAGTGGTCGAAAAATGACCGGTTGGTTGGCCGGTGGACGGTAGTCAATGGTCGGTGGCCGGTGGTCCGAAGTCAATGGCCGGTGGCCGAATTCAATAGTGGGAAGATGAATTCAAAAGCGGACTTGTCTTCTCAAGGGCGGCCACACATGGGCGGATTGGAGGGTCCGATTTGGACTAATTTACACAAGGGCGGCTACACATGGCTGCCTCTCATGAGAGAGGGTAGCCCTTTTGGCCTATAAAAGGAGGCCATTTCTACACACTTTCATAGTGTGAAGTTGATGCAACAAGGTGGGTGTGAGGTGGTGAGAGTCAAGCAAGGCGGGAGCTCTATCAAGGGTATAATCCCTTTGTAAACTACTTCTACTAAAGCCATTGAGTGGCTGCTTTCCCGTGGATGTAGCCCACATTGGGTGAACCATGTATATCGTGTGCTCTCTCTCTCTCTCTCTCTCTATTCTATAATCTCTTGTGTGTGAATCTATCTCTCTCCATTAAGTAATCTACTCAAATATCTATTCAGCTATGTCATATTTCCTAACATACTCTAAGGCTCTTCAGCATGCTTGATCCAACCCCCTTGCTATCCTTTACTTGCAGCTATTTTATCATCAACTTGCCACCATCTTGAACCTTATCTTGTGGGCTTCCTATATCCTCATCTTTCCTTCAACTAGCTCCACCATCTCTAGATAAATCTTGATAGCCCGTTCTACACTGTGGCCTTTAAAACTTACTACAACATGGTCTTCATGCATGGTTGGCACAAGTATGGCACAACTTTGAGGCCTTATTATTCATTGAAGCAACTATCTTGATCCTCCTATATGATTTTATGATGAGAAAGATAAGGTAAGAAATTTGAACCTTGTCTTACCACTTGATCATCCGTAATCAGTCCACCTCCTCTCGCTTGTGTTAACTTTGGTTGTTCTTTGCATGGCACAATAGCATAGCCTTTTAGATTGAGAAACCCTAATACCAATGTTTGCTTTCCTTTCCTATCTTGATTTTTGCAATCATATCACATTGGCATAACTTTGTGGATACCCGTAGGCCACCTTCTTTCTTACCTTCAAGTGCAAACATGCCATGAATCTTGTTAGGAAATAAGACGTAGCTAAATAGATAATTGAGTAGATTACTTAATGGAGAGAGACAGATTTACATACATGAGATTATAGAGTATAGAGAGAGAGAGAGAGAGAGAGAGAGAGAGAGAGTACACACGATATACGTGGTTCACCCAATGTGGGCTACGTCCACGGGAAATCAGCCACTCAATGGCTTTAGTACTTCAAAACAAGAAGTAGTTTACAAAGGGATTATACCCTTAATGGAGCTCCCGCCTTGCTTCACTCTCACCACCTCACACTCACCTTGTTGCATCAACTTCACACTCTGAAATGTGTGTAGAAATGGCCTCCTTTTATAGGCCAAAAGGGCTGCCCTCTCTTATGAGAGACAGCCATGTGTAGCCGCCCTTGTGCGAATAAGTCCAAATCGGACCCTCCAATCCGCCATGTGTGGACGCCCTTGAAAAGACAAGTCCGCTTTTGAATTCGGCCACCGGCCACCGGCCATTGACTTCGACCACCGGCCACCACCGGCCATTGACTACGGCCACCGGCCAACCACCGACCGGTTGTTTTCCGACCACTTTCCGGCCGCCGCCGCCGGCCATAATATTCCGGCGAAAAAAAAAAGTCTCGGGGGCCTCCGCCCCCGAGGCCTTTAAAGTTGCCCCTGATTCTTGTCCGTGAAATTTTTGGTTTCCGGTGAGTGATTTTCCTTCACGCACGATGGCTTCTCCTCATAATGGGGGCCTTACAAATGTGCGCTTTTACCACAGAAAATTACAAGGGTAAATCAGGCTCCATACTTAACAAATCTCTCAAACTTCTCCATTTTGTAGCTAGGTAGTAGTAGCTAGTTGCCTTCAAGTATCTTCAAACTTGTCTAAAAACACACCAAATTCTTCACACACATCTTGCTTCAATACCTTGCACTATAAGAGGGCTTTGTAGCTAGGGACGCTTGTAAAATTTATGGGCATGTCTTAAGCGACACCTAATAATTTTTCCCAAAAAAGAACAAAAGCATCGCTAGATCCATCGTTTAGAGCATCGTTTGATGCATCATTTTACGTTGTTTGATGCATCGTTTAGAGCATCGCATCTTGTGATGCTTAATGGGATTCTAGAAAATTGGATGATGTCGCTTAAGCAACACGAAAAACTTCAAAAAGAAATCCCAAAATTTACTCGCGGGAGCCATTTTCACTCCCACAACAATGATACTTAGAGTGCCATCTCCTCATAGCTTTGCATACATATAGCACCACTGCCTCACAGAGTGCCATCGACGCCCGGTCTTTCCCACCCCAACTTGAGCTCACACCCCATCTCAAGGTGATGCGGCCCCCCGGGCCCATCTGTTTCGCTCTTCAATGGCCAAGTATACAAAACCACACACACACACACACACACACACACACACACACACACACACACACACACACACACACACACACACACACAAAACACACACACACACACACATAAAGAGAGAGAGAGAGAGAGAGAGAGAGAGAGAGAGAGAAATGAAATGAAATGTTATATTAAACGTATTCAAAAAATAAAATGATGTAAATTAAAGATTAAGACTAAAAGACTAAAATTGTCAGCCTAAAAATCATCATCATCATCCATGCATGAAGATGCTCGGCATCAGGTGTTGTCCGAAAAAAGTATTGCATCGATCATTGAAGAGATTTGTCAATGTCCACCTCTGTAAATAGTCGTATTGGGTGTCTCCCATGTCATGCTAGAATAGTCCTAATTCTCTCGTGGAGCCTCCATTGATGACGTGGTTGGCCCCATAGACATGGGCGTCTAGCTCTCCCAAGCTTAATGGGTATGTCCACTAATATACCTATGGTAGAAGTGGGCTTTGAAGTCTATTGTGAAGCATGCTCATCCGATTGCAAAGTCCTTACTCTAAATAAGTCAGTGATCTCCCTCTGTGAATGACTTTCCCTGTGTCTGCACAACTCTTACAAAAATAACCCAAGGCATCTTTGATCCTGATATCTCATGACTCTAGCCAACACGGTCCAAAGTCCTCTTTGAATAGAGAGTGAAAGCACCCTCGTATCTCATAGTATACTGGACAATGAAAAATGTGATATAACTTTGTCTCTGGCTCTATATGACATAACATGCATATCCTGGCTTCAACTAATACTCTCCTAAATCTGCCAATCTCAATCTCTAGCTACTGCGATGATGTGTGCATCTAACCAATAACACATAGTATCCCATAGGATAAATGAGTGTCCATATAGGCCGGTTTCAAATCACATATCCATCCTCTATTAGTTGGAGGAGATGCTCTCTATAGAAAGACATCTTTGTGTCCAACTTTTGTACTAGTTGTATCCATGTGCTTCTGGTATCTACTTGAACCAAATCCTGACGTATAAAGAGAGAGAGAGAGAGAGAGAGAGAGAGAGAGAGAGAGAGAGAGAGAGAGAGAGAGAGAGAGAGAGAGAGAGAGAGAGAGAGAGAGAGAGAGAGAGAGAGAGAGAGAGAGAGAGAGAGAGAGAGAGAGAGAGAGAGAGACATGAAATGATATATTAACATCTTTGAAAGGCCAAAATGACCTATGAGACCAATATGCTACATACCAATGAAAGAGATACTAAAGAGATACTAAATTGAATCTAGAAGTCTTACTAGCTGGAACTCTTTGCAGTATGTGTGATCATTGATACAATGGGTTCCCAACACAAGAGAGAGATACAATGGGTGATGAATCCATCCTCATTTGTACTTTCAAATGTCAAGATAGTATGGCTCGATACTCTGTTGTAGTCTCTGTCAATGTTGTGGAGCTCCTCTCCTCAATCGTGGGCATCTCAATCTCCTTAGCTCCAATACTCGATCAATAAGAGTATCTTGGGTGTGAGTTTGAGCTGAGCTTTGCAATGGTGGATGCTCCTCTATTTGTCCAATGTCTGGTGTGAAGAAATCAATAATCTATCTTTGAGATTTTCTCTCTCCAGATCCCCTCAGTAAACTATCTCCGTGTCCGTGTAACTGAAGTAGATATAGTCCAAGAAATCTTTGGTCTTGATAGCTCATGACTCTAGATAAGGGTGAATAGATAGTGGAAGGGACCCCATATCTTGTAATACATTGTGCATTGACATATATAATGCATCTTTGTCTTTGGCTTTGTATGGCATAGGTGGCATATCCTATTAGCTATGGGCATCCCTCTACATCTACCATTCTCAATCTCAAGCTGGCGTGGAGAGGTTTTTATCTAAACAATGGCACATGGCAACCCATCTTCATGCCCAACTCCTATGTCATCTCTATCCATGTCCCCTTGGTGTCCAATTGGGTCAGGTCCTAGAGGCTGGAAAATGTGTCTAGTAATCTCACCCCGTGTAAGAGACAATGATGGTGCATAAAGGGGAGGCAAGTTGTCCATGATGAAGCCATGTATCTAAAAACATGACATCTATGCTTACTAGCTTGATGTGTCCCCTTGTAAAGCTAATTGTTTGGAGGACTCAAGGGCCAATTTTGTCTTTGGTAGTAATCCAGGAGCTATGTATAAGGGAGATTGATCTGGTAAGCACCTCTACCAGGGGGGCTGCTAACTCCACTCTAATTATCTCATGTGGCACGAGGGCCTTGGCTCTAATTAGCTAAGATATCATAGATACCAAGGGCCTCTCAATACCCCTCCACACATCCTAACCCATAGAGGGTCTCCAAACTTGAACTCCATAGAGCATAGCTAAAGCTACCAAGGTATCAAAGAGCCAAAGCTTTGTTTTGGGTTCTTGGAACTCAACGTGCAACACATCCTCTCCAATCCTCCCAAGGCCGCATACACTCTGGTCACTCTAGTCTCTGCTACTCTCTTCAAAGAACTTTGGCCTAGTAAAGACTAACCCAAGATAAGTGTATGCATCTGTGTACTCCACAGTCTCTTGGACATAATTGGATGTAGGCCTTGACCTCTTGATGCATTGTGGTGTGGTGTTAAACACCATAACCTTGGTTTTACTAAGGTTTACAGACAATCCACTATTCTCCACAAAGCTATACAATGCATCCAAATGCCTTTGCATACCCTCCAGTGAGTCAGAGATGAACACAATATTATCATCATATAACAATAATGGAATCCATGTCCCTTCCAGTTGGGCACCTTTGTCACCCTCCGTGTTAATGTAATTAGATACCTCATCTATCTACATACCAAAAAGAGTAGGAGACAATGGACAATCTTGTCTCACTCCAATAGTGGAGTGAACTAAATTAGATATCCCCTTTGGAGTGCGTACATGTCCCACCACTGATCAATTCAATGGGTACTCCCATCTCTTGTAGTTTGCACAACAATCTGGCCCTGGGCACCACCAAATGCTTTGCGAAAATCAACAAAACTACAATAAATCCGTCCCTTGTGCCCTACCCTCCTCAATGATGGCTCTGAATGTTAGAATATGGTCAAGAGTGGAGAAGCCTCTCCTAAAACCGGCACGTCCTGCTGCCCACATTCTCTCACTCTCTACCCGTCCGCTCAATTGTTGCTCAAAAATAGATGCATAGAGTCATACTAATGTGTGTCCAATCATAATAGTATGGTAGTTTCTTGGATCTGTAGGATCAGTACCGGAGGATACTTGGCATTGGGAATTATCCAAGGAAGTACTACATCAATGACTGAACAACTTCCTCAATGTCCACCTTTGTAAATAGTTGTATTGGGTGTCTCCCATTTTGTTCTACAATAGTCATGATCCTCTTATGGAGCCTCTGTCAATGTCGTGGTCACCCTCATAGACGTGGGCGTCTATCTTTCCCAAGCTCAATGGCTCTGTCAACTAATATTCCTCTGGTATAAGTGCTCTCTGAAGCCTGTTGTGAAGAAAGCTCATTTGGT
Source organism: Adiantum capillus-veneris (assembly GCF_014529385.1). NCBI lineage: Eukaryota > Viridiplantae > Streptophyta > Polypodiopsida > Polypodiales > Pteridaceae > Adiantum > Adiantum capillus-veneris. The sequence continues at coordinate 8,634,861 of NC_140938.1, forward strand.
TGCCAATTCCTTGCTCTAAAGAAGTCAGTAATCTCCTCAAGAGACTCCCCCTGTTTCTATGCATCTCTAGCAAAAACAACCCTGGACTTTTGAGGTTGACCGATGTTGAGAGTGATTTTTCAACTTGAATTAGTAGTTTTAAAAATTTTGTTTGAGAACTCAATTGGTGATCCCGTCTAGAATTTGTTTGAAACGGATGCTATCTATTTTAAACTTGTCTTGGTACCAATTTGAATTGTTTGACTCTGGTTTTAAAACTAGTTTCAATGCTTGGTGATTTTCTCCCAGGTAGAGTAGTAAGAAATGTTGTTTTGGTATTGTCTGAACCTTAGAATGATGTAGATGGGATGTCTAGGGATCGTTTATTGTATGCTTGAAAACCTCAAAAGGACGTAGATGGGATGTCTAGGGAGCATTTTGTTGTATGCTAGAAAACCTCCAAACAACACATCCCAAGATGTCTAGGGAGAATTTGGTTGTATGCTAAAAGGCTAGCGTTTTCAGCCCAAGATAGCCAACATTTTCAGCGTTGAGCGCTAGCGGATTTTAGTTATCGTCTTCCTCGGTGATACATCTCAAACCTAGCCTTGTTGAGGACTTGTTTCGATACACCACCCTGTCTCTACATCTATCAAAAACATCCTAGATATCTTTGACCCTAACACTCTCTGTCCATCCGCTCAACTGATGCCCAAGGATAGATGCATACAGCCATGCCAATGTCTGTCCAATCATAATAGTACGGTAGTTTCTTGTCTCCATAGGATTAATGCTCGAGGATGCCCAGCATTGGGCGTTGTCTGAGAAAGTACTACATTGATTGTTGAAGAGCTTCATCAATGTCCACCTCTATAAATAGTTGTACTAGGCATCTCCCATTTTGTGCTAGAATAGTCCTAATCCTCTTATGGATCCTCCATCGATGTTGTGGTCAATCACCCTTGTAGACGTGAGCATCTAGATCTCCCTATCTCAATGGCTTTGTCAACTAATATACCTCTAGTATAAGTGTGCTTTGAAGTTTGTTATGATGCAAGCTCATCTTGCTGCTGATTCCTTGCTCTAAAGAAGTCACTAATCTCCCTCTGTGAATGTCTCCCATTGTCTGATATCCTCAAGAGACTCTCCCTGTGTTTGCCTAGCTCTAGCAAAAACAACTTGAGACATTCGAGCTCGATCGATGTCGAGAATGATTTTTCAACTTGAATTAGTAGTTTTTAGAATTTTGTTTGATAACTTAATTAGTGATCCTGTTTAGAATTTGTTGAAACGGATGGTATCTATTTTAAACCTATCTTAGTGCCAATTTGAATTGTTTGACTCTGGTTTTAATACTGATTCCAATGCTTGGTGATTTTCTCCTGAGTGGAGTAGTGAGAAATGTTGTTTTGGTACTGTTTGAACCTTGGAACAATGCAAACGGGATGTCTGGGGATTGTTTATTGTATGCTTGAAAACTTTGAAATGACATAGATGGGATGTCTAGGGAGCATTTTTTTGTATGCTAGAAAAAATCGGAATGACGCATCCTGAGATGTTAGGGGAGCGTCTGGTTGTATGCTGAAAGGCTAGCGTTTTCATCCCAAGATAGCCAACATTTTCATCTTTGAGTGCTAGCAAATTTTAACCGCCATTGTCCTCGATGATAGATCTTAGCCCTTGCCTCATCGAGCACCTATTGCGGTGCATCACCCTGTCTCTAAATCTACCAAAAACAGCCTAGAGCTCTTTGACCCTAACACTCTGTGCGCATCCGCTCAACTGTTGCCCAATGATAGATGCATACAACCGTGCCAATTTGTGTCCAATGATAATAGTATGGTAATTTCTTGGCTTCGTAGGATCAGTGCTGAAGGATGCCCGACATTGGGCGTTGTCCAAGAAAATACTCAATTAATCGTCGCTGAAGAGCTTCGTCAATGTCAGCCTCTGTAAATAGTTGTATTGGGCGTCTCCATTTTGTGCTAGAATAGTCTTGATCCTCTATTGGAGCCTCCATTGATGTTGTGGTTTCCCTTGTAGACGTGGGCATCTAGATCTTCCAAGCTCAATGCATCTGTCAACTAATATACCCCTGTTATAAGTGCGCTCTAAAGCCTGTTATGAAGCAAGCTCATCTGGCTGCTGATTCCTTGCACTAAAGAAGTCAGTAATCTCCCTCTCTGAATGTCTCCGAAGAGACTCTCCCTGTGTTTGCACAACTCTAGCAAAAACAACATGAGGCTATCGAGAATGTTTTTCAGCTTGAATTATCAGTTTTCTAAATTTTGTTCTAGAACTTAATTGGTGATCCTATTTACAATCTGCTTGAAATGAATGGTATCAGTTTTAAACCTGTCTTGGTGCAGATTTGAACTGTTTGACTCTAGTTTTAAAACTGGTATCAATGCTTGGTGATTGTGCCCCTAGTGGAGTAGTGAGAATGTTGTTTTGGTATTGTTTGAACCTCAAAATGATGCAGACGGGATGTATAGGGATCATTTATTCTATGCTTGAAAACCTCAAAACGATGCAAACAAGATGTTTGGGGAGAGTTTCATTGTATGCTAGAAAAAATCCAAATGACGCATCTTCAGATGTCTGGGGAGCGTCTGGTTGTATGCTGAAAGGCCAGCGTTTTCATCCCAAGATAGCCAACATCTTCATCTTTGAGCGCTAGTGGATTTCAACCGCCATCGTCCTTGATGATAGATCTCAGTCCTAGCCTCATTGAGGACCTATTGTGTTGTGAGAGGTGCACCACCCTGTCTCTATATCTACCAAAAATAGCCTAGAGCTCTTTGTCCCTAACCCTCTCTACCCATCCGCTCAACTGCTACTGTAGGATAGATGCATACAACAGTGGCAATGTGTGTCCAATCATAATAGTACGGTGCTGACTAACCTATTGCCTAAGCATGTATCATTAAAATAAGTGACAAAATTTCTTTAAATAATCTTTTTGGATCATTTCACCTTCGACTAGAACCTAAAATTTTCAAACATATCAGTTGAATGGCTTCCACCTAGGTCAAGTGGACTACTACTAACACTAAAGAGCATGTTACGAGCTGTTAGCGTTCTGAGGAGCAGATAGAAGAGGAGATCATAGAGTACAAGAAACTCCCCTTTGAGGAATTGGAGGTGACCATATGCCGGCTACAGGAGGTCTTGAGACCTGTACACCCAAACGAGGGCTCTTCTCGAGACCCTTTAGTAGGAGCAGCACACAGGTTGAATGTCTTTTTATATAAAGTATATATGTAAATATATATATTGTGCACTTAAGTATATCATTTTGTCTCACCAAAACATGATACACTTGTGATAATAGCAGGACCCCTCTTCCAGATTGAGCTACCACTGCTCACCCCGCCAATATAGACCACTTAATAGCCACCAGATGGAAAGGTCACACAGGAGGACCAGGACACACGGTATTAGTTTGGTAACTAATTATACAAGTATAATATTTCCATAGACATTGATCTAATTATCTTTTTGTTAATCTATGCACATAGTGTCTCTTTTCTACAAGTTCAAAGGCATACCTCTATAGCCTTGGGACCTTCTCCAATCCTGACGCTGACATCAACACCAATACACTCTCAATCGAAGTTCCACACATCTAGCATGCCCTCGCTAGGACCCAATTTTGACCACATGGATTGTTTGGGACGTGTGTCAGCTTGTATGATGTGACACAACATTGATGTGGACGGGTTGGTTGTGCCCATCGGAGGTGGCATCCGTTTTTGCCAGCACATAGGGAATTCGCTAGAGCTGTACATGCCTCGACTCCACATACTTTGGCCATACATATCTATGTGTTGTTCTAAATGTTTTATAGTTATTCCCTTGTTCTAATCTATCTTCTTCCTTGAAATGTAGAGATTAGCTAGATATCAACAAAAAGTTTGTAATTGCTCAGCTACAGCATGAGTTTGGAGAGGGATGGGACAAAAAAAATTTGGGGCGTCCTTTTGTGCGCAAGCGCATAGGGCAATTGCTAGAGCTATACATGCCTTGAATCCACATACTTTGGATGTACATATCTATGTGCTGTTTTCAATGCTTTATAACTATTCCTTTGTTCTAATGCATCTTCTTATAATGCAAAGATCATTTAGATATCGACAAAAAGTTTGTGATTGCTAAGCTACAATGCAAGTTTGGAGAGGGATGGTACAAAAAAAAAGTCAAGAAACAAATGGCCAAGCTATTATGACACAAGTGGGACAATGCGCAATTAGTAATTACTTGCACACACACACACACACACACACACACACACACAGGAGAGAGAGAGAGAGAGAGAGAGAGAGAGAGAGAGAGAGAGAGAGAGAGAGAGAGAAAGAATACAATGCCAAGGTTGAGAGTTGCAAAAACGCTAGCTGCTTAGGGCTAAAAACTAATAAGCTTGGACCTAGTACTCCGCACAAAAACAAGGGACACTTACTTTACTTGAAAGAACTAAATTGAACTGAAAGAAAGAGAGAGAAAATAGATGACACAAGGATGTCTGGTCCCAACCCTCAAGGGCCCCCTTGCTCTATTGCAAGAGCAAGTACTTTGTTTAATCTTGCACAAATTCTCATACAATAATTGAATGCTGGGATGGTGACGCTAATGGGTATTGATGATGTGGTACTCAAAGACGATTATGTTGACAATGACAACGATGACGATGCCAATACCAACAATGATGATGTGGACAACGACAACAATGACAATGATGATGACGATGTCAATACCGACAATGGTGTCAACGACGTTAAGACTGAAAACTAAAAACACTAGGTGTTCTGATGTGGATCTGCAATCTACGATGGTACTGTGGCAAGGATCTACAACGGCCAATGCATACAAATCTAAAATGCAAAAATGCTAGGTGATCTGGACTGAAACTGCAAAGTGTTGGTTGCTTTGGGTTGAACCAGCTAGTACCCTATGACCCCATGTACATATATCCGCTAGCACCTTATGGTCCCAAGACCATAGGATGTACATATACCCGCCACAAAACACCTATTACTAGCACCCTATGGTCCCAAGGCCATAGGATGTACACATACCCACTACAAAACACCTGTAGCAAGCACCCTATAGCTCCAATGCCATGGGATGTACACATACTCACCACAATTCACCTGTAACGAGCACACTATGGCCCCAAGACCATAGTAATTACACACACCACCACAACACATATGTAACTAGCACCCTATGGCCCCAAGGAAATAGGATGTACATATAACTACCACAAAACACCTGTAGCAAGCACCCTATGACCCCAAGGCCATAGGATGTACACATACCACCACAACACATATGTATCTAGCACCCTATGACCCCAAGTCCATATGATGTACATATATCCTCCACAAAACACTTGTAGGGAGAACCTTATGGCCCCAAGGCCATAGGATGTACATATACCCGCCACAAAACACTTGTAACGAGCACCCTATGGCCCGAAGGCCATAGGATGTACACATACTCATTAAGAATATCTTCATACGACATCCTTTGGCCATAGGTTGTATACATACTCATCCCAAAACATCCACGAGGATATATGCATACTCATCATCATGAAACACAAACATATAGCAGACTATGGTCGTGGGGCCATAGGATGTATACAAATTCATCAAAAAACACCTACATAGCATCATGTGGCCCTAAGGCCATAGGATGTATCATGAGACACCTACATATAGTTGTTACGGCATTAGCCGCACATGCGGTCCTACGGTCTTGCGGAGGTCTGGACACTGTGGATCAGGGGTATGCGATATGCGACGGCCGTAGCGGCAGTTCTTCACAGGATATCATGGGAGAGGAGTGTGTGCACCGTTCCCGATCTGCGCTGGAGCAGTGGTTGTATATGGAAGGGCATACCTGTCTTTTGATGTAACTTAACCAATCTCTATGATATTCATGGCAACTACTATTGTAACTCTGTGTCTGGAATACAAATGAATGAAGCAAGAGGTGTTATGGGCCTGTGTACTGTGTATTTCCTTCTCTTGTCATTTTTATATGTTGATGTTCATATTATGTAGTTGCGGGTAATCATTCCCGTAATGCCTATTGCTCCTGTGCGGGCAATAGCCATTACATCTAGCGACCACGATGCGTGATGGACGGCCTACGATGATTATGCATGCGCACTAGGTCGCAGGGTCCGCCTGACCCTGTGGTTCCAATTGTAGGAAGACGATGGAGGAGAGGCGGTTCAGATGAATTTTTTTTTTCTTCACCGCAGATTGAAGAATCTGTATCTCCATCACCAAGCCCGGTGCGTGGTAGGCAGTTGCGGCGAGCGAGACGTACTCCGCGTAGTCAGTCAGTCCTCCTATCGTACGTTCACCCTCACCCACACAGGTTGCTCCACCACCGTCTCCGGTAAGCAGTCCGGGGGTATCTCCACCACTATCTCCACCTCCTAGAGCTCGTCATCTTTTTCGGGGAGGAGGAGGAACAATTGGGCAAGGGGTGATGGCTCATCCTCATATTAAGTATAGTCGTTTTCGAGGTCTTTCGAGTGAAGACCCTGATGCACATTTGCGCCAATTCAATAAAGCTTATGGATTGAATCATCCTGGAGTGGTGATTCCTCTCCATCAACAATCAGTGTTTGAATCTACACTCTCAGGGAAAGTTGCGAAATGGTTGTCCGAATACCCTGATGATCATTTCCAGACATATGCTGACGGATCCATAGCGTTTCTACGAAGGTTTCGAACGGAAAAGACAGTCCCTCAACATTTGGAGAAGCTTCGAACGCTCCGGCAGAAGTCATTGCCAGTGGAGGATTACGCTGCAAAATTTCGGATGCTTTTGCAGAGGGTACCTCAGGCACAAAGGCTGGCAGCCGAAGTGCTGAATGATTATTTTTTGAGGGGGCTCAACAAGGATCTCAGAACGGCTATGGCAACAGTGGATAAGGTAACTACTCCACTGGATAATGTAATCGCTGGGGCTGTAGTAAGCAGGAGAGGCCTTAGAGGATACGGAATCTCCAAAGAAGTCAAAGAAAAAAGACATGAAGAAATCTCATCACAAGTCGCAAGACAGTGGCAGTGATAGTTCGGAGTCGGAATCCGTAGTATCAGATTCCTCGGACTCAGGCAACAACGATTCGGGGAAAGAATCGGAAGAGACACCACGAAAAAAATCCCAGCGTCACGGGAAAGGTGTTTCATCCGGATCATCCGAATCGGCTACGATGGCTGAAAGTATGAAGGAACTATGGTGTACCCAATGTCGGAATCCGGGCCATGCTACTTAGGTGTGCGCAATGAATCAGAAGTGGTGTGCGATTTGCATGACCAATACTCATAATATAGTGGAGTGTTATTTCAATGGCCACGGTCTTCAGAGTTGAGGGGACTCTTCTACTTGGCAACAACCACAAATAGGGCAGGGACAAGAGCCTGCTGTGGCGATGGCTCATGCTCATACATCAGAGACGCCTGTGCAAGGTCAAGCAGGAGGATGGGGTCAAGGGGGAGGACGAGGTCGCGAAAGAGGTGGCCGAGATCCTAATCGCCCCAAGACATGCCTTTTCTATTTGGGGGATGGACACTGGCGATTTGAGTGTCCTGAATCTATGGAATACGATCGGAAAAAGCAGGAACGCGCTGCAGGGAAACAGCCTAGTGTGGCGATGGTTCAGATTGAAGGACTGGAGGAGTCTGATCCAGTGGTTTCATTAATCATGCGATCGGGTAAAAATGTGGTTCCGACTCCCGATGTGCAGATTCTGGATTGGACGGCTCAGGAAGAGGTGCGGAAAAAGACTGTGTCCTGGTTGCCACAATCCGCCCCACCAGTGAAGACAGTAGGACCATTGACTATGCCATCGACTATGGGCCTGTAAATAAAGGAAGGAAAAGCTGGAAATAGGAATGATATTAAAGAACAGAAGGATTGGAATTCAGTTTGGAAAGAGGTCCTCACGTCACCAATTCAAGTACCTCTGGGTTCATTGCTGAAATTGGTCCCAAATTTCCATAATGCATTGCTGCGACAAACGACCACTGAGCTGAGGGGAGTCGCCATTGGGAAATTTGAAAGCGAGGAGGATGATTCAGCCCCGTTGCCAGCGAATAGGATCACGGATACCCGCATTTCGGAGCTTTCAGTTCGATACCATGGAACATACATTGACAAGGTACTATTGGATGGTGGAGTGGGAGTAAACATTATCACCCAAGCAACTTGTGAGCGTTTTGGTCTCAGTTATTGGGAGCCTGCACCCTTTGTAGTCTGCATGGAAGATCAAAGAAGAGTGCAACTAGTGGGTTTACTTTGGAGCATTGTTTTGGATGTGGCGGGCTTATCCTTTGCTGTTTCCTTAGTAGTTTTGAATATTGAAGATCATAATCAGGATTATCACATTATCTTGGGGAGACCCTGGTTACAACAAGCGAGGGTAAAGCATAATTGGGAAGCAAATATGCTTACAGTAAATAAGGGTAGAAGAAAAGTGCGTGTGATGTTGGGAACATGCAGACAGCCAGTTCAGGTAGCATGGCCGGTGATAGCCGAAACACTCAATATGGTGGAAGGATTAGAAGAGGATGAAGAGGAACAATTTCTCAAAGCTAATCCGAATTTGGTTTCTTTATATCTTGCGGATATTTCTCTGATTCCGAAAGGGAAGTCGGTGGGGGTTTCAGGAACTCCAACAGGAATAGGGAAGCAACAACAGGTGCTTCCAAGTCTTGAATCATTGGAAGACGTGATTCAGCAAGAACGAGCATTTGAGGCGCAAATGGGAAAAATTACAAGGGTTAAAGAAGATGAATTACAAAAGGTTTTTCTTGGGGAGCAAGCGGAGTTGCAGCCTATATACATTAATAAGCAGCTGGAGGCCAGTTTTAGAGATGATTTGATCAAGTTACTGACAGAGTTTAAGGATGTTTTCGCATGGGAATATGCGGATATGCAGGGATTGGATCCTAAGTTTTATCAGCATACGATCAATCTGAAACCGGATGCGGTGCCAGTGAAGTAGCACTCATACAGGATGAATCCGAATGTGGAAAAGCAAGTTAAGATGGAAATTGATCGCCTGTTGGAAGTGGGTTTTATTACCCCTATTGATAATCCGGAGTGGATTTCTTCAATTGTGGTAGTACCAAAAAAAAATTAAGCAAATCCGAATTTGTGTGGATTACCGGAAATTGAATGCAGCTACTGTTCCAGATCCTTTTCCTCTTCCATTTTTGGATTCCATTTTGGATGATGTAGCAGGACATGAGATGTATACTTTTTTGGATGGATTTAGTGGATATAATCAAATCCAAATGGCATTGCGGGATCAACCAAAAATAGCTTTTAGTACCGCATGGGGTGTGTTTGCTTGCACAGTGATGTGGTTTGGATTGCGGAATGCACCTTCCACTTTTCAAAGGGATATGTTTCAATTTTTTGGTCCTTATTTGACAGATTTTATGAGAATTGTTTTGGATGATCTCAGTGTTTTTGGAGCGCAATGGGAGCATTTGAAGCAATTACGGTTATGCTTTATGAAATGCAGAGAGGTGAAGAATCCTTTAAAGTGTGCATTTGCTATTCACAGTGGCACGCTATTAGGGCATATAATTTCTGAAGATGGTATTTCCGTGGATCCGGATAAAATTGCCGCAATTATGGAAGCGCCTCCACCGCGGAACCAGAAACAATGCCAGATTTTCCTAGGACAAGCTCGTTGGCATGGGAGGCATTTGCGGTTTGTCGTGCATTTAGCAATCCCGATTACTCAGGCAGCTCATGCTATAGATTTTGAATGGACACAGGAATGTGACTTGGCTTTTCGAAGATTAAAACTTCAGCTATCCAAAGCTTCGATTATGCTTGCACCAAATTGGGGTCAGGATTCTCATGTGTTTGTGGATGCTTCGGATCGAGCTATTGGCAGTGTGCTGATGCAGGAACAAAGTCAAGGATGGTTCCGACCTGTCTATTATGCCAGTAGACGATTATCATCCGCATAAAGAAATTATTCCGTAACCGAAAGGGAATGTTTAGGGATGATTTATTCAGTGAAAAAATTCCGGCACTATCTGTTGGGCCGACGTTTTTTCTTCCATGTGGACCATTCAGCTCTTTTATACTTGGTAAGGCAACAGATATCTGTTGGGTCGACGTTTTTTCTTCCATGTGGACCATTCGGCTCTTTTATACTTGGTATGGCAACAGAATTTGACGGGAAGATTGGCCAGATGGGTGCTTTTGCTGCAGGAATTTGACTTTGAGGTTATACATCAGCCAAGGGCCAGATTAGATTCTGGAAAGCCATCGACAAGTGTAGCTGATGAATTTTCGGATGCGTCTCTGTTTCTAACAGGAGTAGCTGCAGCGGATATCACAGTTCCGCAACAGGCAAGGGTCATTCCTAGCATCCCATGGACATGGTATGAGGAGATGTTTCATTTTATCAACAACGGCGAAATGCATTCTTTCTTGTCCATCCATTAGAGGAAACTTATGGCTATTAGAAGCAGGAATTTTGAGATTATTATGGGAAAGCTCTATTATCGTACGGTGGCAAAGGTATTACTCAGATGTGTGCTACCACAGGAGCAGGAAGAAGTATTTGAGGAAGTCCATATTGGTATTGTGGGAGGTCACTTTGCAGCTTTAATCACAGCTCAAAAGGTTCTCCAATCTGGATTATGGTGGCCCACATTGTTTCAGGATGCGAGAAATATGTGCAACAGTGTGATGTGTGTCAGCGGTTGGGGCAACCTACCAAACGGTCCAGAATGCCTTTTCAGCCAGTTCTGCCTTTGGAGCCTTTTCAAAAGTGGGGTTTGGATTTTGTTGGTCCTTTTAAACCAGTGGCAGCTCACACATGAAATAAGTATATCTTGACAGCCACGGATTACGCCACCAAATGGGTGGAGGCATGGCCTTTGAGAGATAACATTGCAGTTTCTATGGCGGGATGCTTATATAAGGATATCTTTTGTAGATATGGCTGCCCTATTGAGCTGGTTAGTGACAGGGAAGTCATTTTTTGAATAAGGTGATGGAGAGAATGCTACGGATTTATTTTGTATTACACAGGAAATCTTCTCCATATTATCCTGAGGCGAATGGGCAAGCAGAATCGACTAATAAGCAATTGATTCGGATTTTAACAAAGTTGGTGAATATGCATCGAACGGATTGGGATGTGAAACGTCCTTCTGCTTTATGGGCCTATCGAACAACTTATAAAGTGGCAACAGGATTGACACCTTTTAAGTTGGCATTTGGCATGGAGGCAATCACTCTGGTGGAGCATGTGATTCCGAGTATGCGGTTGTTGATTGCGGATCGTCTTCTTCCGGAGGATTCTGTGATTTATCAATTAAATGTTTTGCAGGAACTGGACGAAGAGCGGCTGAATAGCTTTGCGGTGCTGCAGGATCTGCAATCTAGGCAAAAAAAATGGTTGGATTGTCCGAAAGCACCTCAATTTGTTCGGGGGCAGCTGGTCCTTGTCTTCAATTCCCACCTCGGGAAGATGCCGGGGAAGCTTAAATTAAGGTGGTCACGACCATTTTGGATTTTTCAAGCATGCGGGCCCATCTCTTTTTATTTGGCGGATTTACGGGGGGAGGTTATTTCTGTGCCGGTCAATGGTTTCAGACTGCTCCATTATGTTTCACCTACCACGATTCAGTGCCCCTTTCCCGTGGTACAAGAGCCGGAAGCTTCCCTAATCATGATTGGGGATTCTTTTGCATGCAATCTTGGAAAGCGGGAAAGGATCTATGATGGTTGCAACACCGTGGATCGCCCTATTTTGGGAACTCATTGTGAAAAGGTTACTACTACATGTAGACGATTCTTATTGTGTTTCTCTTGTTTAGTGTGTCGCACGCTCTTAGTTCTATACTCTCTGCTCCTTCATCTCATCGCTACCATGACAGCTTCTCTCCTGCAATGTATTCCTTTCACGCCTGTACAACAGTTATCGCTTCGACGAGTGGACGCATGGCTGCAAGACTTGCGGCTGCGTGTGTTCGCCAACCTGGATTGGCAAGGGATCCCAGTTCACTCGCAGGCATCAGGTTTGATTGAGCAACTCGCTGTTGGCGATATGGTGGTGCTGAATAATCAGCAGATTCTGTTGACAGCAGAAAGGGTCTCAAGGTGTTGCTGTTTGCCCAACGATGGCGTGGTGCGCGCCTCTCATGTGATCCCTGCTGCTGATGTAGAGCAAGAATTTGGTTTGAAAGTCAAATGCGAGTATAAGCTTTCAGGGTTGTCAGATGTAGCAACCAGGGATGCATATTGATGGTTTCTCGAGGCGATTTGGCTACAAGCCAAAACCTATACCATTTCGACCCGAGCAAGAAATGTTTTGCATTTGACCAACTTTGGGCCAGTAGCTTGGGCAGTGGTGGTCAGAGAACGCCTGCTAGCGGAGTGCCAAAGAGTGATGGCACAGTTGGGGAGGAATACTCCAACCAATACAAAGGTTGGCCAACTGCTCACATTGATTTTTCCTTCAAGAGAAGTTTTTCCTCTCGCCCTGCGTCCTCTCTGCCACTTTGAAGATGATCACTTGGTGGTCCAAGGCACTAATGCTCCTCAGTCACAAACGCAAAGCTTGGCAGTGCCGGTGATAGCCGTTTTTCGGCTTTCCATAATTGCCATAGTAAGCTACCTCACCCTACCAAATTCACCCAAACACTATGGCTATCCCTACCATTTTACTGTAAATAGGCGTGTGTGAGTTAGGGGGCTTTTCCCATATCTTCTTAAAATCCTCAGCTAGCTAGTCACTCGGCTAGTTGAGTGAAAAAAATAAAAAAAATAAAAAATATTATGGCCCATTTGTGTGTAAATATTGCAGTATATATATGGCCTAAATATAGAGATTTTTATAATTATTCTGGTATTTTATTTAAATATTTATACTTAGGTGTGTGTTTTATTAAACCTGTGTATGCCTTCTTTCATCCTCTTAAAACATAAGTATATTTTTTGCCAATATGTACATACTCTAACCTTATATTTTTCCTTTATACAAATCACTCCCACATTTTCACCCTCACCCTCGTGAAAACAAAAAATTGATTTCTACTCATTGGTCACGTTTATTATATTATTTACTTGCATACCTTTTCCTCTTTCACCCAAAATAATTCAAAGAGGGATCATATCATATGATTCCAATATCTTTCCATATCCATAACTCCTCCATATTTTTATTATTATTTTTACTCATTATTCTAACACCATGTGCTCATTGAGCTAAAGTCCATGAATAGTCCATACACTAGTCCCACCATGTATATATTTCTTTATTCACCAATAATCCTCCTCCATGCATGTGTCAAGGGCAACTTGGATGCTTTGTATTATGATATGACAAAGGAGGGGCTCACTCTTGGATGCATTGTACAAATTCAACAAAGGAGGGGGCCACTGAAGACTTTTTGTGAAGAAAAAACAGTTCTTTTGGTGGGATTTTTAATATCCATCTCCACTCCGAATTTGGAGCGGTGGTCAAAACAGAAAATGTAGCTCACGCTTTGAATAATCACCTCAATTTTTTTCATGATTTTTGAAGTTACCAGCGGTGATATATGATTTTTTGAGTGGACCCCAGTCTGCCCACTTTTCTCACAAGTAGCCCATAGTCTTCTCTCACCTCTTTCCACACTTCTACTACACACACACACACACACACACACACATTTCTCTCAATCCCTCACTCAAACCTGCACCTTCAATGGTTTCTCTCACCTTCTTCACCATTAACCTCCCCACTTACTCCCATAGCTCTCATATGAGCTCTCCATGTACATACACCATCTCTATGCCTCTCTCTATTATCTCCAAAGTACAATTCCATCTTACTCCTTATATATATACATAAATTCAGCATGTGTACTATGCTTAACGTCTGCAAATCAAAAGATCTCATCAACGGAATTACCATTTTCATCACGATGATCAACCTTGGCGGCGGTGGCGTAAAGAAGAGAAGACGAAGAAGAAGATCGATATTCATTTTGAGAACCTACACAAGTAGGTCCAAAACTTCTTCAAGCTTCACCATCACAAGGATTTTCTCACTTCATTCAACCATCTTACTCCAACCATCCACCCCATTCTACCCATTGTAAATATATCATTAACTTTCTAGTGATTACTAACACTAACCACTAATATACTAACACAAAATAGCATTGACCTAACCATAAAAGACACCTCACCTCAAGACATGTACAAAGTAACTCTCTCTCTCTCTCTCTCTCTCTCTCTCTCTCTCTCTCTCCTTACTTACTTTCACGTTATTTAGCATCAATAATGCTCTCTTTTGAGCCCACACCCATGACTCAAGCAGACAAAGAAGGCCCACAATGTTTTGATATTCAAAAAAATCATAATCCTGATTTGTTAGCTTGTAAATTAGGATTTCCAATAATCTTAATGAGGGGTCTCCAACCTATAAATAGGCCCCTCTCCTTCTTGTAAAACAATCTCCAACATCTCACATAGCACCCCAACACTCTATGCGTGAGGAGAGACTTAGGTGTAGCAACCACTTGTGAGCTTCACTCTTGGTGTGAGAGAAGCCTTCAAGCTACAAATTGCAAGTGAGAGAGCGTGAGTTCCACAAATCTCAAAACCACTATTGTACATGCTCCTTCATCATCAATAAATTGAGGTTTGGTGCATCAAAGGCGTGATTCGACGTTCAAATCTTCGTCCTTCCATTTGTGCAATACGGTTTGGTGAATTCAAGGTGACTTGTGTATTTTGAGTTTTTATCGGTTAATCTTGATTTTAGAAAGTGTTTTAGTGTGTTTTTCATTGCCAGTTTTGTGTCCATTGTAAGAGGGTATTGTGGTGAGTTGTCTTTCACACCCTAAGACAGTGTGTGTGTGTTTTGGCAATGATTAGCAATCACTAAGCATTGAGTGAGTTTTGTACAAGTTCTACGATAGCATCATAACGAACCATCTCCATTTGCAAGTCACAAATAAGGTATTACGCAAGATCCTTTCCTCTCTCTCCTCCCTTTTCTCTAGCTCTCTCTGGTCCATTTCATGTGTGTCTTGGTGTGAGGTTGCTTGTGTGTGTTGTGTGGTGCATCTTCTTGGTTGTGCCAAAATCTCTCTTGCGTCCTAGTTCGCATACCATAACTAGGTGGTGCTCCTATCTTGTTTGGGTTTGGCTCTGGGTTTGTTGTTGTGTTGTGCTTGTGGTTGCCCCAGCCCCAATTGAGCAGCACGGGAGCCTTGAGGGGTGTTTAGAGGTCGGCTCTCTTGTTGCCCGCCCCGGACCACCTCAATTTTGGTGCCCCCACTGAGGAGCGATTGTGTACTTAGTGTTGTTGTATTGCATGAATGCTTGAATTTCAGCATAATCAAGTAGATTTTATGAATCATGAAAACAGGCCGAGTTTAATTTCAAGGAAACAAAAATTGATCTAGAATATGGTTCGGATTATGCATAACATAAGAAAGGAAAAAAACATTTTCACATAAAAGTCTAGAATTCATGTTGAAAGACCTTTCAAAACTTTGTGTAGTTAGTTGATGATTGTTTGGAACTAATCTTTGTGTGGTTCTAGCATTGAGAGACTATGACACGCTATACCTTTGATGATATCCCAATCTTCTTCGAAAATCCAGAAGAAGATGTTGATGATTTTCTTGCTGATTTTAGAATGGTTTGTCATATCCTTGGTAAAAGGGATGACATTGAAAAAGGGGATTTTCTATTGCTATGCCTTAGAGGCAACGCTGAGCAATGGTTTTGGAGTATGTCTTCCCAGATTGAAGATGGATATACCCAAATTTCCAAAGCTTTGAAGGCTAGATTCTCTAAAGTTCCAACAACGGAGAAAGCATGGGCTTCACTACGGAGACTTCAACAACATGGTGAAGACTACTATGCTTATGAGGATATTTTTTCTCGTCAATGGGAAGGATGTGGATTTAGTTCTACATTTCCAGATTATGTAAAAATGGATCAATTTATTTCGGGTTTGTCTCCTTTCCTAAAGACTAAGGTTACTTGTAGTGGACCCTCTACCTTTGAAGAAGCGGTCCCTATTGCCCGAAGGAAGTTTCACAAGTACTTCTACATCAAAAATGGTTTCCATCATGCTGGAAGATCCAACCATCATGAAAGTGTTTCTATCAAGGAGTCATCTCCTTTGCCATACTTGTCTCCTACTACTCCGACAAATGTTGAAGAAGTTACTTACATGCCAACTGATTATTCAAGTGCTAAAGTGTGTGGCCAAGATTCAAATGTGGAATCTCTTTCTTCTACCTTTATGACAAGCATGCAAAAATCGACACAAGATATCTCAAATGGCATTGACGATTCAATAATGGATATATCCAACCCTTTGGCGGAGGATCAATTTCTAGTCCAAGTAGACGAAGCTTTTGTGCAACATGACTCTATGGAGAATGAAGACCTTGAAGGTAACCTTGATCTTATGGAATGTTCTGAGAGTGTATCTTGTCTAAAAGAAGAGAGTGAAGAAGAAGATGAAATCATAGGTGGAGAGATCATAGACCACATTGATCATAAAGAGATGATCGTGTACATGGAATGCCAACTCCAAAACAAAGTAGAAGAGTGTGAGTTGAATCCAGGTGAGGATAATCTTGAAGAAGTGTTTGAGGATGTTGAAAAGCATTGGTATGACCCATGTATGTTAAGCATAGAGGAACCTATCATGCAAGAAGCCAAATGTTTCACAAAATCAAACAATATTCCATCAACCTTTGAGGTGGTACAATGTGAGGAGTTACAACCTTGCCAAAGGGGGGGCTTCGAAGGGGATGAAGAACATGGGAGAGTAGTAAAAAATAAAATCATAAAAGGAAACTATCAGAAGGGTATCATTCTCTCCAATGGTGTTTTAGTGGGTGGCTCTTCATTCATGGGACAATATCTTAGCAAGAAAATCCAAGCTTTTGAAGCCCCAATCATCTTCACATTGGGTTTCACCTCTTCAAGGTCAACTTCTCCTCTCTTCACATATACCTTTCATCGGGGACACCATACCTTCTTAAGTGGAAGAGGACATAAATACTTGGTGATGAACGGATGTTTCCAAACCTTCTTCATTTGGTTCTTTGGTGTATGGAGGTCGCACATTGTGATTCTTCTGGTCTTCATCATAGATGAAAAACTTGTTGATTGCTACATGTGGATATTTCATCATTCAGTACCAAAATCTATTCTCTTCCAATGTGTTGGAAGCAATAGAAACCTTCATCTATTATCTACTTATGTGGTAAACTATCTGCAATATCTTCCAATAGCACCTGGAAGCATGGATCAAGCTTTCCTAAATCATAAAGGTCATAGAATTTTTTACTTGGTGAGCCTACCCAGGTTGAATGAATTTTATGAGCTACAGTTCAAGAATTCGCTCATACAAGCTCTTGAAGATCGTAGCAGATACATCAACTTTATACAGGAGGAAGAGCAACCAATATTTTATATCACATTCATAGTGATAGATGCAATGATGGACAACAATAAAATCTACAAGTTTCTTCAATCGAAATCAGTAAGTGATTCCATACCATACATCTCGCTTTGGGAAAGATATTTCAAGATCTTTGATCCTGGGGGGCGCTTATGGAAACTTTCTCGATGGAGGAGGTTTACTCCGTCACTTCATTTCATCATGCTATTGGCTCGAGAACCTTTCATATCACACAAGGTTTTTTAATCATACAACAAAGGTTCTTCAAAGATGAGAGCAGACAAAGACAGACGTTACACAATCTACATGTTGTATGATCGGATAAATGGTACATGAATGTACCATTATCTAAGGGGGGGGCTAATGATAGCCGTTTTTCGGCTTTCCATAATTGCCATAGTAAGCTACCTCACCCTACCAAATTCACCCAAACACTATGGCTATCCCTACCATTTCACTGTAAATAAGCGTGTGTGAGTTAGGGGGCTTTTCCCATATCTTCTTAAAATCCTCAGCTAGCTAGCCACTGGGCTAGTTGAGTCAAAAAAATAAAAAATATTATGGCCCATTTGTGTGTAAATATTTCATTATATATATGGCCTAAATGTAGAGATTTTTATAATTATTCTGGTATTTTATTTAAATATTTATACTTAGGTGTGTGTTTTATTAAACCTGTGTATGCCTTCTTTCATCCTCTTATAACATAAGTATATTTTTTGTCAATATGTACATACTCTAACCTTATATTTTTCCTTTATACAAATCACTTCCACATTTTCACCCTCACCCTCGTGAAAACAAAAAATTGATTTCTACTCATTGGTCACGTTTATTATATTATTTACTTGCATACCTTTTCCTCTTTCACCCAAAATAATTCAAAGAGGGACCATATCATATGATTCCAATATCTTTCCATATCCATAACTCCTCCATATTTTTATTATTATTTTTACTCATTATTCTAACACCATGTGCTCATTGAGCTAAAGTCCATGAATAGTCCATACACTAGTCCCACCATGTATATATTTCTTTATTCACCAATAATCCTCCTCCATGCATGTGTCAAGGGCAACTTGGATGCTTTGTATTATGATATGACAAAGGAGGGGCTCACTCTTGGATGCATTGTACAAATTCAACAAAGGAGGGGGCCACTGAAGACTTTTTGTGAAGAAAAAACAGGTCTTTTGGTGGGATTTTTAATATCCATCTCCACTCCAAATTTGGAGCGGTGGTCAAAACAGAAAATGTAGCTCACGCTTTGAATAATCACCTCAAATTTTTTCATGATTTTTGCAGCTACCAGCGGTGAGATATGATTTTTTGAGTGGACCCCAGTCTGCCCACTTTTCTCACAAGTAGCCCATAGTCTTCTCTCACCTCTTTCCACACTTCTACTACACACACACACACACAAACACACACACACACACATTTCTCTCAATCCCTCACTCAAACCTGTACCTTCAATGGTTTCTCTCACCTTCTTCACCATTAACCTCCCCACTTACTCCCATAGCTCTCATATGAGCTCTCCATGTACATACACCATCTCTATGCCTCTCTCTATTATCTCCAAAGTACAATTCCATCTTACTCCTTATATATATACATAAATTTAGCATGTGTACCATGCCTAACCTCTGCAAATCAAAAGATCTCATCAACGGAATTACCATTTTCATCACGATGATCAACCTTGGCGGCGGTGGCGTAAAGAAGAGAAGACGAAGAAGAAGATCGATAGTCATTTTGAGAACCTACACAAGTAAGTCCAAAACTTCTTCAAGCTTCACAATCACAAGGATTTTCTCACTTCATTCAACCATTTTACTCCAACCATCCACCCCATTCTACCCATTGTAAATATATCATTAACTTTTTAGTGATTACTAACACTAACCACTAATATACTAACACAAAATAGCATTGACCTAACCATAAAAGACACCTCACCTCAAGACATGTACAAAGTAACTCTCTCTCTCTCTCTCTCTCTCTCTCTCTCTCTCTCTCTCTCCTTACTTACTTTCACGTTATTTAGCATCAATAATGCTCTCTTTTGAGCCCACACCCATGACTCAAGCAGACAAAGAAGGCCCACAATGTTTTGATATTCAAAAAAATCATAATCCTGATTTGTTAGCTTGTAAATTAGGATTTCCAATAATCTTAATGAGGGGTCTCCAACCTATAAATAGGCCCCTCTCCTTCTTGTAAAACAATCTCCAACATCTCACATAGCACCCCAACACTCTATGCGTGAGGAGAGACTTAGGTGTAGCAACCACTTGTGAGCTTCACTCTTGGTGTGAGAGAAGCCTTCAAGCTACAAATTGCAAGTGAGAGAGCGTGAGTTCCACAAATCTCAAAACCACTATTGTACATGCTCCTTCATCATCAATAAATTGAGGTTTGGTGCATCAAAGGCGTGATTCGACGTTCAAATCTTCGTCCTTCCATTTGTGCAATACGGTTTGGTGAATTCAAGGTGACTTGTGTATTTTGAGTTTTTATCGGTTGATCTTGATTTTAGAAAGTGTTTTAGTGTGTTTTTCATTGCCATTTTTGTGTCCATTGTAAGAGGGTATTGTGGTGAGAGGTCTCCCACACCCTAAGACAGTTTGTGTGTGTTTTGGCAATGATTAGCAATCACTAAGCATTGAGTGAGTTTTGTACAAGTTCTACGATAGCATCATAACGAACCATCTCCATTTGCAAGTCACAAATAAGGTATTACGCAAGATCCTTTCCTCTCTCTCTTCCCTTTGCTCTAGCTCTCTCTGGTCCATTTCATGTGTGTCTTGGTGTGAGGTTGCTTGTGTGTGTTGTGTGGTGCATCTTCTTGGTTGTGCCAAAATCTCTCTTGCGTCCTAGTTTGCATACCATAACTAGGTGGTGCTCCTATCTTGTTTGGGTTTGGCTGTGGATTTGTTGTTGTGTTGTGCTTGTGGTTGCCCCAGCCCCAATTGAGCAGCACGGGAGCCTTGAGGGGTGTTTAGAGGTCGCCTCTCTTGTTGCCCGTCCGGACCGCCTCACCGGCTGAGAGGGAAACACAGCAGTAGCATGTGGGCATTGGGGATTTGCCTGGTCCATTGACAACAGTGGTATCCTCTGGAGCCCAAGAGATGGCCACTGCAGGTGCAGGATCAGCAAGCCGCAAGCGCGGTAGGGAGGAACAACAATTTTCTACACCACCTTCGGCAATGGCATGTCTTCTTTCGGAGGATTCTGCGGTGGCTCGTTGGCGCCGCCGAACGCAGAAGAGAGTGGACAGTGCTACTCCGCTGAGGACGGGCTCTCCAGTTGCGGATGTTCCCGCTCAACCGAAAACCTCTGGTGCTACCAATGCAGCTGCCTCGACTGGAGGTACTCTTCCCACAGCTCTACCTTGGGAGGCTACGGCAGCGACCCCCGCTGACCAATTGCAAGCATGCGGCACCTTTTTGAGCAGACTTGCAGAGTCTATTCGTGCAGCCTAGCCAGCCCCCGCCCCACAGAGGGAAGAGTCAATGAGCTGGAAGCGCAGGTAGCGGCCTCGCATTGCCGAGTTGTCCACTCAAAATGAAGAGCTAATTGTAACAACTCGCCAACAAGGGGTAGAAATACAAATGTTACGCGGGGCTAATGCTGAGTTTGTGGCCTCTATTCAACAGGAACTTCTCTAGTTGAGAACGCAACATAGCCTAGCCTCTTACTTAGCCTCGCACCCTGGTGATGTAATGATCAATATGAATGACTTGGATGCGTTGGCAGTGGAGATGCAAGAAGATCTCTGAGTTTTTTTGGATAATCAACTACAAAGCTGGAGCACATGCTTGGCTGCTGAGGTGAGAGCATAGCCATCCACTCAGCAGGTTGTGGTGCAACACCCCGAGTCATCCAACACTGACAGAGGTAAGAGTGTTGTTCCCGAGGGTTTTGATGTTGCTGATTGGGCACAAGCTACAGAGGATTGTGCTGAAGCCCAGGCTCATGTATCTTGTTTGCAGAAAATGATTCGTCGATTTCGTAAGGAGCGACGCAGGGTCTGTTTTTGGGTGGAGACCTTAGCTCATTCTTTTTCTCTCAGTCTACCACCTTGCCCTCCATTTTGGTCTTCTCTTAATAGATACCTTTCTCGCTATTATCCCTTACATACACCTCTTGCTCCTCTGCCACACAGGCGCCTCAATCTATTTCTTTGCTAACGCAGTTTATTCCTCGGGCCCCCTAGCCGGAACATATTGAGATAGATCCACGTCTTTTGGATGAGGTCTATCGGGCACATACTGCAGATTTTAGAGGCTTTGGCTATATTGATATTTCCTCTTCAACAGAGCAGGGTGCAGAGCAACCACCGGAACCTTCCAACCGGAGGGGCTGAGTGTGGGTTCGCGCAATCCACCGTGTGTGCCAAGTGTTATGGCATTAGCCACACATGCGGTCCTGCGGAGGTCTGGACACTACGGATCAGGGGTATGCGGTATGCGGTGGCCGTAGCGGCAGTTCTTCACAGGATATCATGGGATATGAGTGTGTGCACCGTTCTCGATCTGCGCTGGAGCAATGGTTGTATATGGAGGGGCATACCTATCTTTTGATGTAACTTAACCAATCTCTATGATATTCATGGCAACTACAGTTGTAACTCTGTGTCTGGAATAAAAATGAATGAAGCAAGAGGTGTTCTGGGCCTGTGTACTGTGTACTTCCTTCTCTTGTCATTTTTATATGTTGATGTTCATATAGTTGCGGGTAATCATTCCCGTAATGCCTATTGCTCTTGTGCGGGAAATAGCCATTACAATAGTACCCTATGGCCCAAAGGCCATAGGATGTATATATACTCATCATGAAAACCATACACTCACCGTGAGGTGACCTTGAGGAGTCTATATGTACTCTTCATGAAACACCTAGAAAATTCAACCTATGGTCCTTAGGCCATAAGATGTTCCTTTGTGATGCTTCAAGTGGTCTTAAAGGTATCCTCCCACGCACCGACATAGACCTCTTTGGCTATGTGGGGCTCTTCTCACAACTAGATGTAGAACCCTTTGCCCTTAGGGTCATAGAATGCACACGAGTTTTTTGAGTCTCTTCTTCATCAGTGACATAAACAACGTTAAATTACATGTAAATTTCTAGATACTTGTGCTTGTTTGTTTAACAAATATTTATGTGAACCTTCTTGCAGATATGGTTTTCAAAAATGGTGATAGAGTGTGCATGTTTGTAGCCATGCAAAAGGTTGCGATTGGGAGTGTATGTGAAGTAGACCCAAATGCATATTGTTCTGGCCGGAAAGGAAATGTATCAGTGTCAGTTGATTTGTGTTTTGAAAAAAAAGCTGTCATTCCATTTCCAACAATGGATGCATTGACAGTGGGGAGATGTTTTTCACAGTATTGTGAAATGGAGTATAGGGTTGTTGCAGAATATGAATGATATGTAGTACCAAGGGGTTCCTATGCATGATGCTGCCAAACCAATGGGACCATTGGAGGTACAATATGATGGGATGAGCTACAGGGAGGTTTGGAAGGATAAGAGGGTTCAACTATGGGATAAAAAGAAAACAAATGTAGTAGCTGAAGGGGTTTTCATGTATGTCTGTGCATTTGACTGTATAAACTTTGGCAAGTTAGGTGAAAATAACATTGGTATTGGTATTAAAACATCATATGCTAGTGAGGCTACTATTTCTACTACATCTTATGTATGTAGCATCAATCTAGTATGTTGGCCTATCAACAAAGTTACAACTATGGATAGAAAAGAATTGTTGCAGTATGAGGATTTACATGCTATGGATGAGTTGCAAGATACATGCATTGAATTAGCTCATTTGGTAGAGCCTATTTCAAAAAAGAGAAAGTATTGCTTTATAAACAAGAAGCCAAATATATCTATGAAACCTTCTAAGAAATCCAATCAAGCATCCTTACCATATGTCCAGCTCGTTTCAACCATAGATTGTTGCTCCAGACGGTGTTGTCAATATATCAATTAAGATAAGGTCATGGCTATGTGCAGTGAATTTTGGAGACACGGTTTGCAAAAAAGAACCAATTTTGTGTATGATATAATGTTGACTGCTTGGCGTGAGAACAAAAAAACTACAAGAGCTGCTATGTATTTTCTTTTAATGGAAATGAGGTTTCCAGTAGTGCTTGGTACAAAGCTCATGGCATTCCAGAAACTTATTTTTATCATTATCGTTTGAACAATTTGAGAATGGGGTTTGTTGTTCAGTGCATGGTAATAATGATGGTGTCATAAGAAAAGGAAGGGACCATACAGAAATGGGAAGGGCATTGATTGCTCTTTTGTTGAGGAAAACTCTGAGAAAATGCCACATAAGAGTAGAACTGTGGAGGATGGTACTAGGGAAACCTTTCTCGCAATGCCAAACACGTACAAGCAAATAGCCATTTTACATGATGTCAATAAAATGCTCGAGGGTATGAGTCTCAAGACAATGTCTAGCACTACATTCAATAGGGTTTGGAATATTGTTGGCAAAATAATTGGCATTGCAATCTTGCTGACCCAAAGCATTGGGAGTGTATTGATGTAGTTGCGTGGTCATCGACTTCAAGGGGTGGAAGTGTCATAAAATCTAATATCTAACTAACCCAAATGATTTTCTCATATTAAATTGATCACTTAATATGGGAGAATAAACGGGAACAAGTGTTAAGATATAGGTGTGTGCTTATAGATCTATCTCAACACGGGGCCAATGGTAAAGGGGCCCAAAAGGGAGATGGTCTATCAAAGAGCAAGGCTAACCAATGGAGCATAAGACCTTAGGGTTAGCTTCATTGAAGACCTCCAATAAAGGTATGTAAAAAGTCCTTTGACCTTAAGTAAGCTAGGGCTGAGCTTGAGGTGGGAACCCGGCCCAAGCTCGAGGTGCTTGTCCTGCTTGAGGTGCTTTTCATGCTTGAGGTGTTTTTCATGCTTGAGGTTCTTGATTAAGATGCTTGAGGTGCTTGACTGGCTCCATGCTTGAGGTGCTTGACTTGCTGCATGATTAAGGTACTTGAGGTGCCTTGAGAAGCTTGCCTGAGATGCTTGTGGGAACACCCCCTAGTTCAAGTGCTTTGTCATGCTTGATGAGTAAGGTGCTTGATCACCTAAAGTCAAAATCATTCCTACAAGAGGGGGGGCGAGCCCTTTTCCTAGGAGCTAGAGAGAGAACACCCAATCACACACACAAAGGGAAGCCCCAACTTGAAGAGGCAGCAAGGACACATGTCAGGCCCCTACCCATGTTACCTTCATGTGTTGCTTGAAGCCTATTGGCTAAGCTTCAAAGGGGTCCAATGATAAATTACTTGAATTATCTAATTGATTTTTCATTTATCAAGTCCTCTCTCTCAAAGGGGAAAGGGGGACACTTGTCCCAAGGCTACCCATGTTGCTTGTAATTGCTCCTGCTTGTGATTGGCTAGGCCTGGAGGGGTCCAATGAGCTTCAAGCATGAGCTACAAGGGGGGGTCGACCCAAGCTAGCTAGGGCCTTGCTTGAGGGGTATACTCACCCACACACACTCACAATCACTCTCATTGTGTGCTATTCAAAGTGCAAGAGCTCCCTCTCCAAGCAAGTAGAGGTTGAGAGCCTACACCAACACTCTTGGCTATGGAGTGCAAATCCAACCAAGAGCCATGCTTCAATGCTTAAGCTTGCCATCTCCTTCTTCTTCATTACTATGCTATTATGTATGCTAGCAACAAGAGTATGATAAGTGAGGAACTAATTCTTTCTCCTACGAAATGTTTCTTCTTCCTCTTCCCTACCCTCATTCCCTGCTAGCTCTCTCCACCTTCGAAGGTGTTTGAGGTCTTGGGACTGAGGCTTGGGATAGTTAAAGCTTTCTTCAAGTTTATGTTATGTTTGTGGTGCATGAAGCCTTCCATCTTCATGGCATCACCTAGGTCACAAGGAACACAAAGACTGTATTGTAACAAGTCTCTCTTTATGGGAGAAATCATAATACAAATGCCTATTGGAGGGGGGACCGGCTCCACATAAATCTGGTCCTCAATTGTTGTCATGTTCTCTAAACTCTCTCTCTTGCAAAAGTATTGTCTATGCCAAGTTAACTAATTGCTATGATTATGTTGCTATCTTCACTTATGTCTACCCGCTATGCTCACAAAATCATTTCTTGAAATTACTCTCATTAAATTCCGCTATTCTCAAATTGAATAGGCAAATTCCATTACATTGGTATCAGAGCATTTGGTTTCTCTTTTCTTGCTTAAGAAGAGAGGTCCTTAAGTAGCCTATAAATGGTTGATGTTGTTAATTATAATAGAGTAAGTGGAACTGGGATCTAATACCGGTTTTGTTAAGCCCACTATGTGGGGGATGGTGCACACCTCGGGAGCTTTGGACTTAATAATGGAGTCTTTTTAGACTTGCCTACGGCTTTACCATTATTGAGCCATAAGAAGTCCGAAAGGAGCTAGCCCTTGGCAACTCTGCTATGTTAGACCTACTCCTCTACTCTCTATAATTAACCACTTTGAGCCGTGGGTGTAGATACTTAAGAGCCGATTTTCAAAGGCTAAGAGGAGTGGCAACTAAGGTTTTGAATTGCCAAAGCATACACTAAGTACATACATAAAATTTTGTTAACATGGCTGACAATAATCAAGAGAGTAGAATGAACATTGATAGCTTTGACTTTGCACATGAAGGTGCTAATGATGATGCTCCCATGTTTGTGAATTATCTTGTGACTAGGTTGCAACAAGCTATGGGCAACCCTACCTTGCAAGCCGAAGTTACTCAACAACTTCGTGCCTATGGAATTTCCCTTCCTCTCCAAGAGGAGAGAGAGCTTAGGAGGCCTCTTGAAGAGACCCCCAAAAGAAGACTCTCTCCCATTCGAGAGGAGGAATCCAAAGAGAAAGAAAGCAATGAAAGTCTAAGTTCTTCTGAAGATGTGGCTCCACGAAGAAGGCGGTCTAGACGATCACCTACTCCTCCCAAGAGGAAAAGAGCAACCCATAGTCCTTCTCCTCATCACTCTCAAAGGCAAGAGAGGAAACAAAGGAAGAAAAGGGCTAGGAAGAGGTCATCCTCTTCTCCTTCTTCTTCACCTTCCTTCTCTTCCGATGAAAGTTATGGCTATTCTCCTAGAGAATACAAGAGGGGAGGACATCGCAAATCATTTCCTGCATGGCGAAGGTCACAAAAGCTAAAGAAGTTCAAGGAGGGAGGAAAGAGTATCTCTTTTCTCACCTACGATGGCACCTTTGGTGCTACCGACAAAGTGTTGGACTTCATCCAGCAATTTGATGCGGCCTTTGGGGACGAGGGCTTCACAGAGTCCTCCAAGCTACGCCATGTAGCTATGCACTTCCAAAAATAAGCTCGTCAATGGTGGGCTAGCCTTCGTGGCAATGGAGAAGCCCCAAAGACATGGAAAACTCTACGAGTTTCCATCATGAAGCAATTTCTTCCAAGCGATACTAAAGATAAAGTTCTTACCGAATGGCACGGCTTGAAGCTCCTCTCTCATGAGTCTATCAACAAGTATGTAGATAAGTTTTGGGATTTACATCTCAAAGCTACTGTCTTTCAAAAGATAGATTTTGCCGAGCAAAGACAGCAATTCTGTGCGGGATTACCTGAAGAGATGGCCGAATATATCAATTCTCAACGGCCCGGTACTATTACCGAAGTAATCCACCACACCATGGTTGCTTCACGCATCAATTTCCATCAAGGGGCTAGACGTAATGTCAAGCCCATGGAAAACAAAGATAAAAATGATGCAAAGGGGAAATCCAATGCTCAAAATAATTCCCAAGGCACTTCCAACAACAACAACAACAACAATCGGTCCAAGGAGAAGGGAGTTTACAAAGGTAAAAACAAACTCTCTCCTGAAGAGCTTGAAGATTTTCGCAAGGACCATAAGTGTTTCAAGTGTGGGGAGCAAGGACATGGCTATCGTTCTTGCCCCAAGAAGAATACTCGCAATGAGACTCCTAGGGCTTCCACCATCGAAGCTCCAAAAGAGGATGCTCATTGCAAAGGATCATCACTCTCCTATGCTTGGGGAAAGGTAAGAGAGCATGATGCCTTCATCTTGTTTGACCCTGGCTCTACTCTCAACTTCATATCAATCGAGTTGGCCACCAAGTTGGGCATTCAAGCTTTTGAGATGGGAGATATAGTAACAGCTGATGCAGCTTTCAAGGGACAACAAGCCTCCGTTACTCCCTTGATTGGGAAGTTGAGGCTTCATGTCCAAAGCTATGTCGACAAAGAAGACTTCTTCATCTCTCCCCTCCAACATCAGGATGTTATCCTAGGGGCACCATGGTTTGATCGCATGGCTGCCAACATGAAGTTCCTTGAAAGGAGAATTTACTTCACCTACAGGGGAAAGAACATGTATATAGATGCTAGTGAGCGTGGTCGCACAATTCCACTTGTAAATCCTCTTTCTTTTGATAAATCAATGAAGAGCTCAGTTTCTGCGTACATGATTTATGTCAAAGAGTCTCTAAAAGCTAATAATGTTTCATCAAATGAAAATGATAGGAATCAAGAAGAGTTAGACTTGTCTACTTTTCTAACAGGATTCCAAGATGTGTTCATCGATGATATCCCTATGGACCTACCTCCAAAACGAGGGGATGATGACCATCGTATTGAGCTCCTTCCAGGAAGCTCACCGCCTAACAAACCTCCTTATCGAGTCTCACAAGCTCAACAAGAGGAGATCATGAGGCAAGTACAAGAGCTGGTAGACAAAGGGATGGTGAGGCCTAGTTCCTCTCCCTTTTGTTCTCCAGTCCTTTTAGTGCAAAAGAAAGATGTTACATACCGTATGTGTGTGGACTATCGAGCACTAAACCATATCACTATCAAAAACAGATTTCCCGTACCTCGGGTAGAAGATCTGTTTGATAAGCTACAAGGCTCTACCTACTTCAGTAGGATTGACCTTAAGAGTGGCTATCATCAAAATAAGGATAGTGGATGAGGATATCTTAAAGACCGCGTTTCGCACAACATTTGGTCTTTATGAATATCTAGTCATGCCTTTTGGCTTGACTAATGCACCAGCTACGTTCAATCGTTTGATGGAGAAAATTTTTAGACCATATCGAAAATTCACTGGAGTTTTCTTCGATGATATCATCATCTACTCCAAGTCTTTGGAGGAACATAAGCAACATCTCCAAGTGATTTTTCAAGCCTTGAGGGAGAACAAACTTTTTCTCAACCAAAAGAAAAGTGAATTCTTCCTTCAAGAGATTCAATACCTAGGCCATATTATCTCTCACGATGGTATTCGTATGGATCCATCAAAGTTAGAGGTAATAAAATCATGGCCTAACCCAAGGAATCTACATGAGCTAAGAAGCTTTATTGGTATGTGTGCATACTATAGACGCTTCATAGCAAAATTCTCTCAAGTAGCAGGACCACTACACGACTTAACCAAGAAGAATGTTAAGTTTGTATGGACTGCTAAGGAGCAAAATGCTTTTGAAAAACTCAAAGAGAAGCTTACTTCCCAACCAGTCCTCGTGCTTCCGGATCTCTCAAAGCCATTTGAAGTCCAATGTGATGCTTGTGGTGATTGCCTTGGAGCGGTTTTGCTTCAAGAAGGGCATGCCATAGCATATGAGAGCCGAAGGCTCAATGGTGATGAACGAGTCTTGGGCAATTATGAGAAAGAGCTTTTAGCTCTTCTACATGCCCTAGACACATGGAAGCACTACCTATTGGGGACTCCATTTATTCTATGAACCGACCACCAAAGTCTCAAGTATTTCATGACGCAAACCAAGCTTTCCGACAAACAAATGAGGTGGGAAAAT
Source organism: Adiantum capillus-veneris (assembly GCF_014529385.1). NCBI lineage: Eukaryota > Viridiplantae > Streptophyta > Polypodiopsida > Polypodiales > Pteridaceae > Adiantum > Adiantum capillus-veneris. The sequence goes on from NC_140938.1 coordinate 8,664,174, forward strand.
TTTCTTTCGCAATTTAATTTCCATATTGCTCACATAGCTGGTAAGCACAATCAAGTTGCCGATGCACTTTCACGCCGACCAAAAGTTAAAGCGGTGTCTATAGCTACTCACAATGATCTATCCTCTATGATAGATGAGTATGCTACTGACCCTGACTTTAGAGACATAATGTCAGCCCTTGCTTTGGGGAAGAAAGAGGAACCATTCACCTTGTAGGATGGTTATCTTCTCCACGGCAATAGGCTATGTGTTACCCATTCCCTTCGTGAAAAGGTTATGTATGAATCCCATGCTCCCCCATATGCAGGGCATAGAGGTATTCAACCTACTCTCCGAGGAGTAGAGACGTATTTCTATTGGCCTACCATGAAAGTGGACATACAAGAGTATGTTTCAAAATGTGTAGTATGCCAAAAGACCAAGTATGATAGAGGGAAGCAACCTGGATTACTCCATCCATTGCCTATTCCAAATTCACCATGGGAGAGTATATCCATGGATTTCATCTTTGGATTACCCAAGTCTATCCATGGGAATACAGAAATATGGACAATAGTCGACAGGTTTAGCAAGCAAGCACATTTTATTCCTGTCAAAAAGACTATTAAGGCACATCAAATGGCAACTCTCTTCATATCTCAGATTTTCAAACACCATGGATTACCCACATCCATCGTGTCAGATAGAGATCCTAGAATGACCAGTAATTTCTGGAAAGGTCTCTTTGAAAATCTAGGAACAAGATTGAATTTCTCTTCGGCCTATCACCCACAAACGGATGGCCAAAGTGAGATAGCCAATCTTACGATACTCGATCTACTCAAGACTTATGTTACCGAAGTAGATCAACGCTCACAATGGGAAAAGTATTTACCGCTAGTAGAGTATGCCTACAATAATACTGTACATACTTCTACGGGCAAAGCACCTTTCGAGATCATAGAAGGAAGACCTAAAAGTCCCTTGCTACTAAAAGTACATGGGAAGATCTTCGCCGCCGATGAGTATAGCCGTGACCTACAAGAATCTTTTCAAAAGATTAGGGAGGCTATAGCCATCTCTCAACAAAGGCAAAAAGCTGCTGCTGATAAGCACAGAAGAGCATTAATGTTCAAAGAAAATGATTGGGTCTTACTCAAGTTTCCTAAGGCTCGATTAAGGCAAACGACAGGCAAAAATCCTACGGGCCATCAAAAGTATTATGCTAAACTAGCAAAAAGATACTATGGTCCTTTCCAAATCTTGAAGCCTATCAATGAGACGGCTTATCAACTCAAGTTGCCCAACCATTGGCTTATACACAATTCCTTTCATGTAAGCTTACTTAAGCCCTACAAAGGAGAGCCACCAATTGAACCAATTATTGAAGACCCTCCCGAAGTTGAAGACCAAGAAGAGGTGCTACAACCCGAAGCTATCCTTCGGCATGAAGACAAAGTACTACGACATGGTAAGATTATCCGACGGTATCTTATTAAGTTCAAAAATTATCCTTTTGAAGATGCTAAATGGATGCAAGGAGTACAACTTAAGGATAGTATGAACCTTGTCAATGCTTACAATGCTACATTAGAGTAAGCAAATGTACAAATTTCTTTTAAATGACTCATGTTTTTGTCTTATATGACTAGTCCTCTTTTTAATTGTGCACAAATTTAACTAGTATGCATGCTTAGAATCATGTTTGTGATGACGACGTCTCTCAAACACCAAGTAGAATTTGTCACTCTACTATGGGAGAATGAAATGGACTAAAAGAGCAGACATGCTTGCGGCAGCTATGTCTCCCAAGCACCAAATGGATTAGTCATCCATCTTGGAAAGATGTCGTAGGGTAAAAAGGGATCCTTTACCCGCTAAGTACGATTGACTAATGACTAAGACTTTATCTATTCTACCTCATAGTCGAGGACGACTATGATTTCAAGAGAGAGGTAATGTCATAAAATCGAATATCTAACTAACCCAAATGATTTTCTCATATTAAATTGATCACTTAATATGGGAGAATAAACGGGAACAAGTGTTAAGATATAGGTGTGTGCTTATAGATCTATCTCAACACGGGGCCAATGGTAAAGGGGCCCAAAAGGGAGATGGTCTATCAAAGAGCAAGGCTAACCAATGGAGCATAAGACCTTAGGGTTAGCTTCATTGAAGAACTCCAATAAAGGTATGTAAAAAGTCCTTTGACCTTAAGTAAGCTAGGGCTGAGCTTGAGGTGGGAACCCGGCCCAAGCTCGAGGTGCTTGTCCTGCTTGAGGTGCTTTTCATGCTTGAGGTGTTTGTCATGCTTGAGGTTCTTGATTAAGATGCTTGAGGTGCTTGACTGGCTCCATGCTTGAGGTGCTTGACATGCTGCATGATTAAGGTACTTGAGGTGCCTTGAGAAGCTTGCCTGAGATGCTTGTGGGAACACCCCCTAGTTCAAGTGCTTTGTCATGCTTGATGAGTAAGGTGCTTGATCACCTAAAGTCAAAATCATTCCTACAAGAGGGGGGGTGAGCCCTTTTCCTAGGAGCTAGAGAGAGAACACCCAATCACACACACAGAGGGAAGCCCCAACTTGAAGAGGCAGCAAGGACACATGTCAGGCCCCTACCCATGTTACCTTCATGTGTTGCTTGAAGCCTATTGGCTAAGCTTCAAAGGGGTCCAATGATAAATTACTTGAATTATCTAATTGATTTTTCATTTATCAAGTCCTCTCTCTCAAAGGGGAAAGGGGGACACTTGTCCCAAGGCTACCCATGTTGCTTGTAATGGCTCCTGCTTGTGATTGGCTAGGCCTGGAGGGGTCCAATGAGCTTCAAGCATGAGCTACAAGGGGGGGTCGACCCAAGCTAGCTAGGGCCTTGCTTGAGGGGTATACTCACCCACACACACTCACAATCACTCTCATTGTGTGCTATTCAAAGTGCAAGAGCTCCCTCTCCAAGCAAGTAGAGGTTGAGAGCCTACACCAACACTCTTGGCTATGGAGTGCAAATCCAACCAAGAGCCATGCTTCAATGCTTAAGCTTGCCATCTCCTTCTTCTTCATTACTATGCTATTATGTATGCTAGCAACAAGAGTATGATAAGTGAGGAACTAATTCTTTCTCCTACGAAATGTTTCTTCTTCCTCTTCCCTACCCTCATTCCCTGCTAGCTCTCTCCACCTTCGAAGGTGTTTGAGGTCTTGGGACTGAGGCTTGGGATAGTTAAAGCTTTCTTCAAGTTTATGTTATGTTTGTGGTGCATGAAGCCTTCCATCTTCATGGCATCACCTAGGTCACAAGGAACACAAAGACTGTATTGTAACAAGTCTCTCTTTATGGGAGAAATCATAATACAAATGCCTATTGGAGGGGGGACCGGCTCCACATAAATCCGGTCCTCAATTGTTGTCATGTTCTCTAAACTCTCTCTCTTGCAAAAGTATTGTCTATACCAAGTTAACTAATTGCTATGATTATGTTGCTATCTTCAATTATGTCTACCCGCTATGCTCACAAAATCATTTCTTGAAAGTACGCTCATTAAATTCCGCTATTCTCAAATTGAATAGGCAAATTCCATTACAGGAAGACTTGCAGAAGCAATTAAAATCCATCCAATGTTGTGGAGAAAGCACAAGCAGGCTTAATAGGAGAAACTGAATAGCATTTCATTTTCACATATTTTTTTTCTTGTTATCTGTGTCTATGTATGATTTTATAAAGTATTAATTAACATCAACATAAAAATATTTATTTTGGATGGGACAAAAAAATGTGTTTCTTAACACCACCATTTTCTTGAGAATCTATCTCTTTGTCCAATGTAACACAAGTCCTTAACAAAAAACTTATCTATAGCATTCCCAAAATAATTAACATTTTCCCAAATCAAATGGGAAATAGGAATCCATATGCATTGAAATCAGTCCCACAGTTGTGGGATTTTCCCATTTCATCTAAGAGTGTTATAGTTTGAAAGTCAAACTAAGACACATTGAGGGTACATCTAGTTATCAACCAAAGTGGTTCCTTAGTATGGTGCCAGTCACTATGCTACATGATTTTTATGTCAGGACAAGGATCCTAAGGAGCAAGGCTTGATCTAGGGGGTTATGGACCTAAGCCAGGGGCTCAGACTGGACCAATGTGGACTGGGGATCCATATTATGGCTAGCTCTAGGAGCCAGCCTATATATAGGGTGGTGGATTCGGCATCTCAGTCTCCTAGGTCTTATATTGGCATCAAGATTGGGGAGTTGGGGGGAAAGAGTAGGCAGCCATGGAGGAAGGGGAGGAAGCTTGCATGGATAATCTCTCCTTCTCTCTCTCTCTCTCTCTCTCTCTCTCTCTCTCTCTCTCTCTCTCTCTCTCTCTCTCTCTCTCTCTCTCTCTCTCTCTCTCTCTCTCTCTCTCTCTCTCTCTCTCTCTCTCTCTCTCTCTCTCTCCTCTTTCGGATGACTCATGGGAAAGGGCTCTTGCAAAGCCAAGGAAAGTTGACGAAGCTGTGGGCACGGCTGCTTACAGGAGAAAAGGGAATCCCAGCACCATGACAAAATGGGAGGTGGGTGGGCTTGTTGGGTTCACCACACCCTCTAGAGGCATTCTCGTCACATGCACGAAGCTCGACGAGCATCGCACAACATGTTGGAAGGGATCTTCTCCCTCGCGCAGAACTCGCAGGGCTGCTGACGCAGGTTTTACATTACTTTTATCTTTCTTTGACCCTTGGACGCCCTCTGTTGGGCCCTTTCCATTACAGAGAGCATGTCCCACGCCATGGGCTTGGAGGGGTTTGTGAAGATCGGTTCATGCCATCATACACGACCACATGATGATGAAAAGGCCTTTGCAAGGGGTCCATTGCTGCATGGTCAAGTACAGAAAAGGGCAATTAATGAAATTGCAGAGTGGTGTACAATCCAAAAGGGCTAACACCAAAAACCGCCAAAGTCGTGTACCCTTGAGCAAGGCTTGCATGGATTATACGTGTTGAACATTTTGCAAAGCATGTTCATGGAATCCGATCAATACGGAAAGGGTTGTTACAATGACCACTACAAGAAATTTGATGAGAATTGGGTCCTCAAAAAGGAAATTTCTCAAGTTCCTTAGTGCTACGACATCCATTACCATAATAATCACACAACAAGCAAACGGTGCCTCTGTTCAATAATTTTGTGGGTAGACAAATATCCAAAGTTGGGCTACTGAGCTATACTGTGCAAAGGCATGGTGCGGAAAAACAATAATGAGGTATGAAGCTTTTCTATGTAAGCCATGGGAATTGCAAGGGCAACGATGCGAGTTTTCTACGGACACACAATTCAAACAGTGAGCAAGCCAACTTGACAGGAGTACTTCAGAAGGTACGTAGTTCCTTTTGTTTTGTTTGACACATTATTCAAGTATATGCACAACATCTCCAAAGTGGTCATGAATTAAGGTAAAATTGGGTAAGTTATCTAGTCGCAGTAAAGCAAGTACAAGCAAGCCTTGTACAGTAACACTATCGCTTATAAGATAGCAGTACTGGCAAGGCCTATTGCTGTTAATGCAATGGTATTTGGCAAGGTAGACCCTTCGTTTACAATATTCAACTGTCAAACAAGTTTGCTAGGACATGGCTCCTATGCACGCTGTCTACCATTGATGCAGTTACGGAAGGACAAACCTTTGTGTTACCTAGAAAAAGATGGAAAGCAAGGCTTTCAAGAGCATGACTCTATGCATGGGATATATAATCACTTCAACGGTGTTGTAGCTTGCCAAGGAGCAGGAAAAATAAGTATAAGAAGCAGTGGTAAACACATTGACATCCACAGCCTAATGAGTTGAATCCAATGCGATCACTACATATATGGGATGCCATGACTTTTGATGCCAAGGGCACTCGATAGTGTTTGTCAATAGTTGACTCTTGACAGCTAATCTATAGATGCTATCTATATCAGTATTGGGCAATGCCATGATTCTCAATACGCTGCATGATTCAGCAAGGCTGATTCTCTATAAAATTTTGACTAGATCGATTCTTCTCTACTTGGACACATGTGTGTAAAAAAGCATACCTATTTGCTATGATTCAGTCTCACTTTTGTCTCTTCTTACTGATAGACTTAAAGGAAGCAAGGCTTCACTCTAAGACATACAACATATGGCTATCAGCCGGATTCGAGTGCACTACTAGCAACCTACTCACAAGTGGCTCGGACTGGACCAATGTGGACTGGGATCCATATTATGGCTAGTGCTAGGAGCCGGCCTATATATAGGGTGGTAGGGTGGCGGATCCGGAATCTCAGTCTCCTAGGTCTTATACTTTGACTATTTTTACTCGGTTAGATCATGTGAGATCTAGATTTCATATGTAAGATAGGGGTATGATAGTTTTCTGCATTGATTGTCGTATAAGCATAGAAAGGGGGGTCATATTTCCTAATATGAGTAGTATATAGAGGTTTTGTCAAAGTTGTCCGCTCGCAAGTGGCGTCCCGTTTTGTATATAGAGTGAATCCCCCGGGGAAGCAGGTATGTGGAAGCTAGAAAGGCTATGGTAGAGTACTGGGGCAGATACTAGGTGTAGGGTACATCCGGTGCTATCAAGGTGTGTATGGATTTTAGTAGATCAAGGATGATTTTCAAGCTCTATTGGTCAGGGAAGTTTGAAACTACATGAAGGGCATAGCACATCAATGATTTTGCAACTCTTGATACTCTTTATAGCTCAATTTTCTATAGTTGTTCATTTGGAGTCATTGCAGAGAGGCTATGCCAAAGAGAAGCGGCTTGCAAAAAAAATTTGGCCATTGCATATGGTGGAGATATCATGGTGTGTATACCAGAAGGGTGATGAAGATCAACGATTTCAAAGTTCTTATGTGCTTAAAGACCAATAGTTAGCAACTCTCCTATTGGTTACCATGGCAAGCAATATCTGCTCAAAAATAACGACGATGTCGCAATTGAAGATTTTCTTAGAGGGGTCCTTTCACTCAAGGGCCATCAATGATCAATGTTCTTTTCATTGGTAGGCTAATGGCTATGATGCTTAAAAGAAAACATGCTTTCAGTTATCTTGGAGCTGTGAATGGAAGGGGCCAACTATGTGGCCTCCTCATGGGTCACTTGCAAGAGTTTGGAGCTTGAGTTTGGGGGGCATGCAATCAAACGCAAGATAGGAGGTGTGAAGGGTGATTAGGGTAGAAGTTCTTTCAGCTCAATTGGCTGAATACATACATGAGGGGAGGTGAAATGGGAGAAAAACAAGTCTTTTGAACAAGAAAGTGAGGATGACATGTCAACGGTGTGAAAGGAGACTAAGCAAAGGATTTTTTAATGTTAAAGCTGGAGTAGTGGGTACCAGCTAGGGAAAAATGTAATTAAAAATATGAATCTGAGTTGATCCCTCTAGCATCAAAGAGAGAGGTAGTGACAATGGTGCGTGAAAGTTGATGCGAGGCGTTAGCGAGGCTAGAGGGAGCAGACCAAGAAGGTATGGGGCATGAGGGGTCGCACGGAGGGGATATGAGGACGCTCGTGCAAGATGCAAGTGTTGCATGCAAGGAAGGCAAGGCCTAATGACCTGCAAGTATGACGTTCATCCTTTTTTTAAAATTTGAGGTTTCATTGTTGCACGGATGTTGGGTTGGCTACATTAATAATCTCAAACTATAATGATGCAGCCTGTGTGAGTTGGAAACTCTTATAGTACCTTTTAACGGGTAAACAAGAGATCAGGTTTTAGCTCTTGCATAAGGGAGGAATCTTCCCAATAAATGAATATAATATCGAGAGATCCAGTAAACTTCAAGCTCGAGACCAAGCAAAGGAAAACAAGTGATAAAATCACAAGGCCTGCCACATGGAGATAGTGGTAAAAACATACCTACCACTAAGCGTTCAAAACAAATATGATACTGCATGCAGATAGTTGATTGGTTTGAAGTGTGGCATTTATAATCATTATTGAAATCTAATTGGTCATCTAGATCTTCACATACACATAAGTTCCTCGAAACACCCTCTAGGCTCATAGAGTTCTTGCTACAATCTTTTTTTCTACATGATGCAATATTTTCTTCTACGTCGATCTTGGCTTGCATGCAAAGTGAGTCAACTTGGTGTTTCCCCATCCATAGAATTTTGACCTATAATCTTAAAAGTGAATGTCTTAAGATGATTTAAGAAGACGTAGTCCATGATGGATATTTTGGGTCCAAACGAGTATATACATATTTGGACAATTTAAGGAGTTTAGGAATTTTCAATCTAACTACTCAGAACCAAGGGGGGGCGGGGGAACTAAAATGACAATGATAATGGAAAAATAAAAGAGACTTTCACGTTTGTTTCACAAGGCATTAATTAAGACTTAGCCCCACAAGGACTAGAATGTGGGCAATCACTTCCATAATAGACACGAGCAAAAATCATGGTGACCAAACATTCTAAAATGCCATGGCCCTTGCAATTTCTTGGTGTATGGCCTAGGACACATTAGGGAATTTCGGAGGTCATTTGGAGGGCCTTCTAAGAAAATGTATTTTTTGCACTCTCTCTCTAGAAAAAATGGCAAATAATAGAGCTGGGTCCTTCATATTAAAAGTTCAAAAATTGTACTTTAAGTAGATTCCTTACTCTTCTGAACATTCGTTCGTAGTGATTGAGGGATAATCCTCTTTTCAGTTGCATTGAATGAACCTCATCAATATGGAGGGAATGAGGTTAACATGGAGGGACGAAGGCGCAGCCGCTATTCACTTTCCATTAAACCTGCACATTTGGCTAATGGCGCACTCCTCAAATGGCAGAAATGTTACCCAGAAACGAGCCAAATATCACCTTCACATTGATTTGGACAATGAGTACCAACCATTGATTAAGCGTAGTAAAACAAACACACATATACCTCCCGCTTCCATAGACACGCTCAGAGCTCAGGGAGCTAAACACATAGATATCTAGACGAGAGGCTCTCTCTACCCTAAGAATCCAATGACTAATGCGTCTCCACCGTTTGTCAATCCTACAAGCTTATTGACCTTTGCTGGTGATGGAGAAAAGGGCCTTCTGGGTTATTGTAAATCTCTTACAAGAGAAGCTGAAACTTACAAGGGCATTCTCCAAGCTCAACAATGTGAGATTGTTCGCCTTTCACATTTACATTCTACAGATCAGGTTACCATTTTGCAACATAAAACAGAGGTACAAGAACTGAAAGGAAAGGTGCGAAGTTGTCAAATGAAGGACACCATCTTGGGTGGTCGTATATATCCGAAAGAAGAAATTGCGCAATCTTGAAACATTGCAGGTTGCATCAGGAGGTCTCAAGAAAAGAATCCGAGCATTAAGGTGATGCTTCTTGGTTGGCTACATTGTCTTAGTTAAGTAATCTTTTTTTTTTCTTGTTATGCATTGTTTTCATGTGCCTAAATAGTGTTAGTGAAGCAAATTTTCTGTTATTTACTTATGCATTGTCTTCATGTAGAGATTCAATCTATCCTGACAAGGAAAACATTGACCCCAAAGCCAATATAGGAAAGATATTGAAGCCACTTATAAGTAGAAGCCTGGCAGCAGATATAGTACATGAAAAGAAGTTTAAGGTCCTACAACAAAATGTAGTGGACTGCTTTATTTCAGAGAACTCAGTGCTTGCAAAAGAGATACAAGGCACACTTGATTCACTTGGTGTAAGCAAAAGAGGATATTCGGCTATCCAAAAGTCTGTCTCATCCATCTTTGTTAAGAAGGGTATAAAATCCAAACTTCTACCATCAGCCTCAAGTGTTTGGAAAGAGAGGCTTCAACTTAACGAGGCACAGGGAGACTATCTTGGACAGCCCTTTCATATTAAAGAAACTTACAGTGGCCATGGAGCAAACATGGCATATGATGAGTTGAATAATATTTTTATGGACCTGCGGATATTACAGAAGAGAATGGTGGAGTTTTACAACATCACATTTGAAGAGTCATGAGGGGTATTACATTTTGTGTTAAAACTGGATGAGTGTGAGCTTGTTAAAGAGAAAAAGCTAGAGCGTGTTACTATTACTTTAATGAATAGAGCCCTCTCAAAGTGTCCCAGTGATGATCCTTTATATTTTAGTGTTCAATCAGAATCTAACATATGGTGGCTTGGTGCGTTTGAGGTAAGCGAGATTCTCAGGTAAGCTCAAATGTTCACATCTACTTAAGTCTCATTTATTTTGTGTTGCAGGTAAAGAAAGAAGATCATGAGATTCTATATTGGGTGTTCCATCGAACTAATATTCCGGAGGTGATTGATCGACAGACTAACTAGGGAGAGGTACTACGTCTAGATGGAAGGGGAGACTTTTAAGTTCAGTGGCATCTTGCAGGTGACCTCAAAACATTAAAGTGCATGTATAATTGTGGAATGGGTGCAATGGCAAAGTCGCCGTGTTTGTTCTGCATGGAGCCTGCAAAGGTCATGGACCCAAAGTGGTGGAGAAAAGCTCCAACACGTCACATTGAGGATCCTGCTTTTCGACCGGTTTTGAAAATACCACTTGTGAATGTCCACATTTGTACAATGCATGCCCTTTGTAGAATTGTGGAGAAATTGGTCTACTTATATATCGGGTTTGCTTGGAAGATTAAGAACTCGGCAGAACGACAAGTAGCCCTGCAGTGCTTAGAAATGGTACTGTCGGATATGGGGCTTCATGGTGGCAATGTGAAAATCCAGCGGGATGAAAAGAGATCAACTGCTGAGAAGGATGTCCCATGCAAACCATCCATCGGTGGGGTGAAGGCACGGAGGTTTTTATCTAAACCCCAAGGTACAAGAGATCCGAAGCTAACAAAACATGGAAAAATATATAACACATCTTATGTTAGCAAGGTAGAGTATCAGAGCTGGAAAAAGCTACATATTGCAGTCAAAGACCAAGAACCAACTACTCGTAACACGAAGGCTGAGGTTTGGCGATCAATAGACATCTTATTTTTGATGTGCGAAAAAGATGACTGGTCACAAGGTGATATGAACAAGTTCAAGGAGAATCTCAACCTTCTGAAAAAATCATTCAAGACAGCATGGACAGACACCCAGATTACTCACTACATGGTATTATCGTGTATTTCATTCTCTCTTATGTGCAAATATGTGAGTGTAAAAAATTCTAACTAATCTGTTTTCATATCCAGCACATCATCTTCAATCATTTACCATATTTTATACAAAAGTATGGGAACCCGACAATATGGAATACCCAAGGGATGGAAAAGTCTCATTACATGGCGAGAAATGCTTATTTCAGGCACACACGATTTGGTGGCTCTCGAATCAAGGCTAACAGTTTGAGAGAACTATTTGAATGGTTCTATCGTAGAATCATTCATCGAATGCAGGCAAAAGAAGTCTTGGAAAATTCAGCAACAGCACAAGCCATCAGACATTTACAACAAACAAAAGTTAAAAGATCAATGTTATGTGAATCACAAGTGGAGAAAGATACTCTGAGTGGATGACATTGTACAAAATTTATGTAATACATGATCTTATACAATTGCTACTTGAAGTGTATCAAGATTTTGAAGGTTCAATTTTGTTTTTTGGCACGTCACCCTTGTAACGAATCATGAGATGTTTGCCATACTCTAAAAGTTCATCTGGGTTTTGTCTACCAAGAGCTAGTGCCATTGCTGTGTAGGTGTAGTAATACGCTGCCCAACCACCTGTATAGCCCGGGCAGTAACCAAAACAATCTCTAGCAAACACTTTGTCCACAAGAATGACTTTATCTGCACTTTTGGGCAGCACGGGTCCACCCAAGAAGCGTGATAGTGTTTTGAATGTGTAAGTTGCTATTGAACCCTCTTGTGACATGGAATTGTGAAAAACTACTATCGGTGACTCGCAAAGCTTTGAAAGGTACTGCGCTAGGGCCACATCCCTTCCACGATACTCTCGAGTCCGCCGCCGAAGGAAGTCATCCTTGTCAGCAATCCAAGACTGCACATATCATGTCAGAAGTGACACAAAGAGAGAGAGACACACATAGAGAGAGAGAGAGAGAGAGAGAGAGAGAGAGAGAGAGAGAGAGAGAGAGAGAGAGAGCTACCTTGAATCTCTCATCCTGCAGAAAGAGGTTTTCCTGCCACAGGTCTACAGATGTAGTTGACCCCTGACCTGAATGGTTAAACCAATCCTCCACTTCTTTGTTACTTGTTGATGGTCTTAGGCTTTGTCTTATTGCTTGGAAGGTGGCTTCATCAGGTAGTGTCTCCTTGTATTTTTCAGCTTTCTCAAAGCATCTTCGGAGGCATTCCATTGGATTGTTGGATGTTTCCATTGCCTCATCATCACTACTATCCTCTGAAACAAATCCACTCCTCTCCTCTTGGACTCTGGAAATAATAGCCAGGGAGAAATCCTCCCTTAAATAAAAGACGCTTTGCACATCATGTAAGAAGATATAGGTCCTGTCTCCAATCCTGAAGTCAGGCACAGCAGGCAACATCATCTAAGCATGCTTCTCAGTGAAGTTACTGACATCCAATGGAAGTTTGATTTCTGTGGTTTTCACAGAGAGCATCTTACTTCTTTGTACTTCAATTGCCTCAACCTCAAGGTCGACTGTATCTTCAACCTCCTCGACTTCTTGTATATGAGTTGTCTCCTCGCATTCTTCATCTGGTGCTGCATCTTGCTCCTCTAACACCTCATCAGGATTCTGCATGAGGAATCCAAACAGGCTGTTCAGGTAAATCATAAAGCCAAAGGCTTCCTGAATGAGTTTGCATTCTTTTTGGTGCAAAGGGCATGCTGAATGTCGGCAAGAAGGTGGTAATTTCCTATACTTCTTCAGTCCCTGTCCCTTTCCACCATAGTCATTT